>NC_133101.1:8200568-8526068 GCF_022965805.1 Primulina eburnea
AAAGACCCGTCTTAATACAGTGAGGACAGTCGTCGAATCTGGGACGTTACAGACCTTCTACCAATATTTTAAAGTCCTTCAAGTTCCAATTACATGCTTAATCTATTTTATTCTCAATTACAATATAGTTGAAGCCTAAGATCCTTGGACATTTCTCATTGGAACGAATATCGCATTCTTATGTATCCTCAATGCTCAATACATACTAGTGAACAAAACTTAGTAAATTATCCCATGGTAGTCTTAGACTAACTCTAATAAATCAACTTCGTTTATAACTCATAGAGTTCTAGAATCCCCATATCAAGATTTTAGATTTCTTACTCGATAAAAATATTAACATTCGTCAATTGGTAACCTATGTTGAATACAACTAATTCCTTTCTGTTTTGATTTCACCCAAAATTTTCGTATGAACAATATCCCATAAATTTAAAATTCAAACTTACATAATCCAAATAGATTTAGATAAAATTATTCCAGTACACCTATCCGCTTAACACCAAGTTTCTTAATTACTTTAAAAAAATTTCCTCAGAACATGGTGCCTAACCCACTTCCTGCTTGCTTCTATCAAATAACCTAATAATCTGTTATACCCAACTTTCTAGGAAAGTTTAACCCTAGCACATGTATAATTTTTAACTCTTAAAATTATGATTAATACTTATGTCATATCAAACCTTAAGTCCCCAAAAATATGTTAACTTACTGTCGAATCTTATAACTTAATAATTGCTCAACTTTATCTTAAATTATTGCCACTCTAGATTCTTGATTTGCCACATCATTATTCACTAGCGCATAAATTTTCAAGCCCAAAGTTGATTTATCCTACAATACCCTTGATCACTATTCTTTATAACATTATAGCTCAGATGTTTCAAGGTTATAAATATCCCCTCAAACCTAAATCATCAAAATTTCCTATCATTTAAACCATTCGATTCTCGTTTATTGCTAAACTAGTCCCTCCCCCCCCCCCCCCAAATTTCTTAAAATTGCAACATTAATTCTTAATTTCTCAAAAAATTATCCAATTTTTCCTAAATTCCTACAATCCTACAATTCCATAAATACCCAAAAGTTCTTGGCGTTCCTAATTCCACTTTATAGGTTTCTCGTAACATAAAGTTCAATAATTTTAAGATTATTAGACCCAAGATCAATTCTCATAACCTCAAAATTACTGATTTTACCCAAGTGTTCCTCAAAAGTTCAAATTTAATCCTCAAAATTTCAAAATTTGCAATTTGGTCCTTAAAATTCTAAAAGATTACAATTTTGGCCCTATAACTCTTCGAAATTTGCATTTTTGTCCCCATAATTTTCGACTTGGCCCCATTAAACCTTAAAATTCTCGAAACTAAAAATTTAATCCCAAAGTTTGGTAAATTCGAAATAGTCCCTTAGAATTTTATTGTTGCACTTAGATCCTCAAATTATTGGTTAATACAATTAGGCCCTTAAAATTCTCAGTCCATGCAGTTCAATCCTTAGCTCCCACTACGTAGAGCATGCATCCTAAATAAATTATACTTTTTTTTGTACTTCCAAAGATCGTCGTAGTTTTCGAATCATAAATGCTTACATGGAATCCTCAAATATTAATTCAACTAGCAACCACGAATCATAAGTAATTTCTTAGAAATTCTACAAGTCCCAAAAGCATTCATAATCTTCATGACTAACTTATAATCCAAATAGTAGAACATCAGTACTTACTAACCAAAAATAAAAATCAACATAGACAAATAATTTCCATCCTTTCTTAATGCCCAATAGCAAAATTCTTATTCATGTCCAATTCCCCCACAAAGCCAGCATGCATGAAAATTATATAATTTCTCATTTCATGTGGTAACATGCAGGAGAATTTTAAAACGACAAATCTCAAAACAAAATGACAGATAAACATGTATAGTAAACATATATCATGTAAACATGAAGGTGATAGCATTAAAAACATTTAAAACATTTAAATCATAAAAGCTTACAGGCTTGAGGATTGAAGACAGAGCGGCAGAAATATTTTTTTAATAAAAGCTCGCATTTTCGAAATAACATTTAAAAATGATCTTAAGTTTTTGACAATAAAAATAGTGCATAAACATAAACGAGTAAAAATTGTGAAAATCATCAGCGTATCAAAACCAGCGTATCAAAATGTTCATATCATCTCAAATCTCATAAAAACAAAATCCGGAAAACATGTGGTCCTCGGGTCGTGTCACCCCACCAGGTCTGTCTACTCAGTGTTCAGCACCTCCAGTCCTCTCAATAACAAGCTCACCTGCATCACACACGCCTAGTGAATCTAAAGACTCAACACACATGTATTGTTAATAACAAGTACATATACATAGCACACAACAGTGAAAAATATCATACTCAACATATCTTTCATGAACTTAAAAGCATAACGTAAACGTGTCGTATAAAATTATGTTGTGTCAACTCATGTCATCTCATATCATGTCATCTCATATCATCATATACGTGTCAGAACAGCGCATCGTGTCATCATAAACTTAAACAATTTCTTTTAATTGAATTTAGTTCATTAGTTGTGACTTTCGTATCAGCTCTATCGATGGATCCATCTATAAAAACCGTGGAACCCGGCGGACTGGGGACATCAGTGACAGCATTACCTGCCCACTGAGCCCGGGCCTTAGCTCATCATAGCTCATGTCATCGTATACATATATATCATTAGTCACAACTAATTATCATCCTTAAAAAATATCATCATTAAACATGCATATGCGTAACTTTTCCTTTAAACCAAGCATGCAATGGGCCTGAATTGATTAAACTAAAATTTTAACAAGATGATTAAGCCCAATACTTAAAATTAGGCCCATTAGATCTTAATGCACTCCCGTAAAATAATTCGTGTTGAAAAGTTTTGAAAATAATAGCCGGACCCTTAAAAAGTCCTCCGATTTGATAAAATTTGCGTACTGTTAAAAATAAAATCACGTAGGTAAAAATACCCAAATAAAATCCCATTTTTGAGAAATACCCTTAAAAACACCTTAACTCAATTTATAAAAATAAATCGTGCAATAAAATAATTTTCCTGAAAATTCTCCGGTCTCCGATCCTCGTTCGAATGTGAAATGCATCTAGAAATCCTAATGCATGAATTTCATGAATTAAATTCTATCGTGCATGAATTATGTATAAAATACATAAAAAGAATTAAACACATAATTAATGAAATAAACATGTATTTACTGCTTTAAAACAATTTAACAAAATACCAAAGAAATTTAATAAATTGCATACAGGTGATTACCGTGGACTTTCAAATTTTCGGAACGTTATATTATCACAAACTACACAGAAATCATGTTATTTCCTTGAGTCAACCTCCCAATCTCTTGATGGAGAAAAAAAATTCTAGATCCACTGATTTTAGTGTATTGGTCCATCGAATTGGTCCTTTTAATCCGTCCAAACTGTGGAAGCATCAGTTGAATACATGATTCCACCAAAGAAACCTTTCGAGACAGTGTTTATAATCCAAAAGAGAATCAACATGTTACATCTTTCCCATTGATTCAATGTAGCACTTCCAATAGCAGGACGCTTACAGGTACCATCAATTAATGCAATTTTATTTTTGGCAAAATGAGCGATTAAAATAGCACGACTCCATACACCATAATTCTCGACTCATGTTAATTGCTCAGTAACAATGTAAATACATGGAGTGTCCGAGAGATGAAGAAACAATGGATCATTGAAGCTATTAGTGTTAGCCATAGACATAGCAAATCGTAAATTGAAATCAAACAAGTATCCAACAATAAACTGCAAAATCCGTAAAACCACTCAACGATCTCAATCGATTGAGCTGAATAAGGACACAATCTTCCAGTGGAAAATCAAATCACGAAAATGAGCTACGATCTTCAATGACTAATTGAGAATCTGTAGCAAACCTCGTGCCCAAGTTCCAACCAAACTATCTGTTGGAGTAGATGTTCTGCAAGCCAACGATTGACTAGAGAATTTATTGACTCGAGGATAATAAACAATCTTTATTTTAGTATAATTTAACTTTTTTATGGTTTTATTTACTTTATCTGTATACCCTTGCAATCAGCATAGAAAGTCCTTGATTATACTTTAATACAAATGAATCGTAATAAAATCTTTAAACTCATTTGTAAATACTGTATATTCTAAATTCGTTCCTAGTCAATTCAGCCATCTAAAATAAGGATAAATGCGATTGAGCTTGAGACTAGCATCTGTGATGTTGTATACTGTGTTTCATGGTATGGGCATAGATATGTTCAATCATACAGATGGGTAATCATACGACGATTGTACCGAACAACACTCCCCCGGACTTTCCAAGTGGTTATCATTCATCGAGAAAAAAGTCTGTGATTGTCATTGTGATTGTACATGATTAGTCCTTACGACCCGGGACAATACTGAGGCTCTACATACTAGGATTGTTCTTTGACTCGTTTACCGATTTCACGAGGGTCACAAGGTGGCGAGGTTGGGTGCAATTGCGAAATATGTAGGAGCTAGTGCATTTTAGTCGGAGATTCACCGATCACCTAAAGGTATGAATATCCTATGTGATCTAACGAAATAATAGTACATGAAATCTCTGGCCAGAGTGTGAGATATACATTAGGGAAAGAGTTCTTTAGTTGTGCATGCGATGACACTATGAATGTTTCATGATTGTATCACATAGCTATCGAATTAATATGAAACCCTCGATGAACCAATGGTTGAAGATTCGATCAGTATATATGATATGAAGGGATCGTCCTATACGCTAATCATAACTGACTGGTTTTTGCAGGCACTATATGAATATTGCGGCGATGTTACTAGACGCTTTTACCATGATTTGATGGGTTTAATCAAAAAATAGTTTCTGACATTATCATGATCAAATGTTGGTACACGGAATGTGAGAAAATTATGGTAAGCCCGACTAAAGGATATTGTCCTGAACCACAAAAAGTTGCGAACTCACGGCTAGCTGTATCCATGAATCATTGAGGGTCACACAAGCACTGATTTACTTGTTCCCGTTGAAATGATAAATTCAATGAGTTGAATTTATAGACAAAAATAAGTTTGATATGACCAATCGATAAGCTTATAAATATAGTTTATAGAAGCTTATAGAAATTTTGAGAGCATTACTGCTAAAACAGTAAAAGGGAGTGCACATGTCTTATTTAGACATTGATGATCTCAAAATTAAAGTGTGCATCATAATAACAAACAAGTTGAAATTGTCGTATCGATGATATTGGATCGTCGTTTGGGATTATGATGAGATTAATATAATGGGTGCATAAATCGTGCGCTTGCAAGAGTATAAATCCTTCAGGCAAATTTATTAAAGTTCAAATGGGCTTTAATAATTAAATTATATTTTAATAAGTTAAAATATAGCCATTAAGGTTTATAAAATATGGTATTGATTTATGTAATGTGGACATATTCATGATATCATAATTTTAGAAACTTACACACAAAGCAAAATAATATTAATGCATAATATTCTCTAAATATATGTATTAATATTCGAGATTGTATTTAATATGGTATGGATTTAGAATCTTTAGTTAACTTAATTAATTGAATTAATTAAGTACAAAGAAAGGTTAGAAATATAATGAGAATATTTTTTATTCTAATTGAATGTCATGCATTCGATAGTTTTAATCGAGATTGGCAAAAAGTTGGCATGTATTTTAGAATCTTAATTAATTAAGTAAATTAAGGATTAGAAATAATAATAAGAATTTTGATTCTTAATTGACAAGATAGCAACCGAAAGCTTTTGCAAGAAAAAAGATTTATTTCGGCTCTTCCCAAGATCATCGTGTGCTGCTCTCAAAATCCCTATTTTTTGTAAGAAAAATTCGGGTTATAGTATTGAGTCGATTTCTTCTTCATGTTCCATCTCTACGCAAAATATATTCTAATTCGCTAGTACATAGAAGATGTATTAGTAATCTGGTTGTGGACCTGATTCGAAGATTGAAGAAGGAGATTTGAAAAAAGTTCATATGGATTTTCAACAAGAGCTATATCCGCTAACACTGAAATAGTTGGAGCCAAGTGAATCAATTTACCAAAGGTATATATACTAAACATCCTTTGTATGTTTATGTTTAATTTAAACCATACTGAGTGTCCAAATATTTTGAATGTCAAAATAAAATTTTAAAACTTCCGCTGCGATTTGGACACGAAAAAACCGATAACTCAAAACGGTAACAAATAAAATCACCAGAATCTTGCTTTGGATACCATGTTAAAACGAGTAGCTATTTGGGAGGTAAACGATTTGTCATATTGAAAAGAATTGTGAATCAACGTTTATGTACATTGCTTTATACATGTTACCAACTAAAAATAAAAAAAAAAGTAAGAGCAAAACTCGACTTTCAATATTAAAACTTATAACATTATCTAATAATTTTCGATATGACGTCAAAAAATGCTGATACCAGATATTCTTGACTTGTCTTATAACACATCAATAATTGGACAAAAATGGATGAAAATTAAAATTTAGTATACAAAAACTAAATTTTGAAAATTTTGTGAACCAAATCTGGACAATTAGAACAAAAAATTTGTTTTCTTTTTTGTAAATGAAAGAACTTAATAGTGTCACCAGACTTAAAGACATTCAACAGCAAAATTCATTTCTTAGACTTGGAATATCACGTGTTCTCACTCACAAGGCAAATATCACACATGCGTATATATATACACACACCCTGATTAAAGAATAAACATATTCAACTTCGTATTCAAGCATCGTCATCACCAACTGAAACTGATGGACTCAAAATGCAGGTTTTTGGCCGAACCGGATGCGCATATTTTAGCAACATCATGTCTCATGCTCTTAGGGCCACAAACCAAAACTCCTACATCCGATCCTTTGCATTCAAGAAGTATGCCTGCCACAATTGTACCAAGCATCTCTCGTTATTTTCGGGAGCAAGAATAAAGCAGTTTGCGTCATATTATGAACAATTTCAGTTTGTCGAGAGTCAATTTAGTCTCTGATGTTTCCATGTATTTTGTTTCTAGTTTTGACCTAATCCCACTCTCATTTTTCGTTTTGTTTACGGGTACGTATCTATGTTAATTTAAAGGCGATACCCTGCTAATGTCTTGATCAACTTACAAAATTGTATGTATATATTTTGATAGCAGTGTCTAGGCATGATTGAAACACCAAAGGAAAAGATATCAAACTAGAAGAAAGAGAGCACTTACTCTTTACGTCAGGTCTAGCACCAAAATGCACCTTCGTAGACTGTACAAGAGATTGATGAGGAAGACTCTCAAGCTCCGTATCCATAGTACATAACCAAGAAGCCGGCGACATTGTTGGTATCGCAAAATCGACATTCTGAATCTGCTTCTCTTCAGCAGAAATCTTTCTCTTTTGCCACAAGAAAACAACACTAGCTGCTACAAAAATACTAGCACACACCAGAAACATGTCCCAAAGAATCTTGAAGCTGTAATGGTAATTATCTTTTCTACGTTCCACTGGATAGATATGGTAACGTGTAACAAGGCCTAAAGATATCAAAAATAAGACAAATGAGGACGATATTATTACAGCAAGACACAGCCAGCTATTTTTGCCAAGCACCGGGGAAATAGGGGAATCCAATGGATTTGGTTTGAACAGTTTGGTTTGGATCTGTTTCTTATAAGAATCTTCTACGGGTTTTTCAGTTTCTCTTGTAATATATGCTTCAATCTGTAGTTGTAGATTGGAGAGGTCTAAAGGGGTTCCAGATAAAGGGAGCAAAAGGTCGAGCATCCTGAGATCGGTTGTGTTCTTGAAGGTGGAGATTAGGAGAATATTTGGAGCTTTAATGGTGGATCCTGTAGTGGTTTTGTGAATGATCTCGCGTAGTATGGATATAAATGGAGTTATGCCGCTTCCTCCGCTAATCATCACCAATGACTCGCGACTGTGACAAGTTTTTAACATCGTTAGCATGTGTATAGTCGTCAAGATTAAAGAAATAAATAACTAAGATTTGAATCCAAGTAGCTCAATTCCAGTCTAGAGCTTAATCGAATTATACGTGTTTGAACATGACCCTAAGAGTCGCACAAGCAGATCGAGCGGATAAAATATATCATTGATCGAATCGCATGCAATACAAATGATGGAGTGACTCGACTTACGTGGAAATTGATGCCTGATCCTATTGGCTTAATTCTGTTAGTCTGCTATGCTTACCTTAGAAAATGAGACGATGCAGGTCCATAAGGTCCTTCGGTTGATACCTCGAGATGATCAAAAGAAGAAAGCTGTGTATATAGCTTTTGAGTCCAACTACCTTGGCTTTTAATGGCAACGCTTAGTGTTTGTGGCTCCAGGTTAGAGTTTGAAGTCACCGTAAATGGATGCCACTGCAACTTGCATACGCTTGGAACATTCAGAAACAAGACACTCGTCGGAGTGTAACTCAACTCTGCAAGCAAAAAATTATTTAAGTCGAGGGGCTAGCAGGAAATTTAAGTGATAAAATTCGATGAAATATATCTTGGAGAAACGTGTTAGGATATTAAACGAGCTAATATCATTGCGGAACATCAAAAGTAATATCCATAATATGTATCTCACTTTTACAATAATGATTGTACATGAGATGATTTTTTTTTTTTTTTTGTGTGAATTTTGAAATGAAGAATGGACGAATATTTATACTTGGAGTTTAGGTAAGAAAACAAAAAATAAAATATCATTATTTACATAATCAAATCAACTATTTTTTACTTACACAAAACATGTGATAATTATTTGTAAAAATGATGTGTTTTGAATTCAAATTTGTTGGCTTTAACAAAACGAAACTTACTCTTTCTACAATACTAGTAACCAGTACGTGGTTTGCACGTGAAAGCAGTTTGTTTGTGCCATAATTAGTTACCCAACATGCTATGAAAATCAATACAGATTTTGTTCTCACCTGGACTTTTGGAAAAGGTAAGTTCCATTGTACCGTTAGGTAAAAGTCGAGTTGAAACCAGTCTAGACTTGCTTCGTGATTGCAAGAACCTCAAATATCGATCGATAATGAACAGAAAGATTCCGGGAAGAATCAAGCATAAGTATGCTACTCCAACATGAAACATGTAGAAGAACACAAATAGAACATATAGATGGTGAACGTAGAAGAAAACTTCGAACGCTTTCCTCCTGACACGATCAAAACTTGTTACCCACATTCCCAGGGACAAAACGAATGCGATAACTCCTGCTACATTTGACAGATAAGTGCTGCTCCATTGAAGCATCTGCAATACCGGTTTCCTCGCGTTATTAGCTTGTTTTCTTCTCGGTTAGAGGCATAAAGAAAAACAAAACCTGGAAAAAACCAAGTACATGTATTTTACCAGGTACATCTGATCTGTCATCGCCCACCAGTATATGATGAATCCTACGCTGTGAACTGCAAAAAGGAAATTTGAAACATGGCCAAGCCAAATGTGATATTTGATGCTAGATTCAGATGTAAGGCCGACCAGAGGCAAGAGAGACGAGCCCCGAGTCACCGGGAAAAACAGGAACGCCCAACATGTGTTTCCGATGTATCCGAGCCTCAGGGATACACTACGAAACTTCGCTTGCCACCTATAATATCCAAGAAAATGACAATCTTTACTAAAAACAATAGTTCAAGCATACTGGGAAACTCATCATTCGACCATCTGTTGCATCACCCTGTTTTGGCTAGAAAACTTTACACTTGATCAGATGCATCAGCACTAGTAACATGAACCATGATAGTAAAATTGGGTTGATTAAGATTCAACAGTTTCGATAACATACACTTTCTCTCCTAGTGTATGCATGTGGAGATTCCCAAAGCTGATATACAAATAGTTCGCCAAAGACCAGATCAGAAGTACCACAAACATGGCTGCAAATGCAAGTTCCACTGCATTGACTATCCCCAACGGCGCCATTACCAGTGCTGGACGTCTCATTGAACGGAAACAACGCCAATTACTGTGAGGAGTTCACGCTCAATCAGTATTTAATATATCACATATATCAAGGTTACACAACTCCAAAGTGAAAATGCCCAAGCTTACGCAGAGTGAAATTTGATGATTGTGTATGAAAACGGACACTCATATATTCAATATCAAAATCATACGAACTGCATGCTCTGTGAGAACCTGAAATTCCAGCCGCTAGCAAATTTCAGCATAAGCTAAAAATTCCAGTAGAAGCTAATATTTCAGAAGCTGGTATTTTCCAGCAGACAAAATCCAGCAGGCCGAATCCAGCAGCAGAAGAGCGAATTCCAGCAGACAGTTACTGATTCAGCTATTGAGTTGTAACTGAAGCATTTAACTCGAAATAAAGGCTGTTAATGGCAGATTATGGCCATTTATTTGGGAGACTAACAGTCAGAATCTTGCCTATAAATAACACTCTCAAATCTCTGAATTGGTGTTACACAAATCTGAGATTATCATTTGAATTTCGAGCTAAGGGAGGGTGCTTATTTTCGAGCAGTAGAAACCAGTGGCAAGAACGAGCATATTCCAGACTTCTACCGAAACCTTATTGCAAATTACAGTAAGTGGGCTTATGTATAAATATCTTGAAAACCCGTTTGATGATTTCTGTTTTAAAGCAAAGTATATTCTTGATTTCTGATATCTGATTTTTGAAGAACTGAAACTTAGTGAACTAATGGTAGGAATATATATTCTGAACATTACTGATTACTGGCCTCACCCCTTAGAGGAGAGAACATATAGGGGACTGATATCAGTTTAGCCATGAAATTCACGAACGTGCTCAGTGCTTACTTGTTAAATACTGATTACCGAATACTGATTACTGATTTCTGAATACTGATTTCTGTTGAGAAAATAAGAGTTTCTGTATGTTATTGTATTACTGTTTCTGTAAAAATGATTTCGAAAACTGGGAGTTTTCGAAATGTTACTGAGTGACAATCATATCACTCACCCACCAAACCCATCTCAGATAAGAGTACTGAAGAAATGTTAGAAGAAGAGAACAGATCCAGTTCTGGGGCTGGTCAAGAAGACTGTTGTTCTCAGTTTATGTTTATTTTATTCCGCTGCATCTGTTAAGATACTGTAATATTTGGTTTTACATTTTCGCTGTAAAACATCAAGTATTCGAGTTGTAACAGACAATTGATTAATTTCGTATTATGAATAAAAGACTGGTTTACGAGATTCTGTACTTCTGAGGCTTGTTGTTTTCGAATGAATATTTGAGAGCAACGCCAGGTGTCAACTAACCCCCGTCCCGGGGTGTGACATTGAAGTGGTATCAGAGCAGAACCGGGTTTCATAATCTTGGCGACCAGAATGCAGTTCTGCATGATCATATTGAACATCTACAAGCAGTAATAGCCAACCAAGAAGAACCTGAGGAGGATCCAGAAGAAGAAGAAGAAGTTGAAGAGGATCCTATGGATTTGGGATTAGGAGAAGTGATAGATTAGGGCATCAGTAGTCATTTTCTTTGTAATAGCACTTGTTCTATTTGCATTTCTGTTTTCATTTTCGAAGTTCAGTTGTAATTGCACTTTCTTGGGAAATCAATAAAATTTCTTTCTATTAATTGATTTCATATTTAATTCTCGAGCAATTACTTAAACAATATGTTTCTTTCGTTTAAGTTCATATTCTGCCAAAACCTTAGAATTTTCATAATTGTAGGATATGGATGGAAGACCAGTGAGAAACAACCGCAATCCTCGTTACAATAACCGTAACAACAACCGAAATGATGCAGACACACAACAACAGCAACAGCAACAGCAGCCACCAGCAGTTGGCCTCAGTCAAGTGGACTTGATGGCTATAGCCACAATTGTGGCAACCACGCTACAAGGGTTAGTGAATCCTAATGCTAACCAGCCACCACCACCACCACAGCTCAGAACGGGACCAAGCAGCACTATGAGGCTCTCCGAAGAGCAAGAGTCCCAAACTTCGATGGAAGCTCCGATCCTGAGGTCGGACAAAATTGGATGAAGGAGGTCGAGAATCACCTTCGACTACTGGAGGTTCCACAAGCGATCAAGGAAGATGTGATTACACCTTTTCTTGTGGACAGAGCAGCCAAATGGTGGGAAGGAGTCTCACCAGCTATGTGAGGAACGGGACCTATCACATGGCAAAGGTTCCGAGAGGCATTTCTGAAGCAGTACTTCCCGACAGCAGTTCGAGTGCAGAAGCTGTCAGAGTTTGAAAGCTTGATGCAAGAACCAAACATGACAGTGGTGGAGTATTCATCCAAGTTCCACTCATTGGGAACTTACTCCCCAACCATTATGGGAGACGAAGCCTTGAAGATACATCGCTTCAAGAAGGGATTGAACAGCCATATTCAATCTGCTCTTGCCGTTATCGAGCCCAACAGTTTCGATGAATTGATGGGAGCCGCCATCAGGCCTGAAAACGATATTAAGAGGCGTGAAGGCGAGAACAAACTCAAACGCCCTCAGCCAAGCCAGTACCAATCGGGCCAACACTTCAAGAGGCCTAGGTTTCCAAGCAACCAATTCACCAGTGATCCAGCCAAAGGAACCACTTCTTCTCCGCAAAGAGGGAGTCAAGTGCCAAAATTGTGGATTCACTCACACTGGTGAATGCCGTAAGAATTCGAGAGCTTGTTTCCGTTGTGGAAAGATGGGTCATCGCATTGCTCAATGCCCTTTTCCAGATCCGAGAAATGGTCCAGCAGGCGGAGCAACTCCAAATAAGCCTAAGAAGAACAAGTCAAATGCTCGAGTCTATGCTATAACTCAAGAAGAGGCGGACAACTCAAATGATGTCGTAGGCGGTACCATTCTAATCAATAATATATCTGCTTATGTGTTATTTGATTGTGGTGCTACGCATTCATTCAGGTCTAAGAGATTTGTCAAGAGGTTAGGAGCTAAGCCTGATAACTTAGAAGAACCATATAGAGTAGCAACTCCTGCTAATCGAATTTTAGAAACTCGCACTCTATATCGGGATATTAATGTTCTCATAGAAGATCAGAATTTCAAGGCAAACCTGATTCAACTAAACATGGTGGAATTCGACGTAATTCTTGGAATGGATTGGTTAGCCAAGAATCATGCCTTAGTTGATTGTCATGGAAAGACGGTAACCATCCAAGCTCCACACCAAGAGAAAATTTTATTTCATGGCAAGACCAAAGAACGAAAGACTCTCCTTTCTGCTTCTCAAACTTGGACAGCTATGAAGCGTGGAGAAGAAGTTTACCTAGCTATGTTAAGCGAGGTAAAGAAAGAAACCACACTTACGCTAGAAGAGATTCCGGTAGTACGAGAATTCCCGGATGTCTTTCCTGAAGAACTCCCGGGCGAACTTCCCGATCGCGAAGTGGAATTTGAGATTAACCTAGTGCCCAATGCTACACCAATCTCAAAAGCACCATACCGAATGGCTCCAGCAGAGTTGAAAGAACTCAAAGAGCAACTTCAAGAGTTGTTGGACAAGAAGCAAATCCGACCAAGCGCATCTCCGTGGGGAGCTCCTGTCCTATTTGTAAAGAAGAAGGACGGAAGTATGAGGATGTGTATAAATTATAGAGAGCTGAACAAGATCACGATCAAAAACAAGTATCCGCTTCCAAGGATAGATGATTTGTTTGACCAACTCAAAGGAGCTTCAGTCTTTTCCAAGCTCGACTTAAGGTCAGGCTACCATCAATTGAAGGTCAAATCAGACGATATCCCAAAGACAGCTTTCAGAACAAGGTACGGACACTATGAGTTCACAGTGATGCCGTTCGGATTAACAAACGCTCCGGCAGTATTCATGGATCTCATGAACAGAGTGTTTAAACCATTTCTAGACAAGTTTGTTGTGGTATTCATCGACGACATTCTAGTATATTCGTCAAGTGAAGAAGACCACAAAGAACACCTTCGTCTCACCCTCCAGAAGCTTGAGAGAAAAGGAACTATACGCCAAGTTCAAGAAATGCGAATTCTGGCTAGAGAGCGTCGCATTCTTGGGACACATAATATCAGCAGCAGGAGTATCTGTGGACCCTAAGAAAGTAGAGGCAATCTCGGATTGGCCTAGACCAAAGAATGTGACAGAATTTCGAAGCTTCTTGGCATTAACAGGCTATTATCGAAAATTTGTTGAAGGATTTTCTTCAATAGCCATACCTCTCACAAGCTCACACAGAAGAACTCTAAGTTTCAATGGAGTGAAAAATGTGAGCAAAGCTTCGAAACTTTGAAGAAGAAGCTTACATCCACACCAGTGCTAGTATTACCTATGGAAGATAAGGACTACACCGTCTATAGTGATGCATCCAAAGAAGGTATAGGATGTGTACTCATGCAAGAGGGAAGGGTGATTGCATACGCGTCAAGACAGTTGAAGCCGTATGAACAGAATTACCCAACACATGACCTTGAATTAGCTGCAGTGGTGTTCGCACTAAAGATTTGGAGACACTATCTTTATGGAGCCAAGTGTGAGATTTTCACCGATCACCAAAGTCTCAAGTATTTGTTCACTCAAAAAGAACTAAATATGAGACAAAGACGATGGATCGAACTCATGAAGGATTACGACTTGACAATAAGCTACTATCCAGGCAAAGCCAACAAAGTAGCAGATGCTTTAAGTCGAAAGAATATGAGTAAGGTGATCCTGACCTCACTTTCAGCACAACCCTGTCTTCGAGAGACAATCAAGATGAGTCAAGATAGAGATTCCGCTTTGGTGAAACTGAAAGAGCAAGCCAAAGAAAGGAAATCACCAGATTTCGAGATAGACAACAAAGGAATATTGTTGATGAAAGGACGATTGTGCGTACCAGACATTGATGACCTTCGACAAGAAATAATGTCTGAAGCACATAAGTCAAAATTTTCAGTTCATCCTGGCAGTACCAAGATGTACAGAGACTTGAAGAAAAATTTCTGGTGGAGTGGAATGAAGAGGGACGTGGCAACGTTTGTTTCTAAATATCACGTGTGCCAGCAAGTCAAGGCAGAGCACCAAAGACCTGGAGGACTTCTTCAACCATTAGAAATCCCGGAATGGAAATGGGAACATATTTCCATGGATTTTGTAGTAGGCCTACCCAAGTCGAGACAAAGTCATGACGGCATCTGGGTAATCGTAGATAGACTCACGAAATCGGCGCATTTCCTACCTGTCCGCATGAACTATAATTTGGACAAGCTAGCCACATTGTACTTGAATGAAATCGTACGATTGCATGGAGTTCCAGCTAGCATACTGTCAGACAGAGATCCTAGATTTACATCTCGATTTTGGAAGAGCTTTCAACAAGCTATGGGGACTAAGGTTACTCTTAGCACGGCCTACCATCCGCAGACTGATGGCCAAACTGAGAGGACAATACAAACTCTAGAAGATATGCTGAGAGCATGTGCCTTGGACTTGAGTGGTACTTGGAGCGAACATCTGCCCTTAATCGAATTCGCATACAATAATAGTTACCACAGCAGCATTGGAATGGCACCATACGAAGCTCTGTATGGACGAAAATGTCGATCACCACTGTATTGGGATGAAGTAGGGGAAAAATCCATCGTTGGACCCGAACTAATCCAAGAAACAGTGGATAAAGTTGCTATGATCAGGGAGCGATTAAAGGATGCACAAGATCGACAGAAAAGCTGGGCTGACATGAAAAGAAGACCCGTGGAATTTGAAGTTGGAGAGAAGGCATATGTCAAAGTGTCACCCATGAAGGGTGTATTCCGATTCAATAAGGCTAGTAAACTTAACCCCAGCTACGTCGGACCATTTGAGATTCTTGAGAAAGTGAAACGCTTGCTTACAAATTAGCACTTCCACCCGATATGTCAAGGATCCACAACATTTTTCACGTATCGCAGTTGAGAAGATATATCTCTGATCAAAGTCACATTCTGGAAGCTGGACCACTTCGGGCGGAGAGTAATCTAAATGAAGAGCTGAAATATGAAGAGATTCCGATTCGAATTGTGGATCACAAAGACCAAGTACTGAGGCGACGAACTATTCCATATGTCAAGGTACAATGGTCCAACCACACCGAAAGAGAAGCTACTTGGGAGTTGGAAGAAAAGATGCGAACACAATATCCCTATCTCTTTGAAGATCAAGTATAGCCAAGTTTCGAGGACGAAACTTCTCATAAGGAGGGAGGGATGTGAGAACCTGAAATTCCAGCAGCTAGCAAATTTCAGCATAAGTTAAAAATTCCAGTAGAAGCTAATATTTCAGAAGCTGGTATTTTCCAGCAGACAAAATCCAGCAGGCCGAATCCAGCAGCAGAAGAGCGAATTCCAGCAGACAGTTACTGATTCAGCTATTGAGTTGTAACTGAAGCATTTAACTCGAAATAAAGGCTGTTAATGGCAGATTATGGCCATTTATTTGGGAGACTAACAGTCAGAATCTTGCCTATAAATAACACTCTCAAATCTCTGAATTGGTGTTACACAAATCTGAGATTATCATTTGAATTTCGAGCTAAGGGAGGGTGCTTATTTTCGAGCAGTAGAAACCAGTGGCAAGAACGAGCATATTCCAGACTTCTACCGAAACCTTATTGCAAATTACAGTAAGTGGGCTTATGTATAAATATCTTGAAAACCCGTTTGATGATTTCTGTTTTAAAGCAAAGTATATTCTTGATTTCTGATATCTGATTTTTGAAGCACTGAAACTTAGTGAAATAATGGTAGGAATATATATTCTGAACATTACTGATTACTGATTACTGATTACTGGCCTCACCCCTTAGAGGAGAGAACATATAGGGGACTGATATCAGTTTAGCCATGAAATTCACGAACGTGCTCAGTGCTTACTTGTTAAATACTGATTACCGAATACTGATTACTGATTTCTGAATACTGATTTCTGTTGAGAAAATAAGAGTTTCTGTATGTTATTGTATTACTGTTTCTGTAAAAATGATTTCGAAAACTGGGAGTTATTCCCGCCCCTGCTTACTGAGTGACAATCATATCACTCACCCACCAAACCCATCTCAGATAAGAGTACTGAAGAAATGTTAGAAGAAGAGGAACAGATCCAGTTCTGAGGCTGGTGAAGAAGACTGTTGTTCTCAGTTTATGTTTATTTTATTCCGCTGCATCTGTTAAGATACTGTAATATTTGGTTTTACATTTCCGCTGTAAAACATCAAGTATTCGAGTTTTAACAGACAATTGCTTAATTTCGTATTATGAATAAAAGACTGGTTTACGAGATTCTGTACTTCTGAGGCTTGTTGTTTTCGAATGAATATTTGAGAGCAACGTCGGTGTCAACTAACCCCCGTCCCAGGGTGTGACATGCTCAAACTTTCATTTCACATTCAATGCATGTGAGAAAGGGAACTTGGAAAAAATCTAACAAGTAAAAGACCCAACCTCGGGGAATTCGATTTCGTCTTGAAGTGTAGATGTACGCATCCAAGAACAGCAAGAAGCATGATTGGAAAACTGAATAAAAGAAGATTTGTCCCTGAAAAGATATCACAAATTTAATCAAATTAACCAACATCAACGGCAATAACATCCCCTATATATTACATTAAAACAAAGATGAAACCTTGTTCTCTGAAGTAAGTGGAGTTGAGATTTTTATTCATTTTGGGAGTCCAGGTATTCTTGTAAACTTTTGTAGGAAGCATAGCCCATATGAAAATATACCCTACAAACACCACAAGGAAGAACACTTGCCATGCTGCATTGGATTTCATATTTCAGAATATGTATGATCTTGGATTATTTCTCTATTATTACATTTATCAAATGGGATTTCTTGGATTCATAGGACAAAAAAAAAAAAGTTTTATTGACCTTTATATATATGTCAAGGTCAAGTCGAAGAAACGGCATGATTCATGCGGAAGTACAAGGATATTGTACTGCAAGCTCGTTTTTCAGGCTTCTTGAATTCTGAACAAGTTAAAATTTGGATTCATTGAGATATTTTAATGATTTATATATATAAAAGTCAAAAACTCACGTTTTGTCTTTTACGCTCCAGAGGAGCCATATACAAATTTGTCCACATATTCTTTGAACAACATCATTCTTTTGTTAAAATAATCATAAAAAATCAAATTTGCCTACGTTTTTCATCCAAATATCACCATGATAGTTGCAATAAACTTAAGTTACTTTAGACATATTTAGTGGTCATCCTTCGAGTGCTTTTCTAAACCTTGTCCACTTCCAAAGCCTCGGGCACAAGTCATGTGGAGATGCATGATCGATATTCCATCAACCCGTGTTATTTATCCGTCTTCGTTATACGAAAATAGTGACCTCGTTTATAAGTTCATTGTATCCCCCTAGCTAGCTAGTAAACAAATTCAAACAACTTTAAAAAGTTGACTCTCGGGAGTGCTTGTTAACGTAAAAGATATTGTTAATTTGTGATTATGTTATCAAAGTACGATGCTATATTTTTATATATATAAAGAAATGTATTTTGGGATAAGATATCTATCATAAATTAGTTTCTAATTCGTTGACATTCATTTTTTTACTATTGTTGAATTTGTGAGGATGATAAAAGATTATATTTTGTAACAAAAACAAAATATGTACTGTAAATTATATAGTACATATACTCAATGCTAGTACAATCGACTTTTTTGGGTCTTGGAGTACTTATGCTAAGGGAGTAATCAGTTGACATTATGCTTAAATAGAAAATATTGAAAATAATATATTGTAATAAATTAATATGGTCAATGTAAAATTTTGTTAGATAATAGATTATTTATTTGTTTATTTTTTAAAATGGATATCAAGATATCTGGTGAAATGATTTTTTTTATATGTCAATTCGTTTAATTTTGAATTTTGGCCTATTTTGTCAAAACAAGTTTGTTTTCGACACAATAATTTTAAATTTGGATGGTTTGATCTAATTGCTATAAGTCAGAAATTTTTCAATGGCATATTAGTATTTTTCCGTGTCACATCAATAGATGCACCAAAATAACTGAAAATCAGAAGCTAGTGTACCAAAATCAAACATTGAAAACTTAGTGAACAAACTCAAAATTAAACAAGTTAGTTGAAAAAATTGTTTTTATTTAATATATATATATATATATATATATATATATATATATATATATATATAATTATTTTATGAAATGGTTTTTCAAAGAATTATGAAGCCATGAATCTTTGAAAGTTGATCTTGAATTTGTATCATTGAATTAATTAATCCAAATTATCACACAAATTTATTGTTCAGACACTCATAAAATCTTTTTCAAGTTTTTCTTTAGTTATATATACTATAATATATTGTATACGAATGATTAGATTACCTCTCTATGACATACAATTAATAATTAAAATTTGACTTTTGATTAAATGATGTTTTCAAGTTTAATTACCTTGATACCCATACCCAACAAAAGTAAATGCAATACTATCTTTTATTTTACAAAATAATCAGAACCACCACAAAGAAATTATAGAATATCATGAAAATTACATATTGCATGAATCTCTTTGCTCTCACATATATCTAAGAACTAAAGTTCCAAAACCAATACCAAGAAATGTAGCAATTGATATTCCAAATATCCCCACAAGAATTCCAGGCATAACTAATGATCCCCACCCTTTAGCTGTGGCCATTCCACATGCTGTTGTAGGCCCTCCAATATTAGCATTTGATGCTAACAGCAAATGCTTTGAGTCGATCCGAAATAATTTACCAAGACCAATTATAACGATGAGATGCGCGGTCACTTGTACAAAAGCGAACAAGAAAATACCCGGTGCTGTGTTGATTACATTCCATATGCTGCCACTAGCACCCAAAACCGCAAAAAATATCTGTTTGCAAAAGAATAGGCGATCCAGACATAAAAGTATTAGTCAACACAAGACGTGCTAAGAGAGTGTAATTTGGTGTAGATATGGTTTGTCCTCGACTAAAAAGGGGGTCAGAAATGAATATGGAGTTATTTTGCTCTGTTAAATGTTACAAAATGCCAGGTTTTTTGGTATTATATAGGCAGAATGTTACAAGATTGCAGCCACCTCAAGTCAAATGAAGATAGATACTGAAACTTGCAAATTCCTATAATATACTGGAAGTTGTATTGCAGAGGCATAATCTCATGGTAAAATGCACTGTGGTTACCTGCATTAATATTACAGAAAATGCATCACCAGCGGGTGCCAAGCGGCGGAAGAAACGTGGAAGCAAAGTTGCTAAAACAACAATTATTGCCGTGATTGCAGAAAGATCGCTTCCTTGAATCCCAAAGAAATTTGTAAGAGAAGTAGCAGCTTTGCAGATAGAAAAGGAAACAGCAATTGCTGTAGCAATGGGGAGTACTGAGAGTTGGCTCTCATTAGACACAGGACATGAAGCGTCTGCAGAAGATAAAATGAAGGCAATTCCATCAAGTGTTTGTACAACAACAAAAATATTGATTCTAGATTTAAGAAGTAATGATCGAACATGGCAAAAGTTGTCGTGCCCCTCGTGCCCATCGAAGTTGAGGTTGCCTAAGTAACCACAAAGCTTTAACCATCATTAAAAATTGAACATCCGAGGGAGCACGTAACTTTCATAGAAAAAACTTATGCATTGGTCCAATTTTCTTTTTATACTTCCGATGTCGGCAGACACAAATGCTTACACTTTAGGATGATAATACTTTTAGAATAAAAAGTTCTACCGATCAGTGTAACCATGAATTTCTTGCTTCAAATATTTCAAGGTTCAATTTTCTACCTTTACATACCATCATTCAGCTTTGATACCTCTGGAGGGATTTTGGAGGCTAATGAAAACAAGACAACGAAATACAGAGCACAGATGATGTTATCTGCTGCTACACCAGCAGCTATAACTGATGGAGACGTGCCAAGTGCCTCTGAGATTGCAACATAATTGATTGCTGCATGAAATGGAAACATGATCATGAGGATTAATTAATGCATAAATCAAGAATAGCAGCGAAAACGCAATATAACATAGATTTATGCACAAAGCATCAGCACAGCTTGTGCTATCTGTCATGGTTAGTACCTGTATGGATTTTCTTATTTAAATGGATAGAGTTTGAGGAGTCTAAAAGGATAATGTAAGGCGGGCTACCCTGCAGGTAGTTTCTGAATGTTATGATTTTTAAGTATGACTTTGTTTTGTATTCACGTAATTCTATGTCTTTTTTTTTCGTCTGATTTATGTGTGTTGTTAAATCATGGAAAAACATTTCATTAATCGAAAGAAAATGTTTTCTCGACTTGGAGGATATGTAAGAAAGTTGGATAAGGAACTACTTGCCTCCACCAATATAACTACCCATGAGAGCAGCAGCTATTTTCCAGTTATCCTGACCAAGTGAACGCATAGGCACCAATAGGAATGCCACCATTGTCCCAACGACAGTTGCAACTGAAATTTAAATTGAAGGAAGAAAAAAAGTTCAGTTAATTTTTCAATGTATAGGACAAGATCAGATCTCCATAACATAGTGCAGTTAAATGAAAAAAAAAATTACAATTACAAAAAATACTAGAAAATAGCGCTCTGGTGACTGGAAGATGATATTTGCATTTCCTTAGAAATTTGATAAAACTACAGTAAATAGGTGAATTGCACTTCTATGCGACTTCAGGAAATCGGTTTGAAATTATGCTAATCCAGAAACTATTTATCAAAGAAACTTACGCGTAATTACACTTAATAGTACGTCAATCTCCAAACCACCAAAGGGAGGACCATGATTCCAAGTTAAGTGCCACTCACATCTACTAGTCTATCCAACCGAGCTGACAGCCTAAAAGACATCAAAGACACTCGTGTCAACGAAACACAAATTATGTAAGCTCTCCATAGGAGATATCAATTTCTAACTTTAAATATATTATACAAGTTCGCTAGTTATATTATAACAACAAAGATAAATCTCAAACGGCGATTTTCAAGGGCATAGGAAACCAACTTTTCATATTTTGAAAACTTAAATGAATGATATTTTCAATGAGCATGCTACCAACAACACCAACATGAGTCATCAATTTATATTATAAATGGATGTTGTTGTGCCCAACTTAAATACGACATGTTATTATCTTCCACTAAGTTTATAAAGATCTAAGAACATAAAAATCCAAGATTTGTCATGGAGTAGAGAACTCCAACAGCATCTCAACCAATACCAATAAAGGAATGCATTCCTAAAAAGGGTATATCAAGTACTGGATTTAAACTTCTACAGATGGATTCACAACCTATCGAATTTTATACTTGAGCAAACGACAAAATCAAGTCAAGCTTCTGGAATGAAGAAACACACCTGATCCTAGAGAAAGCCAAGAACAAAGTCCCAGTAGACTGTACAAACTTGTCGCAAATCAGCTCTAAACAGCAGCATTGGTATTGTTCATGGTAAGCAAATACTGAAACACCATCGAATATGCAGGTGCGTCGTGAGGAATTTCCCTAGATTACTTGCCGCAAGCCCCATTAAAATGCTGACCAATGCAGCACTTACCATGCTCCAATCTTAGTCTTTTCCGACCTTCATTCAATTAATGAATCTCGCCTCAAACAAACCATCTCAAAATTCAAACTTCTCTCAGGATAAAAGAAAATCGGTGTTTCTACAAGAAATCCACAAGCTAAAAACCATAATAATTTCTCAAAAAGGGAAAAAACAATCAAAGACTGAACAGATAATCTAATAGTTTCTCAAGATTGGAAAAATACCAGAGGCCGAAGGTGCCAGTTGCCAGGAGTGCAGTCCATACACCCCAGTCATCATTAGGGGAAATCAATGGCGAAGTATTCATATGAGAATGGAGCACTAATGGGGTGACATTAAACTTTCTTTTCTCGAAAAAACTCCCTTTTGACGAAGAAAATACATACGACGACTGTTTGTTGATGATGGGTTTGCCTCCATTATGGGCTTTACAGTGAGTTTGTGACGACAGAGAAGAACAGAAGAGAGCACACGGCGATACTACCGTCGCCATTGACGGCGAGCTTAACAGAGGTGACGAATGCCGCCCGATACCTTCTGCAAGAATATTTTGAAATCTTCTTATCCATTTTCGTGGTCACGTGGGTCATTCTTGGTGGTTGATATCATTTATAAATTCTTTTTTTTTTTTTAAGAGAAATATATTATTAGGAATCATTCAAATTACAATCTTCATTCAACGCTTCTAGAATAAAATTTGGCGGGGAATTCCAGATAGAAGAACGAGCATGAAAACAAGATTCCCTAGCAAGAATGTGGGCAACCTTGTTTGCTTATCTACGAGTGAAACAGACCCTGAATGATGGTCTTTGGCGAAGTAATTCACGACACTCTAAGATAATCGCTCCGAACTCTGAGTCGTCGTCTCTTGTTGAATTCAGTGCTTCAGTAACACCTTTGGCATCAGACTCGAAAATTGCCTCCTGAATGTTCATTTCCATGATCCAGCTAAGAGCTTCCTTGATCGCCATAGCCTCTGCCTCTTTTACGAGAGCTCTGCCAGGGAAGGCATTTGTTCTAGCTGAAACAAACACCCCCTCGTAATCTCGGAGAACCATACCAACCCCAAATAACCCCGATCCATTCTGTACTGATGCATCCACATTGCATTTGAGTGTTGGGGCTTGTGGTTTTATCCAAGGAAATCTCTCTACTTCCCGATGGGTTGTTCCCTCTGGATTTGTTGTGATGTTACGCACCGCTTTCCAATCTGTCAAGAATTGAATGGCTGAGCTAACAATTGAATCAGCTGGTCTAACAATTCTATTCCAAATTTTCTCATTCCGAGCCCGCCATATGCCCCATAGTACCATAGCTATATTTTCGAGGGACTCCACATCTACCTGCTGGAACATTTTGAAGAGCCACTGGATGAATCCTTCAACTTCGTTGGACTTTGAGACAACTAAATTCCAGATACCAAGTTCTTCCCAGCAAGCTTTTGCCATTGGGCAGAAGATAAATTGGTGCCACGAGTTCTCCCAATCGCTCCCACATGTTGCGCACGTGATAGGAACCAGGATATGTTTCTTTTGGAGATTGCCTCTATTAGGAAGAATATCTCGAGCTACACGCCACAAGAAGACTTTTACCTTCGGTGGGATTTTTAGGCTCTAGAGTTTCTGCCACTCCCCATGGCCCGTAGGAACGACGTCGTCACTCAGCAGTTCTTGTGCTATTTTGTAACCTGATCGAACTTGGTATTTCCCATTGCTGCTATAGTGCCAGATGAGTTGATCGCCTCCTATGTTTGTGTGTACATGGATGTTCAAGATTTCATGTACATCTGTGTTTCCAAAAATATCGTCCAGCAGCTCATGATCCCACTGGGTAGTGAATGGGATGAATAAATCACATACCTTTAGTGAGTGAAGCTCTGTGATAGGAGGGGTTGTTATGTAGAAGTTCCTTGGGTCACGAAGCCATGGCTCTCTCCAAACATTAATCTTATCTCCCTTTCCAATTCGCCACCTGACTCCTCTTTTTATTATGATTCGGGAACTCCACAGACTACGCCATATGAAGCTTGGATTGTGGCCCAAACTAGCATCCAGGAAATTCGAGTTTGGGAAATACTTCGCTTTTAGAACTCTGGTCATTAGGGAGTCTGGTTTAGCAATGAGGTTCCATGCTTGTTTACCTAGCATTGCCAGGTTGAAGGATTTCAGATTTCTAAACCACATGCCACCAGTTTGCTTCGGAGCACATAGCCTATCCCAACTCAACCACTTGATGCCTCTATTGCCATTTGGGTTTGAGCCCCACCAAAAGGAGTTCATAATACGTTGAAGCTCCTCAGTAGTAGATCTCGGCAGCAAGAACACGTTCATGCAGTAGGCTGGAAGAGCTTGAGCTACTGCTTTGATTAGTATTTCTCTACCTGCTTTAGAGAGGAATTTACCTTGCCATCCTTGTATACGCTTCCAGAGTCTATCTTTCAAGTAGTTGAAGATATCCTTTTTCTTTTTTCCAAAAGCGAAGGAAGCCCTAGATATGTCCCAGACCTCATGTCTTTAGTGATGTCCATTATACTGGACAGCAACTCCTTTTGATCAGCACCCATGTTCTCACTAAACATTATTCCAGATTTCGCTAAATTTATCGCCTGGCCTGAGGCTTGCTCGTAATCACTAAGCAGCTTCTTTACCACTTCGCATTCTTCCACCTTTGCTTTGCAGAACAAGAGGCTATCATCGGCGAATAACAAATGAGAAATTTTTGGACCACCACTGCTAACTCGGCATCCATTGATGAGATCATGTCTTTCTGCGTCATGTATCATAGAGGAAAGGGCGTGAGCACAGATGATGAAGAGGTACGGTGAGAGTGGACATCCTTGGCGTAAACCTCTGTGAGGTTTAATAGGCCCAACAACTCGATCATTGACAATGACTGAATAGGAAACAGTAGTAATGCAAAGCATGACCAATTTTACCCACTCTCTGTAGAAACCAAGCTTAATCAACATGTCTCCCAGAAAGTCCCAACTAAGGCGATCGTAAGCCTTGCTCACATCAAGTTTTACAGCCATGAAGCCTTCCTTCCCTCTGGTTTTCCGTTTCAGGTTGTGGAGCACTTCGAATGCCACCACGACATTGTCCATAATCGATCTACCTGGGACGAAGGCTGATTGGTTCTCTGAGATGATTCTGTCCATAAGAGGTTTCAAGCGGTTTGCCATGACCTTAGCAAAGATTTTGTATAGAACGTTACACAATGATATGGGCCGAAAGTCCTTCATGTTGTTTGGTTTTGTGCATTTTGGAATTAGCACAATATGAGTGTCATTTAAGTTATTTGGGAAAACGCCATTGCTCCTCCAACTGTTACATTCCTGGAAAACTTCCTGTCCCACCGTGCTCCAAAACTTGTGATAAAACATCGGATTAAACCCATCTGGCCCTGGTGACTTATCGCCATTCATTTGTAAAACCGCAGATTTCACTTCTTCGATCTTGAATGGTGAGAGGAGATCACGATTTTCTGCTTCAGAGATCACTGGTGTAACCTTGGATATGATCAGATCGCTATTTGCCGAGCTGGGGGAGAATAATTCTGTGAAGTATTTCTTTACCGCCTCACATAAGTCATCGATCTGCTCAATCAAATTTCCATTCTCATCAGTCAATTTCTTTATTTTATTCGATTCTCTTCGGCTGGTGGCTGTTTTGTGGAAAAATTTGGAGTTCATGTCTCCGTCTTGAAGCCAATAGACTTTCGCCCGCTGTTTCCAGAAGGTCTCCTCCTGTGCTAATAGATCAATGAGTTTCGAGTTTAATTCTAGAGCTCGATGCACTGAAGCTTGGTCTGTTTTGGAGCGGAGATAATCTATTTCATTCTTGCATTGATCGATTTTTTCCCTGGATTCTCTTGAAGCCTTTCTGCCCCATCTCTTCAAGTTATCAGCTGTATCTTGCAATTTATCAGTGAGGCTAGTGCTTAAGGAGTTCACCCAATGATCGAGCAAAACTTACACTGTGAATTCCCCAATAAAAATATGATTTTGTATGCTCAACATAAATCGCAAGTGCACGATGTCAAGTAATAATATAGTGTATGTGAATACGAGTATCGTTCCACTGAAGACTGTATTTAACAATTATTATTTTAGTTATTAAAACTTTAGCGACGAAAGGTGATTTGTTGTGTTATAACTACTAAAATGCAGAAAATTAAATAAACAAGTTCAAAGATTAAATGATCAAATATGACTGCTAAATCGATTGATTAAATTTCAAATGATAAAAAAAATTGTTGGGAATTCTGGTTCACCTACCTCTTATTAATTAATTAATTCGTTCGATTGTGTTCTACGCCTCCGACAGGATTTCCTATTCAATTGAACACACTCTCTCGAGCTAATGCCAAACTAATTCACTCAATGAAGTAATTAAATGTCTTTAATTATTTATCAAGAATGAATCGCATTTCGATTTATGAAACACCTAGTTTTCGACCCTAAGGACTATGACTATCGGCACGTATCCAATTTCATATATCTATGTAAATTGTAGATCCGCGAATGATAGCACTCGATCCTATCACTAGTTATTCTCTCGAACTCACTCGTGATATAAAATTGTCGTTAAAGTTAGCTACGCTCAACGACACAATGAAAATCGTAGAATAATCAAGAATAAATCACAAATCGAAATATAAATTAACTAGATCAAAGTTTGGGGTAGGATCCCCTTTAATCCCAACAAATATTAAAGTTAGCTACTAGAATTCATAATGAAAATAAGCAAAACAATATTTAAACAACGGAAAATAAACTAGAAATACGAGACGTGACGAAATCTGCGAAGAACGATGCCCGGAAACCGTCGAATCTTCAATCCAAGTGCAAAAGCTCTCCAAAAACTCCTTGTGCTCCTCCAATGCCGTCTGAATCTTGCTCAAAAGTCGACCAAGATCTTTCCATAGCAGCCACCCTCCAAAATTAAGGTAAGAAATCGCGCACCATAATCTTCCCAAATTAAGCGGCGCTCGGGCGGTAGAAAAGTGCCGCTCGAGCGCCACACTTTCTGTATTCTCCCTAACTTGTGCGGCAGTCGCGCTCGGGCAGTAGAAATATACCGCTCGAGCGCCAACGCTTCTGTCTTCGGATGCACCTATTCGCGCTCGGGCGGTATATTTCTACCGCCCGAGCGCCAACCTTTCTGGCTTCTTCTCCTTGCTAGTCGTATTTGGCGCCTGAGCGGTAGAAATCTACCGCTCGAGCGCCGCTTATTCTGTCCAAAGTTCCTTGTCTTCGACACTTTGCTTCCTTCTTGGTTTTTCCGACCATTTTTCCTGCAAATTCGTCACATACAAGTGAGACATGATAAAACGCAAACGATTACTCTAAAATGAACAAAATGTAAATGAAATGCATGCATGCACAAGGCAAACACAAATAAACCAATGCAATAAAACACGTAAAAACGACACATATCAACCCCCTCATACTAACCTTTTGCTCGCCCTCAAGCAAAATAGGTTAAAGCACGAGATTTTAAACAAACACAACGAACACAAAACACTCAAACAAGAAATAACCAACACAAATAACTGTCAAAGGTGAGTTAACAACTTTTATGTCATGCCTCAGCGAACTTTTCCACATACAGATCATAATCAAGTCAAATCGCAAACGAGTACTCATTCTCATCTACACATAAATCTTGACACTCATTCGAACGTGTGTGTGTGTCATGATGGGTCTAGTCATTCGTATTTCGAATAGATCAATTATCAAATCATGCGAGTCACTCAATTAACACTTCAATACAAGTCTCACTAGCATGCACCCCCGTGTCCATTTATCACTAGCCATAAATTGAACTTTATTCAACTTTTAAGTGCAGATAAGGGTGTCGAAAAGAAGGAAAATGAGCTCAAGTGGCTAAAAGTTGGGAGTACATCGATCATTTTCATTGTGCAATCGTCAAGACTTTTCGTCTGACTTTCCTTGTCTCCTTACATCTCCAACTTTTAGCCTAAGAATAGAATTTCATTCCTTTTATTTCGGCTCCCCCTCACCTTACATCTCCTTCTTTCTTCTCTTTTTCTCTCTCTTTTTTTTTTTTTTTGAATGCACAATTTTCACAAATGTACTCCCTAGGCTACGAATATATACTTTGGATTACAGCTGGTTAGGAGTATGACATTTTAATTCAGTGCATTGGAAAGGAGGTAAATGTAAAGTTCAAGGCAAATCAAATTTTCGCATTCAAGGTCCCAATTAGCGACTTATTTTCACGGGTTTACATGCTAAATCAACTCATAAATGGTGCCTTTCAAGTTAACCACACAAAACTTTCGAATTTCACCATTATTCCTACAAAATTCTAGTCCCCACCCATATGTGCTCAAAAAGTTCAAATTATGTGCCAAAATTCATGTTTGAACAATCAAGAGTACCGTTCATGAAATGACCCAATCAATACTTTTGTATACTATCAATCCAACCTCATCATTGGCGCATAAATTATGTCTTCTCACCATAAACGACACTAGACAACATAGATGCAACAAATAACTAAGCAAACATAACAATCTACCCACCCCCTCATACTAGAGTTGTGCAATGCCCTCATTGCACAAAACGAAACAGACACTAACAACAGAACAATTCAAGAATGTAAATGCAAACACAGAAATGCAAACACAAATATGCAAACACCAATGCAGACTAAATAAACATGAAAGCTAATACACATGCTAGACGGAAACAATGACAAGAAAGAAAAAAACAGAAAAGCGGTAAAAGAAAAAAATGCGAAGTAGGGGAAACAGTAAACTCCCCTGATCAAGTGTCATCCTCATCCTGCTCCGGCGGTGGCGCTCCTGCGGCCTCCCCATGCTGAGAGTAATAATACTGGAACCGGAATGGGGGAGGGGGTAGCGGAGACGGTGGGATGGTCGATGGGTTGACGCCCCCTTGCACAAGCAGCGAGCGCATCATGGAGTCAATGTGAGACAGATGGTCGGTGACATACGAGTTGAATTGACCCTGATGCGTTTGGAAGGCGAGATTCTCAGCCATCATATCGGTGTGAGTTCTCCGGCAGGGTGGTGGTGGAAGGCGACGTGGGATGGCAGTGCTAGATCCACCGGCGTCTCCCTCCCGAGAGGGAAATTCACTTATTCGCTTAGCTCGTTTCCGCTGGAGGTCTTCGACACAAATAGGCTTCATGGGTTGCAACCACTCCTCATCATCGCGAAATACGACTCCCGCTCTAGCGCACAGCTCGGAGATAATGGTGGGGAATAACAGGCCCACATGACTGTTGTGGGCACTCAGTGTGATTTGTGAATTGATGAGTGTGCCCACGTTGATGGCGTAGCCCTCGGTCAACGCATAAAGCAGCACCGCCCGCTCTTTCTGGACCTCGCTCTTATGCGAGACCGACATCATTCTCCGAGCCACAAATAAATACCAAAGGGCAACTTCGGTTTTCAAATACTTCTCGTCAAAACAACTCGGCGAGCCGCCCAATGGTTTCCATATTGCGCCCGGATGGCACAATGTGGCGAGAATCGTATCATAATTCGGGTTAGCAACCAATGTCTGGAAGTGGGAGTCGTCAACCTCCGCCGTCCCTAACAGTGCGTTGATCGTCACCGAGTCATACGGTACATGCTTACCTCTCACAAACACCAAACCATTTCGCCCCTCCGCTGCGTTGGCGTAAAATTCGCGAACCACAGACACTACCGCCGCCTTAGGTTGCTCATTGTATTGTTCCCAACCACGCCTTTGCAAATCAACAATAATATCCAAGTATCTATCCTCTAACTGTCGCCGGACTCCCCTCTCGGCTATTGGATTCCTATGAATTTTAGCATGCTCGTATCGAGCCCTAGCCTCCACACTAATAAAACGATGTCTATCAAACGCGGGAGACGACGAAGAAGAGCCGGGGTTACCTTTTTGTTTCTTTGGAGCCATAGGAGTGGATGAGAGAGATGGTGGGTGAATCGGAGAATATGACTGGAGTGATGACGTCTCTTGATTCCCAAAATGGAGTGTGCCACCGGTGTGTGAGCCTTGATGGGTGGGGAGATTTCCTGCAAAAAAAATTGAGAAGAGAGTGGGAGAGGGTTAGGGATTTGGGGAGAAAAATTTGGGAATTTTTCGTGCAGAATGAAAGATGGGAAAGAGGATTCGCGCATATAATGCAATCGCGCTCGGGCGGTAGAAAACTACCGCTCGAGCGCGAACCTCTCTGTTGGTTTTTTTCAGAGGTACGCATGCGCGCTCGGGCGGTAGAAAACTACCGCTCGAGCGCCAACCTCTCGGGATGAATTCTCCCAAGGGAGACGTCCGCGCTCGGGCGGTAGAAAACTACCGCTCGAGCGCGGCCCTCACTGTTTTTCTCTAAATTTTTTTTTTTTTTTGAAAAAAAAAATTAAAAATAAAAATCCCAAAAAAAATTAAAATAAGACAAAAACAAGAAAAATAACTAAATTGACACGAAAGAGAATTTAAATCAAATGCAAAAGAGAGGGAAGAAAAGTAGTTCTCAATTTATAGTCGAGAGCTGGACTGTTCTCAGTTTGGCATGTCTTGGAACCGGGTGATTCCAAGTTGTGGCTCAATTGTGCCACCAATGTAGTGCTTCAGGCGTTGGGCATTGACCGTAAATGTCTCATCCTTCCCATCTTTCAATTCCACAGCTCCCGATGGATAAACTTTCGAGATCACGAATGGACCGGACCATCGCGACTTCAATTTACCGGGAAACAAGCGCAACCGGGAGTTGTAGAACAGAACACTTTCACCCTCCTTAAATTCTCTCTCGATGATTCTTTTGTCATGAGCCTTTTTGGTTTTCTCCTTGTAAGACAGTGCAAGATCATAAGCCAAATTGCGGAACTCCTCCAATTGGTCCAATTGAAGCAAACGCTGTTCACCTGCATCAGTAAAATTAAAGTTTAGTGCTTTTGTTGCCCAATATGCGCTATGCTCTAACTCTACAGGTAAGTGACATGCTTTACCAAACAATAATCTGTACGGTGTCGTGCCTATTGGTGTTTTGAAAGCAGTCCTATATGCCCAAAGAGCATCATCTAATCTCACCGACCAATCCTTTCTACTGACACCTACCACTTTCTCCAAAATCCGCTTTATCTCTCGGTTAGACACTTCCACTTGACCACTCGTCTGAGGGTGATAAGGGGTAGAGGTCTTATGTGTGACACCATATTTGCTTAAGAGTTTTTCAAAGAGTTTGTTGCAAAAATGAGTGCCACCATCACTAATGATTGCTCGTGGCGTTCCAAAGCGGTTAAAAATGTTTTTCTTCAAAAATTTCAGAACCACTTGAGCATCATTAGTGGCGTATGCTTCCGCCTCTACCCACTTAGACACATAATCAACCGCCACCAAGATGTATTTTTTTGTGAAAGAACTAGGAAATGGTCCCATAAAGTCTATTCCCCACACATCAAAAACCTCACACTCAATGATATTATTTAACGGCATTTCATGACGGTTAGAGATGTTACCTGACCGCTGGCATTTATCACAGTGTAGCACATAAGAACGAGCATCTTTGAAAAGAGTTGGCCAATAAAAGCCACATTCAAGTACCTTGGATGCCGTCCTTGTTGGTCCGAAGTGACCACCTACCTCACGGTCATGGCAATGGTTGAGAATTTGATCAAACTCTTCTTCCGCAACACACCTTCTTATCATGGCATCTGCACAAATTTTGAACAAGAAAGGTTCCTCCCAAAAATAATACTTCACGTCCGAAAAGAATTTCTTTCTTTGGTGAAATGTTAAATTTGGGGGGGGGTGAGCCTGTAACAAGAAAATTTGCAAAATTGGCCTACCATGGACAATTTTTCACCTCAAACAACTGCTCATCTGGGAACCAATCATTAATCGCATCAGTCACTCAATCATTACTGATAAATTCTAATCTAGACAAATGATCTGCAACCACATTCTCAACACCCTTCTTATCTTTTATCTCCAAATCAAATTCTTGCAATAATAAAATCCACCGAAGTAAGCGTGGCTTTGCATCTTTCTTTGCAAGTAAATATTTAAGGGCAGAGTGATCAGTAAACACAATTACTTTCGACAAAACAAGATAAGCATGAAACTTGTCAAGTGCAAACACTACTGCAAGTAACTCTTTTTCGGTGGTGGCATAATTCAATTGTGCTTCATCTAGAGTCCTACTTGCATAGTATATGGTGTGAAATACCTTGTTTTGTCTTTGTCCGAGGACAGCACCTACCGCAGTATCGCTAGCATCGCACATGATCTCGAAGGGTAGATCCCAATCCGGTGCCACCAAGACAGGAGCCGTCACTAAGCGCTCTTTCAACTTCTCGTATGCCTGCAAACAATCAGAATTGAAATCAAAAGGCACATCTTTCATGAGTAAAGAAGATAAAGGTTTTGCAACTTTAGAAAAATCTTTGATGAAACGTCGGTAAAAACCGGCGTGGCCTAGAAAGCTTCTAACTCCCTTTACGGACGCCGGAGGTGGTAAGTTCTTGATAACTTCAACTTTCGCCTTATCCACCTCTATTCCGTGCCCCGAAACCTTGTGCCCTAGGACAATTCCCTCTTGTACCATAAAGTGGCATTTTTCCCAATTAAGCACCAAGTTTGTCTCCTCACATCTCCTCAACACTACCTGCAAGTTCTGCAAACAATCATTAAAAGACGAGCCAAAAATCGAGAAGTCATCCATATATATCTCAAGAAAAGTCTCAATCATATCATGGAATATAGCAGTCATGCATCGCTGAAAAGTGGCAGGGGCATTACACAAACCAAATGGCATCCGTCTAAAAGCAAAAGTGCCATAAGGGCAAGTGAAAGTGGTTTTCTCTTGGTCCTCGGGCGCAATCATGATTTGGTTATACCCAGAATATCCATCTAAAAAACAATAGAACTCATGACCCGCTAACCTCTCAAGCATTTGATCAATAAAGGGAAGGGGAAAGTGGTCTTTACTGGTGGCATCATTCAATTTCCTATAATCAATGCACACACGCCATCCCGTAACAGTCCTAGTGGGTATTAATTCATTATTTTCATTTGTGATAACAGTAATCCCACCTTTCTTTGGCACACACTGAACAGGACTTACCCATGCACTATCAGATATAGGATAGATAATACCTGCGTCGAGAAGCTTAATTGTTTCAGCCTTTACTACCTCTTGCATCTTCGGATTTAATCGTCTTTGAGGTTGCACGAGAGGTGAGTACTTCTCTTCCATCAAGATCTTGTGCATGCAGACGGATGGATTTATTCCTCTGATATCTGCCACCTTCCACGCAAATGCACCCTTGTGCGCTTTCAAAACTTCCAACAGCTTGTCCTCCATCACATCTGTCAAAGCAGCAGAAATAATGACAGGTAAAGTGTTATTCTCACCTAAGTATACGTACTTGAGGTGTGGAGGCAACGGCTTCAGCTCAAGCGTTGGTGGATCCTCGATGCTTGACCTTTGAGGTGTCAAATCTCTTCGTTCTCCTAGATCCTCCAGTCGCATCCTCATTGGCCTTCTCCATGGTTGGTTGGCATTAAAGTGTGCCACAATTTCAGCTCTTTCTTCGTCTAACTCCTCTTCTCCCAATTCAGTATTGATAGTGGCCTCCAAAGGGTCCTTAAGAGCATCCTGCACATAGTTGGATACAAGAGAGTCAAAAGCATCAATTCTAAAACAACTATCAGAATGCAGTGTGTGCTTAAGTGCATTAAAAACATCAAATGTAATCTCTTCTTCGCTCACTCTCAATCTCAACTTTCCCTCTTGCACATCAATAAGTGCCTTGCCAGTTGCAAGGAATGGTCTCCCCAAAATCAGAGGCATCTCTGTATCCTCTTCCATGTCGAGCACCACGAAGTCTGCAGGGAAAATGAATTTGTCCACTTTTACTAGCACATCCTCAATCACTCCGCGGGGGTACTTGAAAGACCTGTCAGCCAGCTGCAAGGACATCCTCGTCGGCTTAGGCTCTCCTAATCCGAGTTTCCTGAAAACAGATAGAGGCATAAGATTAATACTTGCACCAAGGTCACACAATGCTTTACGAAAAACTACATCACCAATCATGCAAGGGATAGAAAAACTCCCTGGGTCTTTTAGTTTCGGTGGGATTTTGTTTTGCACCAAAGCAGAGCAACTTTCGGTCAAATTTACCGTCATGTGATCCTCCAATTTTCTCTTGTTGGCTAAGATGTCCTTCAAAAATTTAGCATAACTAGGCATTTGCATCAAAGCATCGGCAAAAGGAATATTAATATGCAATTTTTTAAACACTTCTAAAAACTTACCGAATTGTGCATCTAGTTTTGCCTTTTTTAATGCTGCAGGAAAAAGTGGAGGGATAACAATCTTAGGTTGTGCAGTGAGTGCTGGTGTAGAGTTAGATGACTTATCTTGAGACGTCGCAGCATGTTCATCCGACACTTGGCTTTACTCTTTTTCTCTAGGCTCAAAAACTTTTCCGCTCTTCAACTCAATGGCCTTCACTTGCTCTTTTGGATTAGTCTTGGTATTACTTGGCAAGGTGCCCGGCTCTCTACTTGCTATCATCTTGGCCAACTGTCCAATTTGATTCTCGAGCCCCTTTATTGATGCATCTTGGTTTTGGAGTCGAGTTTCAGTGGATGAGATAAACTTAGACATCATTTGTTCCAAGTTGGACTTTTCTTCTCTAGGAGGATCGGATCTGTACATCGGTTGTTTCCCATATTGTTGTCCTCCTTGCGGCCTATTATGACTGTTTTGACTGCCCCATGAGAAGTTGGGATGTTGCCTCCACCCAGGATTATATATGTTCGAGTAAGGGTCATTCCTTGGGCGGTTTTGGACTCCCACTTGATTCACCGGTGCCTCATCTTGCACATAGAAGGGATTTCCATCTTGACAGTCTTTCACATAGTGTTCCCCTCCACACTTCTCACAGAATATCTCTTGAAGACGCATAGCCGTGCCACCCACGTTCAAGCCATCTATTTTCTGTTTAAAGCGTCAAGTTGTGCAGTAATAACAGAAAAATCAGTTACCTGGTGAACTCCGGCACTTCTCCGCTGGTTGTTCCTGTCAGATTGAGGATGATAGCTGCTAGCAGCCATCTCCTCCAACAACTCATATCCTTCTTCCGCAGTCTTCCTCAAAAGGTTCCCACACGCAGCAGCATCTATCATAGTACAGTTAGGAGTAAGCAAACCGTAATAAAAGGTTTGAACGACTAACCCAAGTGGCAACTCGTGATGTGGGCATCTTCGTAATAGATCTTTGAAACGCTCCCACGCCTCATATAGTGACTCTTGATCGAACTGAGCAAATGTTGTGATGTCTGCCCGCAGCTTCATGGTCTTCGATGGCGGAAAGTATTTGATGAGAAACGCCTTCGCCATGTCCTCCCATGTAGCTATCGAACCTACAGGTAAACAATTTAACCAAGCTTTAGCTTTATCACGCAAAGAGAAAGGAAATAAACGCAGTCTAACAGCATCATCAGAAACTCCATTAAATTTAAAAGTATCGCAAATCTCAAGAAAATCCGCGATGTGTGTGTTTGGATCATCCACAGCAGTTCCTTCAAATTGGACGGTGTTCTGAATCATCTGGATAATGGCTGGTTTGATTTCGAATTGGTTTGCCCGCACAATCGGCCTCACAATGCTGGGGCGTGCACCATCCAAAGAAGGCTGGGCATACTCTAACATGGGTATGCGGCGTGGCATCTCAATTCGTCTCTCGTTTTGGCGCTCCGCCTCCTGCTCTTGTTCGTGCCTCTCCATCAGTTCCTTAAGTCTTTGCTGTTGTCTTCGCCTGCGGAAAGTCCTTTCAATTTCAGGGTCACACTCAAGCTCCAAGTCAAGTGACTTTGGCATGCACCGGAAGAGATATCTGAATTAAAATATGGAGTGTTAGTTCAGTAAAAATAAAATACACTAAAGAAAATAACTAAAAATATAATTGTAGATTAACAGTCCCCGGCAACGGCGCCAAAAACTTGATCGAGCAAAACTTGCACTGTGAATTCCCCAATAAAAATATGATTTTGTATGCTCAACATAAATCGCAAGTGCATGATGTCAAGTAATAATATAGTGTATGTGAATACGAGTATCGTTCCACTGAAGACTGTATTTAACAATTATTATTTTAGTTATTAAAACTTTAGCGACGAAAGGTGATTTGTTGTGTTATAACTACTAAAATGCAGAAAATTAAATAAACAAGTTCAAAGATTAAATGATCAAATATGACTGCTAAATCGATTGATTAAATTTCAAATGATAAAAAATTTGTTGGGAATTCTGGTTCACCTACCCCTTATTAATTAATTAATTCGTTCGATTGTGTTCTACGCCTCCGACAGGATTTCCTATTCAATTGAACACACTCTCTCGAGCTAATGCCAAACTAATTCACTCAATGAAGCAATTAAATGTCTTTAATTATTTATCAAGAATGAATCGCATTTCGATTTATAAAACCCCCTAGTTTTCGACCCTAAGGACTATGACTATCGGCAGGTATCCAATTTCATATATCTATGTAAATTGTAGATCCGCGAATGATACCACTCAATCCTATCACTAGTTATTCTCTCGAACTCACTCGTGATATAAAATTGTCGTTAAAGTTAGCTACGCTCAACGACACAATGAAAATCGTAGAATAATCAAGAATAAATCACAAATCGAAATATAAATTAACTAGATCAAAGTTTGGGGTAGGATCCCCTTTAATCCCAACAAATATTAAAGTTAGCTACTAGAATTCATAATGAAAATAAGCAAAACAATATTTAAACAACGGAAAATAAACTAGAAATACGAGACGTGACGAAATCTGCGAAGAACGATGCCCGGAAACCGTCGAATCTTCAATCCAAGTGCAAAAGCTCTCCAAAAACTCCTTGTGCTCCTCCAATGCCGTCTGAATCTTGCTCAAAAGTCGACCAAGATCTTTCCATAGCAGCCACCCTCCAAAATTAAGGTAAGAAATCGCGCACCATAATCTTCCCAAATTAAGCGGCGCTCGGGCGGTAGAAAAGTGCCGCTCGAGCGCCACACTTTCTGTATTCTCCCTAACTTGTGCGGCAGTCGCGCTCGGGCGGTAGAAATATACCGCTCGAGCGCCAACGCTTCTGTCTTCGGATGCACCTATTCGCGCTCGGGCGGTATATTTCTACCACCCGAGCGCCAACCTTTCTGGCTTCTTCTCCTTGCTAGTCGTATTTGGCGCCCGGGCGGTAGAAATCTACCGCTCGAGCGCCGCTTATTCTGTCCAAAGTTCCTTGTCTTCGACACTTTGCTTCCTTCTTGGTTTTTCCGACCATTTTTCCTGCAAATTCGTCACATACAAGTGAGACATGATAAAACGCAAACGATTACTCTAAAATGAACAAAATGTAAATGAAATGCATGCATGCACAAGGCAAACACAAATAAACCAATGCAATAAAACACGTAAAAACGACACATATCACCCAACTTTCTCTAACCACCTCATGTAGGCCTGGTTCACGCAGCCACTTGTTTTCAAAACGAAATCCCCTCCTTTTCCCGCTGAGGATTTTATTCTCTGTGGTAAGGAGAATAGGGGAATGGTCTGATATAGGAGCTGTACAGTTCAAGAGGGTACCATGTGGGTATATCGAAGTCCAGCCATTACTTACCAGCGCTCTGTCTATTCTTTCTTCAACAGCATTAATGGTTCCTTTACTTCTTGCCCAAGTGAAAGGGTAGCCCTTGAGAGGTAGATCAGTCAATCCGCATGTAGCCACTACTTCTCGGAAGCCGTTTATAAGCCAAGTGGGATGATCTACCCTTCCTATTTTATCATCTGGGCTTAACATGTCATTAAAATCCCCTATGCAGCACCAAGGAAGTTGAGATTGGCTGTGAATGGTGTGAAGTAACCTCCACGAATCCCTTCTCCGTCGCCTTTCTGGATAGCCATAGAAACCCGTAAGTCTCCATGTTGGTTTATCATCGTCCTTAATTTATGCGTTAACATGATTTTCAGAGAAGTCTTGTATAATACATAGATCTGTATGACGCCATAACAAAGCAAGTCCACCCCGACGACCCACTCTATCAACAGCAAAAGCACCTGCGAAACCAATCTTTACTCTAATTTCTTCAATTCTAGCAGCACAAACTAAAGTTTCCGAAAGAAAAAGAATCTCGGCTTTGTGAGTTCGGATCAGCTCATGAAGAATAGGAATTGCACGAGGCTGGCCGAGCCCTCGGCAATTCCAACTAAGGACAATCATGGCTCCCGGCAGGCCTGGGAACCAGGACCTACCGATAAAAAATGATGATTTGGGTGATCATTCTCTGAGTCTTTCGGATGGGCTTTTGTATCCAGGATCATGTTGGTGATCTTGGATTGGGCCTCTGTATTGTGGTTCGCGCGGGAGCGTTTCCTATTATTGAGGGACTCCATCTCATTCCCATAAATTTCTCCATCAAAAGTAGGGTGGATGGTATTTCCATATAGGCTGTTACCGAGAATCATGCTCCAATTTGAATGATCATTTGTAGAGATTGAGAGATTGTCGGCTATTTCCTTGCCCTTGTCAGCGGAGGATTTGTTACTTACCTCTTTTGGCTCCGAAAATTTTGCTTCTGATTGATTGCCATCTATCGTTGTGCCAACTGTGTTAGCCGGAGCTCCGGTGGGCTCATCTTCTCGTAGCCATTTGTTCTCCCCCAGGTTATGTGTTCTCTTGTCGTGCGCTCGAAGCCATATGCCCCAATTCCTTTTACCATATCATGAGTCATGTTGAAGAGTTTGTCACAGAATTTCTCTATATGTCCCAAACGACCGCACAAAAAACAAAAAGAGCCAAGCTTTTCATATTTAAAACTTACGAGGAAACTCTCACCATTTGATTTTCCTATTTTCTTGCATCGTTTTAGTGGGTTTTGGACGTCGATGGCTACTCGTATGCGCATGTAAGGCCTCCACGGTCCTTTGTTATTGTTGCTGTCATATTCCAGGAAAGTTCCCATGTAAGATCCCAATTGCTTGCCCACGGCTTCAGACATGTATCCAAACGGTAAGTCGTGAATTTGGGTCCAGAAGTTGAGATGGCGTAGTGGAACCTGTAGTGGTTGTTCCTCTCTTTTCAGATGGTGTAGGAGAAGAAAGTTATTGTCAAAGGTCCAGGGTCCTCCTTCCAATATCCTTTGCAAGTCCACCGAATGATAGAACTGGAAAATAAACCTTTTGAATCCAATATCTCTGATAGTGACACCTTTACCTGGCCTCCAGATGGAAGATAATCGTTGTTTCATGATATTCAAATTGATTTGCTTTTCTGTCAGGAAGCTCCCCACTAAGCATAGCTCGTTTGCCTCGTCTGCTATTTGTAGGGTATTCGGATCAAAAGCAATTTCATCATCTTCGTCGTCAATTAGGGATAATCCAGCCATATGTGGATCCATGGGCGAAATTTGCCTCACTGAAGGACTAAAATGAAAGCAAAAACTCTCAACAGGGAGAGGAAAAACTTAAGCTCTCAACAGGGAGAGGAAAGCCGCTGAAATATTTTGATAAGCCAAAGATTCTACTTTTCAGTATCATTTATAAATTCTTAATGACTCTTAAAATGTAATTAAAATGGTTCAAAGCTTAAATCACATATTTTTCAATCTTAAACAAACACTTATTATGGATAAGGCCGGACTGGCCGAGTTTGTCATCCACGTCTCCTCTCGCCAAATTCCATCTTTATCCTCGTATATATCTTGATTCAAGTTTTTTGGGATATTTTTCGTTATTATAAGTCTCAAATCATCATTCTCATTTCAAAAATATTAATAAAATGAGTCGGATTAAAAGACGAGGATAATATTAATATCAGTATTATTAATATTATTATTATAAATATAATTTTCCGGACATGTTTAAAGATGAGTTCACCCCAACTATTTCATAGATTTTAAAAATTCTCGAAATAAAAAAAATGGAGGTCCGGGTCTTGTCATCCATGATTAAGTATGATTTCGTCTTGCTCTATTCAGTCACTCTCCCGTAGAGATGTAATCGAGTCGAGCCGATCCGAGCCGAACTCTTGAATGTTTGAGCTTGGCTTGTTTATAATCGAGCCGAGCTCGAACTTTATTTAACGAATATATGCATGTCTCACGAGCTTATTCAAGCATTATCGAGCCTAAACAAGCTTAATAAATATGAATTATACATTTAAATTTTCAATAAATTAATTAAAAAATAAATTATACATTTAAAGAAAAATATATTATTCTTATTAAAATTTGTAAATTTATTATAATAAATAAATCTAATAGATTTTTCTATATATTTCATAAATATGATGCAAAATAAATAAATTAAAAATCAAAACTATTATTTTTTCATCTAAAAGATTACTCTCGAACTTACCAACGAACATGTTCACGAGCTAACGAGCCGAATACTGTAAAGCTTGAGTTTGGTTTGTTTATCTTAATGAGACTCATTAAACGAGCTCAAACGAGCTTTTATCGAATCGAGTTTCGAATAAGTCACAAACAGTTTGGTTCGTTTATATCCCTGCTCTTAGAACGGAAACTTTACCCTAAAAATACGTACGTAGGAATATAAAGAATTTTGGGGCATTTCCGTTTAAATATTCTAACGATAAGGTTTGAAAGTCAAACTTCGCACTGTTCTTGCTTACGCTTTTTCCACTTAAACAACTAAGTCTTGGTGTTTGCTGCTGAAATGATGGTCAATAATATGGTGTTAAATAATGACCCCACCAACTAAAATCTTGTCAAGCTCTCACAAAATTTCTTGCAAGTGAAAGCAACTCCCTGAGTTCTGTCTCTACAGATCCTCAGATTGTTCAAGAATTTTCTCCACATTTTCTGTAAGACACTTCGCACATATTAATTACCTGACTAAATGCAGTTGCGAGAAATCCCAAGATTTTAGTGCTACTGATATGTCTTAGATAACCAGTTATTCCTCATGTTATCAGCACCCTTTTGGTTGAAAGTTCGAATCCACTCGAATCTTGTGTCACTTCCTAATAATTTTTTGTGTCCTTGTCCATAAAAACATGTTGGTATGCGCAGCGGAAAAAACAGAGAGCTGCTGCTCTTATATTATATAAAATTTTTTTGATGATAAGATGACTACAAGGTAGTCATATTTATACATAATTCATGACTTGTAAACTTCCTAATTTAATTCTAATAGCTGAATACTAGAACTTAATAAATAATACTTGCCTATCTAGAACTTTCTTTTGAGTATCATGACTCTTAGATAACTTGAGAATATAAATTTATTTTAACACCCTTGCTTAATTTATAATTTTCAAGTTATTCTTATGCTTCTCAAATTTCTCAAGACTGACTGGCTTTGTAAGGATGTCTGCTGGTTGTTCACTTGTATTGATGTAGGCAAAGCTTATTTCTTCTTTTCCAACCAAATCTCTTACAAAGTGATGACGAAGCTCTATGTGCTTTGAACGGGCATGAAACACGGGATTCTTTGTCATCGAGATAGCAGATTTATTGTCACAAAAAATTGTGGTTGCATTTGTTTGCTTCAACTGCATATCTTCCAGCAATCTTCGTAGCCAAACTGCTTGACATGAAGCTTCAGTAACAGCAGAATATTCTGCTTCAGATGATGATAATGCAACTGTCTTTTGCTTTCTTGAACTCCAGGAGATCACATTTGAACCAATGCAGAAATTGTATCCCGATGTGCTTTTTCGATCATCAACATATCCTGCCCAATCACTATCTGAATAGCCTATTAGGTTGCACTCATCTTCTTTTTCATACAAAATGCCTTGCTTCTTTGTCCCTTGAAGATATCGAAGTATCTTTTTTGCAGCTGTGAAGTGATTCTTGCTTGGATTGCTCATGTACCTGGATACAACACTAACTGAAAAAGCAATATCAGGTCTAGTGTGAGTAACATAAATGAGAGATCCAACTAGACTCCTAAAAATTGAAGCATCTGCTTGTTCGAAACCATCTTCCTGCTGTAATTTCTCATTGAACATCATAGGTGTTGAAACCGGTTTGCACTTTGCCATGTGAAACCTCTCAAGCAAGTTCTCAATGTATTTTTCTTGTGAGAGAGAGATTTTTCCTTTACTTTGCTTGACTTGAATTCCCAAGAAATATCGCATAAACCCCAAGTCTGTCATTTCGAAGTTGCTCATCATTTTCTTCTTAAAATCTTCAACCTCTTTCTCTTTTGTCCCAAAATAAATCAAGTCATCAACATATAAGCAAACAACAAGAAAATCGACTTCATTTTTCTTGATGTAAAGAGAGAGCTCATTAGGACTTTTTTGAAAGCCATTTTGACGAAAGTATTCCTCAATTTTCTGGTTCCACGCTCGAGGAGCTTGCTTTAAGCCATAAAGTGTTTTTCGAAGACGATACACTTTATCCTTTTTTCCTTTCACTTCAAAACCTTGAGGTTGCTCAACGTAAATTTCTTCATCGAGTTCTCCATTCAAAAATTGGAACTTCACTGGGAGAATATTTGAACATGGTAAAGCTTGAATTTCTAGCCATTTTTATACTTTGATTTACTGGACACGCATGTAAAGGAGAGAAAAAAAAAAGTTTAGATGTTGACCAATAATTCAAAGTAAGACCAACACCATATATGATTGGAGATGCTACTGTTTGAGGTAGGTGAACTATGCTTTCACGTGTAAATTTTGAAGGCTCTGATACCAAATTTGTTGGTATACACAGCGGAAAAAACAGAGAGCTGCTGCTCTTATATTATATAAATTTTTTTTGATGATAAGATGACTACAAGGTAGTCATATTTATACATAATTCATGACTTGTAAACTTCCTAATTTAATTCTAATAGCTGAATACTAGAACTTAATAAATAATGCTTGCCTATCTAGAACTTTGTTCTGAGTATCATGACTCTTAGATAATTTGAGAACATAAATTTATTTTAACAAAACCGTCCACTTTTTCTCTGTCACCCACTGATCAAATCCACTCGCTATAATTCATTATGGGTTAATTGGGTATCAGTACCCAAAACATATGAAATTTGGTTTTAGTACCTGGAGAGAGAAAATTTTTCTAAAAATACCAAAAATACCCTTGTCTTCTATTTTGATTTTAATTGATCCTCGCGCTCCCGAAAATGGTATCAGAGCCGAAGGTTGATTTATTTCAAACACAAATTTTATTATTACTAGCAACTAAATGTACCAGAAGGAGAATTTCGAAAATTATGAATCCGAACTTTAGTTCGAGAACAATAATTTACAAGAACTATTCCAATATTTTGGAATATACACAAGTTTATCTAACTATTGTTAGAGATCAGAAACGGGAGAACAGAGGAAACTCATCCCCTGATAAAAGAAAGCAGTGTTTGCAAAACGTTGCATACACAAAAGGTAGACTCTTACAGGCCAAAAAGACCAGATCTTCATTGATCTGTTAAATATGCCAGGAACTACCATCCAATTCGAAATTGAACTTATTTCGCTAGAAATAATTCAATTAGAGCAAGAATTACAGCGAAGTACATGCTTCACTGAACTCAGCACAAAAGGTATGCGTTTACAAGGTCTAAAGAACCGTAAAAACATACTTCAAAATCTACTCAGAAGAAATTCTTCAGAGAACAATGGATCTGTATAGACAGCAGATTTACGAAGGGAAGCTACTGCACCCTCAGGTAAAATCTCAGGTAAACTTATGATACAAAATAATAAGTTTCTGGAGATAGTTCCAGACTCCTCTAAGCTCTCTTTAGATCTTAGAGAAATTCAAAAGACAGTCCAAAATTATGGCAATATGCTGTATTTTGTACCACAACGAGTTGAGAAGATCCTTGAGACTCAAGAAGAAATTCTGGGATTAATAAAGGATATTCAAACAAGAATTCAGAAACTAGAACAACAACCAAGTTCTAGTAGAAGAAATTCAGGAGGTTGGTTACCACCATCCTTTGGTACTGAACCTTTGTTACATCAACAAGGAAAGGCCAGAGTGGTGTCAAAACCTTTAACTGAAGAAGAAAAGATGATCAATCTAATCAAATCTGTCTCAGAAAAGAAATTCATCTGATGACAACTTTAGAAAGGATTGGTTTGGAGGATCTACAAGAGCTTGCGGAATCTTTCGCCAATCTCAAAGTAGTAGATCTAAAGATGAACACAGCAGTAGGTGAAACACCACCTGCAATAACCTGGTCATCTTCTCAGGAACCACTAAGGGAAAGTATGGGATCTCATAATGTAAATATGAGAGAATCTCAGACTGATTTCCATACTGGTGGAGGATCACACCCGGCGGGAACAAGGGCAAGGAGAACTCAAATTCCTTTGCACCAAACACCCTATGGGAAAACTGTTTTAGATCCTATACATCCTTACGGGGCTATGCTTAACCTTGATGTATTAGACTTCAAAAACAGAGAAGATCTCATAGACGATTGGACATCTGCTATGAGAATTGCAGCAGGAACACTTGATCTCAACAAAGAAGGATTCATTAAACTTTTGGAAATGAGTCTTATGGGATCAGTGAAAATTGCTTGGGACATGACTTCACCAGACATGAAGGAGTCAGTCCTAGTTGGAGAATCTCTTAGTGAGATCGCGGGAAAAATGGCTACCCTATTTAAAGCACACTTTATAGGGGTAGACTATTTCAACAGTCAAGATACAGAGAAGAAGAAGAAATACACTCAAGCTCTGTATAGTCTTGAATTACATGACATATGTTTGGTGGATGAATACATTATGTTATTCACTAAATACAGATGGAATTCAGGAGTCGAAGAGGATATAGCTATGCAGCTTTTCTTCGCAAAAATGCCGAGCCCTTGGAGAGAAATGCTCATAAGGGAATACGTACCTGGTAATCCAGATACGTTGGCAAGAAGAGCCTCTTTCCTTAAAGGAAAACTGGCAGAATGGTGACATATGGCAGCATTACAAAAAAATTACAAACGATTAAGGGGTATCAACAAAAGAACTCCTTTGTGTTGTAAAGAAAATGATCTTCCAACAATTATTGGAAGTAAACCACAGAAGCATAAAAGGAAAAGTTTTAGGACTCATCCTTATGCACGAAGTGGGAGAAGTTCTTGGAAACCAAGAACCGTATGGTCTAGACAGAAAGCCAGATCTTATAAATCTGGACAAAGAAGCGGACCATCGAGAAGTAGGATATCATCCCAAGCATCGAGTTCATCTCGAAGCACAGGAAGAACACCTACAAAGAAAACTTTCAGAAGAGCTCATACTAGAGCCAATGAAAGTTTCAAGGATTGTAACTGCTGGACATGTGGAGCAAGAGGTCATATATCGACCAACTGTCCAGAAAATGAAAACAGAGGTATTAAACGCTTTGATCCTACCCCGGATATTGAAGAAGCAGTTTATTACCAAGATCTTATTCAAGTATACCGATTTGAGGACATCGCCTCAGATGAAAGTATATATGAAGAAGAAGAAGTCTTAAGTCAGGAAGACTCTGATGGAACAGAATCGGAATCTGACTGAAGAAGAGGTGTTTCGACACGAAACACATGAAGATCTGTCTGGGTTTTTCAGTCAGACAACAATATCTCATAACGTGGTTCAAAGAATCATGAGAGAAAATCCGAGTCTACAGAGATATCAAGGTTTCTCTGCAGGACAGGTAGAAAAGTTCTTAGGAAGTCTTGGCCTAAGAAACAGAAAGCATCATCTAATCTATAAAGTTTCTAGAAGGGAAATGGCAATCCCAATGGAACTTACAGGAAATAGAATAGAGATGCAGCTAATTCCTTCTGAAGAAATCAAGGAGGAATTACAAAAACTCAAGATAGAAGTAGCAAGGACTATGTCCTGGATTCATATAGGAGCAATCCAGATTATGATAAAGGCTACCTTCAAAGAAGGGATAGATTCACCAATTGATATCGCTATATGCGACAAAAGAATGGGGAATCTACAAGATTCAGTACTGGGGACAATCTCAGGAAACCTCTGTGCAGGAAAAATTGTAGGAGTAATCTATCCAAGGATAGCCTACAACCTGGCAGATCGAGATTTCAGCCGAGCCTTGACATTGCATCAGAACTTCAAGGAAAAAAGGTTGATGAAAAAAGGTAATAGACCATATTCTATTACCTATCAGATTTCATATGCTCTATCTAATACACATCATTCTGAATTGTTTATTAGAAACGAGTTTATAGAAATCCCTGAAATATTCGGAAAAGTTGCACAGGCAATTTATCCAGAAAGAGTCGAGTTTCCTTTAATACAGGAAACAGATATCCAGATCCAAGACAAATCGATTCTACAAAGGAATCAAAGTCTTAGATTGGAATCAAGAAGACTATCTTTTCAAGGAGATAGAATTACAAGTTACAGATGGGATAAAAGGCCTGTCATAGACACCCAACAGGAGCTGAAAAGTTTTTCTACAATAGGAAAACTTAGATGCCCGGAAGGGTGGAAGGAGGTTGAAATAGTATTTGATATTACAAAGCAAAGGAATCAATTTCCTTGTAATTCAATATACTATTTAGAACAACCTGCGATGGGAACTTACCAAGGACTGATTAATATCGGAGAATTGGAAGTCCATATTCAAGGAATTCCGGGAAAAGAATCAAATCAACTGATTCTTGGACTAGAGTTTCTCGAGGAACACAAACCTTGGAAACGTTTAGAACATGGAATGGAGTTTATGGCAGAAGAAAAAATGTGGAAAATCCAATGACCACAAGTCCATTCTCCATATACATTCCAGTAGGAATATTGTATGAACAATATAAGGCAGAATACTTTGCTGCATATATTGATTCAGGTGCTGGAATATGTACAGCAAAACGAGGCGTTTTTCCAAATAATTTGGAAGAAGAGTTACCAAAGATTGCGGGAAGAGATTTTTCCAGAAGAATCTTAATCTTATGTAAAGGGATTAAGATGACTGAAATTATGATTGGCGGTGCTGGACAAACACCTTGGTACAAGGTAAAAACACCACCAATTTATTTTCATGATACAGGAGCCGACATATTGTTAGGAAATAATTTCCTACAAATGTTCAAATCCTATACACAAGAAAATGAGACTAGAAGATTAGTGTTCACAACACCATGTGATCACAAAATCATAGACCAGAGACTTCGAGAAGCATTTTATAGAAAATTGCCGATCCAGTTTCGCAGCAAGCGTGGTGATTCAGGAAAACTTCTGAACCCAAAAATGAAGGATTCAAGACGGTTTGGAGAAACAATGCTCCAGTTGAGAGCAGATAAAGAACTCCAACCAGAAGATATAGAATGCCTTAAGATAACTCTACAAACAAATGAAGTAGAGTTCGAGTCTAAGGTATCATTGGAAGATGTCAAGAAGAGGATCAAAGAAAATTACAACGAAGATCCCTTGGCATGGTGGGACAGAAATCAACTCAGGGCTTGCCTTAAGATTAAGGAAGGCAAAGAGTATGAATTTGTCCGTTGTAAACCCATCCCAATGAACATCATTGATCAGAGGGATATGCAGATTATAATCAAGGAACATTTGGACCTCGGATTGATCAAAGCAGGAATGTCACCATATAGCAGTCCAGGTTTTCTGGTAAGAAATCATGGTGAGATTAAACGAGGGAAACCCAGATTGGTTATTAATTATCAAGAAATTAATAAGATTCTGGAGTTTGATGGGTATTTTATACCTAGTAGAGAACACTTGATTAGTTGCATACGCAACGCCAAGATATTCTCTAAGTTTGATTGCAAGTCCGGATTCTATCAGATTCGGATGCAGGAAGAAAGCAAGAAATTCACAGCTTTCTCCACACCACAAGGACATTATATCTGGGAGGTATTACCAATGGGATTGGCTAATTCACCACAGATATTCCAAAGAAAAATGGATAATCTTTTTAAAGATTATTTTAAGTTTATGTTTGTTTACATCGACGATGTTTTGATAGCATCTAAAGATATGAATGAACATGTTAAACATTTGGAGATTTTCTCTAATGTTTGTAAAAAAGAAGGACTGGTTTTATCGGAAAAGAAAGCATTCATTGCTACAAGAAAGATTGAATTCCTCGGAATTGAAATCGATGAGTCAGGAATAATTCTGCAAGAACACATAGTGGAAAAGGTGCAGAATTTTCCAGAGAATCTCAAAGACAAGAAGCAACTTCAAAGTTTTTTAGGGGTTGTTAATTTTGCTGGGATGTTTATCAAAAACCTAGCAAAACACAGGAAAGTGTTCAGTCCATTGTTGAAAAAAGATGCTAGATTTATATGGACAGAAGAACACACAAAAGGACTTATCCATTTAAAGAAGGTTTGCAAAAATCTTCCAAAGATGGCTATTCCTCAAGACGAGGATGATCTGGTATTATATACTGATGCCAGTGATCATTGGTGGGCTGCAGTACTAACCAAGCTCACACCAGATGGAGAACAACCATGCAGATATTGTAGTGGGTTATTCTCAGATGCAGAAGCCATAAGATGGCATATCAACGAAAAGGAATTCTATGCAGTAAAAAGGGCTTTTGAAAAATGACCGTTATTTTTACTTGCAAAGAAATTCACTTTGAAAGTTGATAACACTCAAGTTAAAGCCTTTTTGAGGAATAGAATTGAGTCTAAACCGGAGAAGGCTAGATTATTACGATGGCAAGCTTTATGTCAAAATTATATTTTTGATATTATGATAATAAAATCTCATGAAAATATTCTTGCAGATTTTTTAACAAGAGATGGACAGCATTGACATTGATGCTATTATCAAGATGCAGAGGCATTTGAGGGAACACCTTGAAATGCTTCAAACCGAGTTCAACAAGTTAGCTGTTAACGCAGAAGTTGCGGGAAGGCTACAACAAGCTGATAAGAGAATTGTCTCTGATCGAATTACAGGATGTTTACAGGCATATACTCAGTTATGGTCTGTAACGCAAAGGCCTATCCTCCAGGGCATTGAGAGACCACTGGTTTCTCAAATGGAGAGTTTTCGAGTACAGGACTCTATACCTGTAGCGGGGGATTCAAATACCCCTTGCACAAGTGTTAAGTCGGGATCATCACCAGATGAGTCGACTGAAACAAAAATTGAGACTCCTGATCCTTATCTTGAGTCCTCAAGTCAACCCTTCACCTCGGGGATTGAAGAGGGAGAGATCAACCTTAGGCCTCGTATTGACAAAGGAAAAACTAAGGTTGGTACTAACGAAGCAACCATTTCTCCATTTCAGATTTACCAACAAAATTGGGAGAAATTAAAAACAAGAATTGGCATTAACCCAGCTACCAATCGGGTTGATGTTTCAGGGAAATATCCAAGGGTATGGATGAAACAAAATTCGTATTCAAAGGAGGTTAAAGCGTGGTATGAATTCGGGGCTCTTGCCTCAGTTCATACTACATCACCCAGCTTTCCAGAAATTTCAGGTCTACCAAAATGGATCCAGGAAGCTGTTCACGAAACTTGGGCGAATAATGATTATTTGTCCAGAGGAGATGTTTTGGAGCTATACTTTTTTAGTGCAGCATCAGAACCAGCAGGGAAAGGTTCTCATGAAGCCTTTCATTTCATCAAACTAAGGAGGCCAGATTCAAATGTCCAGAAATTTATCAAGGACCCTCCGACAGAAGAAACACCCCTGGTGTCTTCGATAACTGAAGATGACATTTCTACCAGAAGAGCTTGGGGTATTTGGGTCTGTCTCACTGAGATGGACAAAGTCAAGTTTCCGTTCAAATTCTACAATCATTCAGTGAACGGATCATTCTTGTTAAATACCATGACAGGAAAAACAACAAGTTTTGCAGAAGATCTATTTGAAAAGAAAAGAAATCTTTTGTGGAATAGCAAGCTGCCGGCAAGTAAAGAAACTCGTCGGAAATTCTGTAATATGGCACATGTAGGAAGATGGTCTGAAAACATCTGTCCAGAATGCTAAAACCAGAAGGAACCGGAATTTGGTAAAGGATTCAAGCCGAGATCTGATCGGAAACACTTTACCGATACCAGTACAAGTGGGGATGGACCACATTCACGATTTCCTCGAGGAAGCCGAAAGCCGAAGATTCCTCGACAAAATTAAAAGGGACATGTGACCCTCCATTACAAAAGCAGGACCACTACCATGTGAGTGGTAGAAACAAGACAACCACTAATTAGTGGAAAAGGACAAATGGACCATCAATAATAGATGGTGGATGACACATTGGATACCACAAAAGGAATCCAATGAATAAAAAGTAAATTAACTGGTCCCAAAAATTCATCTATAAAATGACAGAATGGAAACCAGTTAACACAACAGAATCAAAACTTAAAAATGTATAGGGTATATTTGAGAGTTTTGAAAAGAAGATTAACATACAAGAGAAAAGAGGCAGAAGCTCTTAAATGGTTAGTAAATCATTTCCGAGAATATAAAGGAGATGAAATTACTGCCGATATATTGGAAACTCATCGTCAATGGTATCTGAGAGATATAAAAGAGGATGAGAAGTTGATGTCAAGATTGATAATCTAGACAGGAACCCCTCAACCACCAAATGGTCCCCAATGCAAGCTGTAAAGGCTTATGAAGATTTGAAATCCGAAGTTCAAATCCGAAGGAGCCTTCTATAAATGAGGCAGAAGAAGGAAGTGAAGATCATCAAATATTTTCTCCATTTCTTTCATACAAGGTTGTAATATTTTATGAGTGTTAAGAGTTCAGCTACGATAAGTAGCTAAACAAGTTTCTCCTCCTCTACAGGAGGTTACTATGTAATAAATAAATGTTTGTGTTTGAATAAAAGAGATCTTTGCTCTAAGCCCCTCTCATGTATTATTTTCAAAATTTTATTTTATACCGTACACTCTAAGGTAGGAAACGAATTAGAGTTGCGCCAAGTGCTGCTGAAGGAATCTACGTCTGTAACCATCGGTTGCGATCGTGTGGTTGGACTGTGAGGAGCAGTTCGTAAAATACGGTGGATATAACCCGGTGGTACTCCGGTCAAAGAGGTATAAGATTTTATTTAATTTTACGGAAGTATGATGGGCCTTTATTTATAAAAGAAAAATCAATTATTTAAAAATTAAAGGATGAAGGGTATTATGAGAAGCTAGGTACTAAATTTAAAGTTTGAAAGATTCTTGTACTGATACATAAGTTGCCCATTCATTATTCTCTTTTCTGGAAGAATCTTCCATGGACGTGAAATTTCTTCAGTTTCTGTGTCTAACTTTGTGTAAATTTCTTTTCTCAAGTGCTTTTACACCCCAAGATAATTACCTTATCAACAGTGGATCAAGTGCAAGTACTGTAGTTTCTGATAACAGGCACTTTCTTGGGGATGCTTCGAAGAATGGTTCAAGGTACATGTCTGGAGGTAAATCTATTGCTCTCAAAAATCCAAACCCTTCTCCCAATTCTTCCGTACTTTACAGCAGTGCTAGACTTTTCACTTCAGCTTCAAGCTATGAATTTGACGTCAAGAATCTTGGGATCCATTTAGTTCGGATGCATTTCTCTCCGTTTCTCTCTCAGAATTATGATCTGAAAAATGGCAATTTTAGCGTTTTGGCAAACGGGGTTTCACTTTTGAGCAATTTTGGTGCTGATATTACTATTTTTAAAGAGTTCTTCTTGATGGTGGATGAAGAAAATCTTGAGATTTTGTTAAAGCCTAGTAGTGATTCAGATTTTGCGTATGTGAATGCAGTAGAGTTTTTTTCAGCTCCCGAAGATTTTTTTATCGATGCAGGTGGGCTGGCATTGATTACTTCTGATGGGATAAAAGAATTTAAGCAGAATATCACATCCCAAGTTCTAGAAACTGTTCATAGGATTAATGTTGGAGGGTCGAAAATAACACCATTCAATGATACCCTTTGGAGATATTGGATCCCAGATGAAGATTATCTTAGCTTGAAATCTGCTGCAAAAATTGTTACTACCAATGATCCACCAAACTATCAACCCGGTGGGGCAACACGGGAGAATGCCCTGATAATGTGTACACGACTGCACAAGAAATGAATAAAGCTAATGGGAGTTTGAATTTTTTGTTCAATATTACATGGGATTTCCCAGTTCGATCTGAGGATGATATGTTCATAGTCCGATTACATTTTGTGACATTGTTAGTATTGGACTTAACTCGTTGTACTTTAACTCGTGGATTTTGGTTTGTTCAATTGTTGGAGGATTTTTTGCGCTGATATTGGCTTCTTTGCCTATTTTTGTTTGTCTCAAATGCAAGAAAGTAAGGGTAAAACCAAAAGGAAGACGTTCGGAAAGTGTAGGTTGGACTTCTGTTCGTGGTAGTTTCGGATATGCAATTTCTGAAGGAACCGCACTTGCCTCTCCTGGCCCTTATGGATATTATGGTCTGAGGATTCCCTTTTTGGATATTCAGGCGGCAGCGAATGATTTTGACAAGAATCTGGTTATTGGTTCAGGTGGTTTTGGCTCTGTGTATAAAGGGATTCTTAAAGACAACATTAAGGTTGCTGTGAAGCGTGGCGTGCCTGGTTCGAGACAAGGAGTACCTGAATTCCAGACTGAAATTACCGTGCTGTCCAAGATTCGTCACTGCCATCTTGTTTCACTTGTGGGCTATTGTGAAGAGCAATCTGAAATGATTCTTGTTTACGAGTATATGGAGAAAGGGCCATTAAGACATCATTTGTACGGAACAACTTTACCACATTTATCATGGAAACAAAGGCTTGAAATATGCATTGGGGCAGCTAGAGGCCTTCACTATCTCCACACCGGTTCGGCTCAAGGTATCATTCACCGTGATATCAAATCTACCAACATTTTACTCGATGAAAATTATGTTGCTAAGGTGGCAGATTTTGGTCTCTCGAGATCTGGTCCGTGCCTTGATGAAACTCACGTAAGCACAGGAGTAAAGGGTAGTTTCGGATATCTTGATCCTGAATACTAGGGGTGATCAAATTTTTTTATTAACCGCCCGAACCGCACGAACCGAGTTGCACCGCACCGTTTTTCATAATATTTAAAAAAAACCGCGATTAAAAATAGTAATCGTAAACCGCACCGCATACGTGGTTCGGTTATTTTTTTTGCCAAAAACCGCACCAAACCGCACCGCCTAAACCGTTTGCCATAATATTTGACCTATAATTATAATAATTTGTAAACACTATATTCAAATTAAGAAGTTGTCATTCATTAAATCTCAACTCTCTTCAAAATTATTATTTTTACAAATAAAACTTATCTTCTTCTTAATTATTCTTCATATTAATATTTTATTAGATTATTTATTTCTTTTGCTATAATATTTAGTTTGAAGTTTGAAAGTAGAAAAATGATAAAGTAGTATAAATGTCATTTTTGTTGTAAGTATGTTGTGTTGTTAAATTATTAACTTAGTTTTAAATCTTGATTATTGTTTTATCTATTTTTATCTTTATATGCTTTGAACTATAATTTATATTTGAAGACACTATATTGTTGTTGTTTTCAAATAAATTAAAATATATGTTCTAATATTTTTCATTAAAAAAACCGTAAACCGACCGCAACCGCTAAAAACCGCTAAAAACCGTAATACTAATTCTTCATGTAAAACCGCGATTATTTTTTCAAAATACTAACCGACCGCATATGGTAATTCGGTTTGAATTTTTTTAAAAAACCGCAGAACCGTACCGTGATCACCCTTACTGAATACTTTCGGAGACAGCAACTTACGGATAAATCCGATGTTTATTCATTTGGGGTCGTTCTTTTCGAGGTTTTATGTGCTAGACCAGCAGTCGATCCATTGCTTAACCGGGATCAGGTCAATCTAGCCGAATGGGCGATGGAGTGGCAAAAGAAGGGGCTCATTGAGAAAATCGCGGATCATCGTATACTAGACCAGATAAAACCGAGCTCATTAAAAAAGTTCGGGGGAACAGCAGAGAAGTGTTTGGCTGATTATGGGGTCGACAGGCCGACAATGGGGGAGGTTTTGTGGAACTTGGAACACGCATATCAACTTCAAACAAATGAGCCACAAACTGTGACGGACAATATTTTATCTGATGATCCCACGAGCAGTGAAGATGTTGGTCGAGGGGGTGACGGTAGTTCGGACACATCGACTACTCGAGTTTTTTCCCAGCTTCTGACCAATAAAGGGAGATGAGATTAGAGACTCATAGCATCTGATTTTTTAAATATCATGCGGAAAAAGGTTGTTGAGATATTAAGTATAGAAGTTAAAAGTTTTTCTTGGTACGGTATTGTTTGGAATGACTAATAACTTTGTGTTATTATCTTTATCTTATATAAAAAGTTCCAATAAATTGCAAATGTCACGTTGACTTATTCTTATAGCTAGTGTTCTAAAAATCCCGCTTAAAGTTCGACAAAAATGCCGCGTTTCGAAAAAAACGATTAAATTGTAGTTTGACTGAATTAAACGTAATTAAGACGTTTAATTAAGTGTGCTTAACACAATTAATCACATTTATTTATTTTAAAAAAATTATTTTGAAGTTATGTCTTTTTATTTTAAAATACTAAATTAAGTTTATAATTTAGATGTTTATTTTTAAATTTTAATGATTATTAAGCATGTCTGATATTGATTTGACAAATATTTAGCATTTTTTAATGTGGTTTGAGATAATTACAATTACACTAAAAAATATTGGATTTATAATTTTTAATGATTATTATTTTATTTATCGGTTTGAGATAATTACAATTACACTAAAAATAAAACACGCTTTTTCACCTTTAAACATATGTTAAGTTCATTTAAATTTGAAAAGCTTGAAGCTCTACATCAGCGTTGGGGCACTTCATGCTTTTTAAAACTTTGGTTATAGCTCTTCTTATATCAAGTTTCAAATGAATTATTAGATTTATGATTTTATTGTAACAAATTCATTTGTATCACAATATATATATATATATATATATATATATATATATATATATATATATATATATATATATATATATATATTTGGATTCCTATGTATAAGGCGCTTTATTTAATTGAATCATCAAATAAGGCTGGTGGGAAGTTGGATTCCCGGCCATTTACCTAATAATATTTGTTGACGTCATTAAAGCTTATTAATTTAAAGATTTATTAATCAATTGATAAGTTAATAATTTATTATTTTAAAAAGTATTTTATTTGAAATAATATGAATTCGATTAAATAAAAAAATTTCTGTGTTTAAGTATTGTATTCTTTAAATTAATATATATATATAAAAATTCATTGTACATTTATATTTATAAAAATAAGTAAGTGATATTCATTATTATTTTATTAATTAAATAATATTCATTATATCAACTAATCAAATAAAATTTAGTGTATAAACAAAAAGTAATAGAATTAAATTTAACGAAAAATAAAGAAAAATATAAATATATTTTACTAAATTTTCCTAGTTATGATTATAATTTTAGATATTTCTTAAATTATGATGTTGACTTACTACAGTTTTATTCATGGGTCTCACGTCATTATTATCTTATTAAATTATCGAATTATTAATTTAGCATATTATCTCAAGTTGGAATCGAAAAAAAATATTATTTTAGAGAAATTATTAATTTATTGAGTATTAATTTATATATATATATATTTAATATACCTCCAAAATTAATATGCATAATTCATAAGAATATTTTAATAAATCTCAACACGCAATACATGTGTGTATATATTTTTTCCTTTTTTTGAGTTTTGAGAGATATTTGTTTCAATTAAATTTCAATTTTAAATTTTGTTTCAAATAAATCATCGACACTGATGTGAACTTTTTAGTTTTATTGAGATGGAAGTTTGTGGCAAAGGATATTCCACTAGGATTGATTAATGGCTATCCATGATGCACATATAATATTTTATTTTCACTATATCTATATATATATATATATATATATATATATATATATATATATATAATATCACCATATTATAAAACTTCAGTCTCAATATAATAATAAAATGTCAAATAATCACTTTTGGTGCCCTTTTTTAAATATTTTAAATTTTCCTTACACCAATATATAATAATTAAATGTCAAAATTTTAACACAAAGTGTTATTAATTCAGTGGATAGGGCATCTATTTTGCATAAAATCTCTTTTTTAATTCATTATTTCAAAATTGCAGTTTAGTTCATCATTAATTTTCACCACTATGATATGTTTCTCATATAAGTATAATCAAATCAAACTGTAATATGTAGTGATTTCAAAAACAGTATGATTCGTCACTAATTTTTACAATTATGATATTATTTCTATTTGAATATAAATTAAATTAATTTAAAAAATCACACAAACAGGCTACGCATGCAAATATATATTTACAAAAAAAATCAAAACATAATCCACATAAATTATAACAATATTTAATATAACTGCACTCTTTTTTTATACAGCTACATGTAATTCATACAATAATTTATAAATTATCATGTATGAAAAGAGTGTTCGAGTTGATGGGATATGTAAACGTTTGAATAGTGGTCAGAAGCTCGATGCCTCTTGCCAACACCTCCTCGAACGAGCTTTACGCACAAGACTTATCTAGTGCGATTTACCTTACTAACGTGATATGTATGTTATTACGTTAGTCTAAAAATTTACCTAACACACAAAAAAAAACAGTGGTAAGTGGTTTTCAAGTCATAAAAAAATATTATAAATTACCATAAATTAATCACAGACCGCAACAAATATAGACATTAACCAAGAAAAAACCAACTCAGAACAAAACATGTGCGCAGAAGAAGCAAAAGTAAAAAAAAATATTATCGTCATTTGTAATACTTTTCTCTACAAAATGTACTATACATATCTACTAAAATAAAATTACTCAAATTTAATTAATTCGGTAATCTTTCAGTAACAATAATTAGTTGTTTAATATTTAAAATTATTTAAAATAAATTTAAATTAAAATTGGGGAAGTTGGTGAAAAATCCCCAATCATAATATATCTTTGGGTTCACTCCTTACCCACAAAATTGTGGTATTATGTCATACAAAATGTGGTTCACTTCATGTAGAAATGTGGTACTAAAAAAATATCTAGGTACTGAACATAAAAAAAAAACGGTGACTGAGGACTGAAGGTCAATTTTCCGATTAAAATTCGACAAAGAGGCAGGGCCATTTCCTTTCAACGTGGCACAGTTGTTTTCTCGAGAAAAGCAAGCACAAACTCAGATAACGTCACAGGCAATTGCTTGTGGCGGTGGTCGTCTAATATCAAAATATCAAATTTATAAATAAAAAAAAAATCAGGCATAAATTCGATTACAACAAATCTCTATTAACTAAAATAATAATAAAAAATTATGGGGTTTTTGTAGGTAAAAAATATCTACACAACAAAGTTTTTAAAAATGTTAAAATTGTTTTTTTGATAATTATTTTGTGTAATGTAAACAAAAAAATACCCAAGATTACAAGTTGCTCAGTTTTTTTCTGGTAAGAAATAATAAACTTTCATTTTAAAAAAAAAAAGATAATAGACTTTCGCCACAAAACAAAATATAATATCCATAAAAAATAGAGACAAAAACTTGTGAGAGACGGTCTCACAAGTCGTATTTTTTTAGACAAACTCTTATTTGGGTCATCCATGAAAAAATATTATTTTTTATGATAAGAGTATTAATTTTTAGAGTGGGTCTCATGTGAGACCATCTCACGGATCTTAATCTGTGAGACGGGTCAACCCTACCCATATTTACAATAAAAAAATAATATTCTTAGCATAAAAAGCAATACTTTTTCATGGATGACCCAAATAAGAGATTCGTCTCACAAATACGACCCGTGTGAGACCGTCTCACATAAGTTCGTCTCACATAAGTTTTTGCCTACTTTTTATATTGTGAATATCGATAGGGTTGACTCATATCACAGATAAAAATTTGTGAGACCGTCTCACAAAAAACCTACTCAAAAATAAATTATATCCGAAAATTATTTCTGTTAGTTTTACTACCCAAAAAAAAAAAGATCCATGTTATTGAATCTCATAAACCAAAAAAGTTTTCTTCATGATATTTTAAATAGGAAATAATATATTTATAAGCTTTAAATTAAATTGATAATGGAACGTAATTTTATTTTTATTTCTAGATAGCGAAGAAAATGTATCCCCACTTCTCAAAATCATTGTACTGATTTCGAGATTCCCCAATTTGAATTGTTGCTTTACGAGCATAAAATAATAATTCAATCATACCATGACAGTATTCAACCGTTAATTCCAGCTCAAATCATACATATACTCGTACAAAGAGAGCGAATCGAGGTTGTGTGCAAGCGTGTTTTCTGGAGGGATTTGGGTGGAAAATTTTGACGGAAAAGGTTGGAATTTTTGTGAATGATGGAGGTGGTTCTCAATATATACGACGTGACGAATAGTGGGAATGAGAAAACGAACAATACGATTATGCAGATCAACAAGATTTTCAAAGATGGGATTGGGCTCGGTGGCATCTTCCACAGCGCTGTTCAGGTTTCGGAGTTGCTGTGTATTTGTTTGTGTGTGGCTATATTCTGTGTTAGATCCAGTGTTCCACCGTGCTTTCTGGGTTTCATTTGTTTAGCTTTTAGGGGATTGTGAGTTTAGTTTGCCCTAAAATTTGAAATTTCTGGTTTCTTTGTTCATTGGTCGCTTGACCTGCTTCACATAACTGGATCTTACATTATATCTGATTGTTTTGGTTTATCTTGTGTTTTCTAGCTTGATATGGTGCAGTATTTTTTTTCCCTTTTTGATATTGAATACACTCGTACCTGACACGTGATCGCTATTTTATCTGAATTTTCGTTTTCTTGATAGGTTTATGGTGATGAGGAATGGTCATTCGGGTTCTGTGAACATGGCACTGGAGTGTTTAGCTGTCCATCAACAAAGAATCCTATGTATACATTTCGTGAAAGCATTAAACTTGGCGCGACAGCGTTCTCTATCTCTAAGGTCAATCAGATCCTAAGAGAACTCAGTAGGGAGTGGCCCGGATACTCGTATGATTTGTTATCTAAGAACTGCAATCATTTCTGTGATGTGCTTTGCGAAAGACTTGGCGTGCCAAAGCTTCCAGGTCACTGCAGTTCCTTTTCTCGTCTCTCACATTCACAAAATGTAACTTATAATATTTAGCCGCAAAATGTAACTTAGAATGTTTAGTCAATAAATCAGCTCAATTCATGTTAAATTGATGCTAAGCTTGATTTTTCATAATCAGACCTCAAAAACTCATGACAAACTTCACTTATCTGGCTTTAGTATTTCAGTTGAGATAATTTTAATTTAGATGTGTTAAGTGTTAACAATTCTTTAGGTTATATCATGAATTGGAAGGAATACATGCATATCTTTTTCCTTGGTTTTCTAGTGCACTGTTCTTATTAGTTTTTGCAACAGGTTGGGTAAACAGGTTTGCAAATGCAGGGGATACCGCTGTAGAAATAGCTGGAAACACTGCCTCTCGAGTAAGATTGTCTTTCGCTTTGTAGTTCCTTTGATCATATTATACACCTGTAGCATTTGGACATTCAGCAAATTTGATGGTAATTGTCGCTTTATCTTCAAAAATGTATATCGTTACTTATGCTTAATGCTGAAAGTATAGTTGTTTTTTACTTCTGTTCTTTCTAAATCTACCTACACATGCGTGTTTCTATGTAATAAGCATTTAATTTAGGATATATACACACACACATACATATAATGCATATAGACGCTTGCAAAAGCCCAAGACTTCTAACCTGTCCAGAACCTGCTTTGATTCTATACATCATTCGTTTTCCATTGCTGCAGTTTAGGCAAGCAAAAGCCGAAATTGCAACTGCTAGTAAGGTGGCATACCGGTTTTTAGCAGGAGTTGCTTCCAACAATCAGATCAACTCCCCAAACTCCCCTGGCGATAATTCTAACAGAGGAAGTCCTAGATTCCAATCTGCCTGGTTCAAGAACCTTATGTCATCTGGTGCTAAACCAACAGGTGGTTTGGAACAGGAAAATCAGGATGAAGATGTGAGCCACCAGCGACAGAGACAAGAAGACCATTTAAGATCAAACTCTCGAAATGATATCTGATACCACATTATCTTTAGCCTCCTTCGCATTGGGCGTGGAGACCAAAAAACTTTTTCAATGTATCTTTGTTATAGTTCTTGTGGATTGTTGTATAACGTTAAACATGCATTTTGTACACCACCGTTCTCCCAAGTGCTTGAGTTAACGATTGAACTTCCATACCAACGTTGGTGTCTACATTTTTGGTATCGCCGGGTCAATCGTGGAGATGAACAAATTATCTTGGAGTTTTTTTCTTGCATGAATCGAAGTATGTTTGAAGGCTTGAACAAATTATTCGATTTACATCTGCAAATGATTCTTGTAAAGTTCAATTTGTACCTGTAAAGCAAGCACGGAACCATGCAAAGGAGATAACAACATTACAAAAACTTCAAGTAAAAATCAAACAAAGGCCAACGAAACATGTCTGGAAATACCAGTTTGAAATCCGAAAGAAAGATAAGTCGGCTCAATTCAGGGACATATATACATAACACATTATTCAGAGCAAAAACTATTGCAGCCTCACATCTCAAAATGGTTGGTTTATTCACCCTCTGACCATTTTGTTGAAGACATAAGTGTCTACCCGCGCATCATCGGCTATTTTAAGGGAGGAAACAGCCTGAGCAGCAAGATAGTCCACAGATAAACCAACAGTGCCCCAACATTCCTCTCCAAACCATTTAGGGTAAAATTCTCTTACCAATGGATAAGGTGGCTCCATCAAGTCCGAATTTCCTCCATGATTGGACACAGCCTGATTTTTACAAGCATCAGAAACCAAACGAATATTTTCAAGTGAATATTTGGACAAATTGTGATAAGGAAGAAATGATTGTCTTCCCCCGAAGAAGTTGCCACTGTTTATCGAAAGATTCCACAAGTTCCTCCCCTCATCCTCAAGGGTTGAACTTCTTGAATCATCTGAATCTTCACCAAGTAGGACATGTAGTGCAACCGCCTCAGCTATTGCAGCACCTTCTTCATCAAGCCTATCCTGCTCTTCTTTCTTCTTCTGCTTCTTTTTCTCAAGTTCCAAACGTATGGCGGCAGAAGTAGCCAAAGCCTTTTCCAAGCGTCTCTTTTTCTTCTCGGCCTGCTTAATTCGATCAAATTCGTCTTTCCCTTGTTTCTTCTTGGCTTTCTTGACACCAACTGCTACCTTAGGACACTCCATCATAACCCGTCGCACCGAACTCTGATACTACAATTTCCTATCCACTCAACTTATTACTCTAAGTTCCCTGATTATTTCCCGACACAAACATCCCTATAATATATACATTATCTGGTGAACTATATGTGTTTCCTTTTTGTTTTGAAACTTGTTATTCAACGCTTGAAAAACCAAAAAATAAAAACTTTTGAACTAAAAGGTACTTGTATATGAACTTATACCTAAACCCACTCAGGTCTGAAGGGATACCGCATTTTACGCGCGCTACATTCCCAAAAAGAAGTAACAGGAGATGGGGGAAGTGAAAACTTGAAACCACTAATGGATCCTCCGCTCTTCATTCTTCCCAGATTTCCACAACCCTTGCCAGCTACATGAAACGAGTGAAATAAAAGGATGACTCTATATAAGCTCAGTTAAAATTCCATTCCTTTCTGTTTTGAATGTTAAGAAACCCAAACGTCTTTCCCTCCTGCAACAGATATGTATAACTCAGTACAAAAGTGGCTCAGCTTACAAAAATCAAAGTTTCAGTAAATGCAAAAATAAATAGACAATATTGACACATACAGCAAATCAAAGAATGGATCAAGCAAACAACAATAAGGTACTGTAATGAGCGACTGAAAAATAACCACAAATGAAATAATTTAAGCAAATAATGAATGAACAAATTGCAACGTGATATCAGTTACACCAAGCGATCACAATGCCATCATTAACAAGCTGATGAAAAATGCAAGAACCCCAAAAAAACTAGTGCAATAGAATTATCAAATCAACAGGAAATCAAAAGACATAAAAAGCAGAAAATCCTCTAAACAAAATCTTCAAGAAAAAAAAGGAGCCATAATAATCAAATCTATAACTACAACAAGAACTAGTCCCACAGTCGATTCACGTGTATAATAAAAGAACCCAATTTTAATAACCAAATTCTCGAATCAACAAAGAAACTGCAAGAAGTAAGCAATTCAATAATAGCATCAGTGTAATTTCAAAAAAAAAAAACAGATCACCCAAATAAAGATTACCCCCAAATTGCAGATCCCACTTAAAAAATTGAACAAAAAGGAACCCAACATTGCACAAATCTAAAAAGACTCGATCTCCCATCAGAAAACTACACCTTAGCTTAATCCAAGATCAATAATCCAAAATCCCTACAACCAACACACGATCCACTTAACCACACTCCAAACTCTAAATTCCGGTAACCAAAAAAGAGACTTGAAAATTCCCTTTCCATGCTTTAAAAAATCAACAACCATATAAAAAAAAAAGCCACATCAAAATCCAACCTGAACAATTAGATCAATCCAATAAAATCAAAAGCCCACAAATTCAAGAGTTAAATAACCAAACCTGTTTAAAATAAATAGAAAAGAACACGAAACCCCGGGTGTTGAATCTTGAATTTTAGAGTGGATTGGATCTGTTAATCAATGGGGGTGTGCGTGAGACGGGATTGGTAAACTGATCACATGAGATTGGTAGAGGAAGAGACGGGGATGAGTAGGAGAAGGAAGGGCAAACGTGGAAATTCACGAGGGGCTGGAGACATGTGTCTATTCGAAGCTCCGATATTCGATTTAACCGGCCCCACTCTGTGGATAATTCTACGATTAATGTGAGACTGGAGGGCGTCTCCACCGTCGATCCATTGGGTTGGTGAATCAACGGTCTAGATTTCCCATATAGATAACCATCTGTAATATATTATTTATATTATTGTATACTATATTATTAAATGATGTTATCATTTTTTTTAATAATTATATATTAATAAAGTGTTTGTTAAAATTTTAGTATAAGTTACATATAATAGAGTTTTTATTCGTTAAACAACAAGTTGCATGTTCAATTCTTATTTTCATCATTTTTTAATTTTTTTCTATTTATTTTTAAAGTTTATATATCAAATATATATTATAGTCTGTTACTATTTTTTATAATTATATTTTGATCATCATTTAAATATAAATCAAATGAGTTATAAATTATATTGCGTGCGTCGATGCACTAACCGATATTGAATTTTTATTTTTATGAATGTTTGAATATCTCTAATCCTCTTTGTGACACCAATTAGTTTTTTTATGGAAAAAAATTATATCTTAAGTAAATTTTTTCATATAATTTACTCATAACTATTTGTTATACCTAATATTTCAGAAGCCCAAAACAAATTCAACAGATGAAAGCCAATTGTTATGTCTAGAACTCAAATTCGGCCCAAGTGAAATTGCATTTCGCCCAATGAATCAACGTAATATCAGTTGCTGCCAGTGCCCGACGTGGAGTGATGGGGGAAGGGAAAACTGCTGTGCGGAATGTAACAAAAGCAAAAAGAATAATCAGAAAGAAGCTACCGACAAAATCAACACAAAATCTACATCAAAGCTCTGCAGAATTCCATCAATTCTATGCTCATTTATTTCGATTTCCAACAGCCAAGTATTTGAATTTTTATGTATTCCTCCGACTTTCTTGTAAAAATGTTGATCAAAATTCATAACAGCATATTTAAGTTTGATGTTGTCAATGGATTCTCTCTATAATTTCTGTATTTTTCTCAGTTTACATGTTTAGCTTTGAAGCCATTTCGAAGGAATTATAACTAACGATCGAATCGAGACTCGCAACGCTTGATAAACGAAGTCAGATTACTTCACAATTGGCACAAACACGTGCCTGGAACGCCCGCAAATTTCGTGACAAACAAGTTGGCACGCCCGGTGGGACCAAATGCCTCCAAAGTGTACGAAGAAGAATGAGGGAATTCCTCCATCACAGGGGAAAGTTCATCGCTCACAGGAAGAAGAAACTGATGCAGAAGGAAGAACTGTTGAAAGACTTGTTCACTAGTTCGGGGAGGAGACAATGAAGGAAGGAATTACTATTTCTGGTGGTGATGGACCTTCACTGAACTTTATGTTGGCCATAGAAAAAAATATTCGCTGTGATCTCAGAAAAAGGAGAGGCTGTTACACCAGAACATGTTGAACTCCAAGAAACTGACGTTAAATTGCTAAAAGATCAAGGCCAAGGATCAGGGGTTTCTCAAGCAGGTGAAAATCGCCGCTTGGGGGAAACACGAATTCCTGAATCTGCCAGGGGAGGGAGATATACTCCTCCGCACAAAAGGGATGAAGAATTGGGGTTGAAATTCCAAAACTGCAGCAACATCAAACAAATGGCTGGTAATGTCTTCTCTGTGACGTCTCCTAACTTACATCCAGGGATGTATGTTGATGGCGGAATGTGTGGATATTCAGCGCCAGGTTTGGGGAATAACACTCGGGGGGCAACCTATCCCCCTCACCATTTAAGACAAACTCCAGCGTTGGATTTTGAGATGGTACGTGATGTGATTCAAGAGTTGTATGGCCCAGGAATAAGGCCAATCAACCGACCAGAATTCCATAAGCCGTATCCTGATACTGTGGATCATGACAACCCTTATCCAAGAGGATACCGCATTCCAGACTTCACGTTGTACTCCGGGGAAGACGGTCAGTCCACCGTGGAACATGTGGCCAGGTTTACAATTCAGTGTGGGGAATCGGAAAATTTGGAGAACTTTTCTAATTACAAGTTACGTTTGTTCCCCAATTCCCTAACCAGTACTACTTTCACATGGTATGCAACACTACCTCGAAACTCTATTATGACTTGGCACGATATGGAACGTCAATTCCATACGCAATTCTTCCGGACAGTACCTGAGATTAGTATAGCGGAACTGTCAAGGGTGGTCCAAAACCTGGGGGAATCTGCCGATGATTTCATTTGTAAGTTCAAGAAGGTGAGGAGCAGATGCCGAGTTTTTCTCCCTGAATCAGAATACGTGAAGATGGCACAGCGAGGACTCAATTTTGAACTTAGAAAGAAGTTCCAAGGGATGGAATTCCGTGATTTTTATGAACTTGCTGCCAAGGTATCAGAGTATGAGGAATTGTTACGAGAGGTGAGTCATAAAAGAAAGTCTATAGTGGGCTCTTATTTCCAGGAAGTGGAGGAAGTTGCATTGGCAGAAGTAGCAAACTTCGGATCACGGATTGTCCCTTTCTTGAAACGCAAAAGTGAAGAACTTTCCAAGAAAAACATTCCTCAAGTGCAAACACCCTATACTTTTGATGCATCAAAGACGGAGGAAATTTTCGATCACTTGGTGAAGGAGAAGTTTATAACATTCCCCTCAGACCACAAGCTGCCCACTAGGGAGGAATTGAAAGGAAGAGATTACTGTAAGTACCACAATTCCTTCAACCATAATACTAATGCTTGTTGGGCTTTCAAGAATGTCTTGCAGGAAAGAATCAACAAGGGTATCCTGAAATTCCCCGAGAAAAAAGAAGCAATAATAGTGGATGAAGATCATTTTCCCCCGATAGCCAATGTGAACATGAGCAGTACTGATTTGCGCTTCTTGATCAATGAGAGGAGAAGGAGTGGAAACAGGGACATGTCCATTAGGCCAGGAATTTCTATAAAAAAGTGTTGGGTGCCTCGAAATATGATGTTTGAGGTTAGGGAGAAGAAAACAGAAACTTTTCATGGGAAAGATCGCTATTACATTGGGGAGGATCTGCATTATACTGGAAGAAATATGAAGTATGGCAGGGAATCCATGGCCAAAAGGCCCGAAGAACCAGTACTTCAGAAGGAGCCCATATTCTTGGTCGATGAATAACGAGAGAAGAAGTGGCCAGCAGTCATTTCATAAAATAATACAGAGGCCATTTCTTCTGAGCACCGATAAAAAATATGAGAGGAAGTCCCGCTTTGTTGTTCCTCCCAGAGCAATCCCTGATGGTGTATGGAGGCGAGTAGAACATCCAAAATTCCCAAAGCCTCTTTCTAGAACCCAAAAACGACGTTTGTTGAGAGAAAAAGCTGCTGAACGTAGGTCTGGGGTAGAGGAGTCATTTAAAGAGAAGAAAAAATTTGGGAGGAAGGCTACTGAAGATAATGAGGAGGAAGATGATGATCTATTATCGGAGGAAGACAGTGAACCAGTCAAGAAGGCTACCTTCAAAGTGGGGCAGATTCTGATTTCTTTTGAATGTGCAACTGGCTCGTTAATGTTGCCAGAGGAGTTTAAACGCAAAAGGACATTTGAATCCAATGTATTCACTGGAAATCAAATTGGTGCATAATCCGTTCAATCCGATATTTTGAATGAAAGCGTCGGTGTTTTTGTCGATGAAGAGAAAAGAGTGTTGATGAAGCGACCCACCAACGAAATAACTAGGCATATCAAACCACTCTATATTGTAGCGCATGTGAATGGAATGCCGTTGTCTAGAGTGCTGATAGATAATGGGTCTGCTGTGAATATTTTGCCTTACAAAATCCTTCAGAAATTGGGGAAGAATGTGGAGGACTTAATTCCTACTGAAGTCGCTGTGGCAGCCTTTACCAGGGAGTCTACAAAAACTCTTGGAGTGTTGCCAGCAAACATCACTGTAGGGTCCCGATCTTCGTTGTCAGCCTTTTTTGTGGTAAATTCCAGTGCTAGTTTCCACGCTTTGTTAGGAAGGGATTGGATTCACACAAATCATTGTGTACCATCATCCATGCACCAGTTATTGTTGATGTGGAAAGGAGATGAAGTGGAAGTGGTACAGGCTGATTCACAGCCGTATCAATCTAATTCCAACGCAGTTGAGGCTAGATATTATGATGGAGCCTTCGGACCTATCAGAATTCGTGATTACAATGTGAATGGACAGCAAGGAGCAGTCTACATGGACACCAAGAAAGTAAGGGAAACAGTTGAAAAAATTCTCAAACCCACAGCCATGGTCTCTCCTAGACCCATGGTGCGACCTATTATCGAGGAGGTCGATGATTAAATTCACTAAGGAAGAGATGGAAGTGGCTGCAACTTCCAAGTGGAAAGCCACATTGCAACAGCTGGTGAATGAAGTACAATCTCAGGAGTTGTGGGATATCGATGAAGCTAAAGTAATATTTGAGGAGGAATGTGGAGGTAGCAAGGAAGAAGAGTTACAAATAGAGGATTTAATTTTAGCTCCGGCTCAGATGAAAGATCGACAGCCGGAGACAGATGTTTTATAAAGATGGAATAGATGAGAAGTATTGTACAAAGTAGGCTGGATAGCCACTTTGGCTAATTTTGAGATATTGACTCATAGAAAGTTTCTGTAATATGCGAGGAATAGGCTTTTAAGCCATTCCCCGCTGAACTTGTTTGCAAATAGTGATGGAGGATTGTGAATAAATAAAATCATTGCTCATGAAATCCGATGTAGTTGATGTATTTTGAGAGGAATATTTGCTGTGTTGGTTGGCCAAATTGATGAAAAAGTGAGGTTCGTTTATGGCATATCTCGAAACCTTGCGGAGTATTGTTAGAAAAATGTTGTTAAACAGTTGGTTGGTAACATGCAGTGTTGACCCGCCATGTTTGCATCAATGTTAAAGAAAACATGCTTTTTGCCGTTTGTTTAGTTTTAGAAAATTTTGGCAGAGTTTCCCTTGTAAATGTGAAATGCCAAAATCCAAATTGATGAAAACAAATCTCAAGCAGCATGTGTATGGTAATAACAACATGTTTCCCAAATAAAGTTTGGCTTTCGAGCCACTTTCCAGAGTTACAAATCAGAAGGACATCCGCCAAATTATGGCAAACAAAAAGACAACAGAAATCAGAATAAAAATGAGAATCATCTCGAGTCTGTGCAAAGGTAATAACAGCAAAAGCTCAAGGATTATCCAATCTGAACAAATCCCTCCCATTTGGAATGACAATATGTTCGAACTTGTTCAGCATCCTTCAGTGTGTATTCCCATTGTTGGTCATGAAGCTTCCAAGCTGTATCAATGGTTCTGAACACGTGGACATAGAATCTTGGAAAGCTGAAATAGGGGAATGACTATAGGAAAATCAAGACTTGAATTGAATGTTGGAATCTTCAGCAGAATTTGGGACAAAGATGGTCTTAGCAGCCAAAGGAATATCAGAGTTGGCTCGATGGATTTGCGCTAGGAAACGGAGGATCACTAACCATTCCTGCAAGTAAAGAAAAATAAATTAATACACTTGTGTAAAGTGGCCAAGAGATCATCCTCAGTTGACAACCAAGTAATGGTTTTTGAACAAGTGACATCAAACAAACAAGATATTGGTTCTCTTTTCAGTGAAGTTGAGATCAAGGCAAGTAGATACCTTGTATACTTGAATGAAGGTACGTGAAAATAAATGCAGACAAGTTTTCCAGACTAAAACAAAAAGCATAAGGCACAATTATGATCACATAAAATGGCCAACAAAGGTCGTGGAAGATCGAAAGCTCAGACAATGTGTCAAACACCTTGAGTGCATGATCAAGAAAGCAGGTGAAGTCCTTAAGCATTTGTGTCATGAAGAAGTAGAAAAAATGTAGAAATATACATGCTCTTTTGAGATGATACGGCTGGATGCAAATGACTTTGAGGGTGTCAATTTAATTGAAAGTTGAATGGTGTCCAGGTCACTCCACAATCCGGTAGCAAATTGCGAATAATCGATAACTGGTAAGTGAGAATACAATGAAGGAATCAAAGTTTGTTTATGTGAAGGCGAAATTTTGAGGATTGATGTGGGTTTGGGCTCGTCTATTTGAAGGAGGAATGAAAAGAGTAGAAAATAAGAATTCACGTTAAGGGTTGTTACTGGACAAATTCTGAAGGATGCTGTGATATAGAATGTGGTCTTCATATCAAGTTTTGAATATGGGCCCCAAGTTTTGAATATGGGCCAAAGTGGGCTAAAGATATAATTAGCCAAATTGGCCCATAGGCCAAATTGGCTACGTGGGGCAATTGTTGTACCTAATATTTCAAAAGCTCAAAACAAATTCAACAGATGAAAGCCAATTGTTATGTCCAGAACTCAAAGAAGCCCAAAATTCGGCCCAAGTGAAATTGCAGTTGGCCCAATGAATCAACGTAATATTAGTTGCTGCCAGTGCCCGACGTGGAAGAACGTGGAGTGATGGGGGAAGGGAAAACTGCTGTGCGGAATGTAACAAAAGCAAAAAGAATAATCAGAAAGAAGCTACCGACAAAATCAACACAAAAATCTACGGCAAAGCTCTGCAGAATTCCATCAATTCTATGCTCATTTATTTCGATTTCCAACAGCCAAGTATTTGAATTTTTATGTATTCCTCCGACTTTCTTGTAAAAATGTTGATCAAAATTCATAACAGCATATTTAAGTTTGACGTTGTCAATGGATTCTCTCTATAATTTCTGTATTTTTCTCAGTTTACATGTTTAGCTTTGAAGCCATTTCGAAGGAATTATAACTAACGATCGAATCGAGACTCACAACGCTTGATAAACGAAGTCAGATTATTTCACAATTGGCACAAACACGTGCCTGGTACGCCCGCAAATTTCGTGACAAACACTATTATATCTAATCCACTTGAAAAATTCAAAAATTATATATTATCTCTACAAATCATATGTTTAATATAATCACATTATATTTATCTAAATAATAATTAAAAACTATAACAAAGTTTTATAAATCAACTTAATTTATTAATTATCATAATTTATATATGTAAAGTCTTCGCATGTGTGTAATTCGTTAGTATATATATTATAAAAAATATTCCCAACACAAAAAATGATTTGGTCTGAGTTAATCTCCCCAACATCTAATTACATATGTAACCCAGAAAATTGGCATTTATTTCCTATTGTTCTTGGGCAAAATGGTCAAAAAATAATTGCAAGAGTAGTCGAAGAAAATTATCTTCAAAATCAAAATCAAAATCATCAAATACTATAGCAAAATTTTATTATTCAACTCCAAGTGCAATTTCTAATTTCAAAACAAGAGAAACCGAAAGCTTCAAATTCGAAATCAGAAAAACGAGCTCCATTTTCACTTTGTTCTTTTATTAGTTCTTAGCATTTCGATTCCCGTACGTTATGTTTTTATTGTTTTTTTCTTCCAATTTTTTAATGACATATTTTTTGGTTCGCAACAATTGTCACTCTATTTTTCTGTCCTCACGATGTTGTGTTCTGTCTAAAGATTATATCATTTTTATTTTCTAACTTTATTAAAATGCTAGATTATTAAGTGAAGTTAATAAAAAAAAAATTGAAAGCATATGAATATCGTAGTGTTAGATTTGATAATTGGTGACTTGGAAATGTCTGTTTCATCGCATTCGTAATTTGGGTTTTGTTAGAATTTGATATTCTTCGATTTAGTTTGATTCTCTGTAAAATTGGTAACTTTTTAATGTATTATTGTTATACCTTGAAAAACTTTATATTCATTTTGTTATTGAGTGCCAGCTTTTTGTGGTAATCATTTTACACATGTATCGCGTATACATCTTCGGCTCATACTCATGTACCATTACGCATACGACTTATCCAGCCCAGGCATTAGAGTTTTTACCTTCCTAGGATTAGAATTCAATACCTCCTAGACTTATATAGATCTTGGCAGCAATCCTGATACTAGTTGAGGTACCAGGATTAGAACAAAGAAGCTTTTTGCTTTTTGCGGTTATTTAAGTTTTGCCGTTCTTTTTGCAGGAAGGTTGTGTTTGCTCATTGAAGAACTTGCAGAGCTCCTTGCTAATTAAGAGTTCATGTATATGCTGAAAGTTAAACGTGGAGAAATTTGAAGTTCTGCCTCTTTTTGATAATCCACAATGAAAGAAATTAAATTCCTTGATATATTTTCCGTTTTAATATCTTTAATATTTTACCTTTTTAGACATGAGAAAATAATTATATGATCTCTTGTAGATTTGGAATATGATATGAGACTCATAATATCTTTAATATATGGAATCTCAATATCTTTAAGATAGGAGATCTTTATTCCTTAAGAAGTTTTTTCCTAATAAAACTCTTGGGTGTGTTTTCTAATAGGGAGAACGTGCAAAGAGAATTAAGAGAGAGACGAAGAAGTTCGAAGAGTTTTCGAGAAAGAAGTCATCTCGTACTACTGTTTTGAGTGTTGCCGATAAGTGCTTACATCCGATGACGACAACACCTTAATCATTGTGTTGATTAGTGTGTTGATTTTTGAAGACTTTTTACTTCTCGGTTGATGCATCCCTTGTATACTGGTGATACGGTTTGTTAGAGGTTTAGGATGCAATTTGTTACTCGCCTTTATAAGGGAGTTGTTTTATTCTTTCACTAGTATTGGTTTTTGTAAACTTACAAGTTTTTCTAGTGAATTATTTTCCCCTGAGGCACCGCACAAGTATTGTATACTTGTGCATAATTTATATCTTGTCTCTCGTATTATTATCATTACTCCAGCTACGTGTAGGTGTGTTAAAATTATGATTTCCGCTGCAAGTTGTCGTGGGTGTTACAACACTTACGCACAACACCTATATTCTGAAACACACAACACTCACCCTCAACTCACACATACACTGTGGAAACAGAACTTTCATTTGGTATCAGAGCTTCCACTTGACGCTACTAAGTGAGATCCTATTTCGTTTTGTTTTTAGAGTGAAAAGGAATTATGGAAGGATCGACAAATATTGTTTTTAGGCCTCCCGTGTTGGATGGATCAAACTATGCATTGTGGAAAGTAAAGATGAGGGTTTTTATTAAATCCATTGAAGAAAGAGCTTGGCAACGTGTACTTGATGGTTGGAGTCCACCAAAACTTGAGGATGCTGATGGAGACACACGGCTCAAACCTGAAAGTACATGGACTGTCGATGAAGTGCAAACTTCAAACTTTAATTCCAAGGCTCTCAATGCTATATTTTCATCTGTTGACACAAGGATGTTTAATTTAATCACCAATTGTGTATGCGCCAAAGATGCTTGGGAGATACTCCAGAAGCACTGTGAAGGATCCGCAAGTGTGCGTAAAACTAGGCTAAGGATGGTGACATCAAAGTTCGAAAGTTTGAGAATGGAGGACAAGGAGTCTATTCTTGAGTATGACTGCCGGTTGAGACAACTCTCAAATGAATCACATGGTCTAGGAGATCCCATACCAAATGAAAGATTGGTAAACAAGGTTCTAAGATCTCTTCCTGAGAGATTCAATGTCAAAGTTTGCGCTATTGAAGAATCTAAAGACACTTCAACGATCAACCTGGATGAATTAATGAGTTCTCTCAGAACTTTTGAGATGAATCTTGATTTACAAAGGAAGGATAAAGGGAAGACAATAGCCTTTGAAGCCTTGACCGAATCTTATGATGAAATCCTTCAAATATCTAAAGAGGTGGATAAGTCTGATTTAGGAGAAGAATCGATCTCTCTGTTTACTAAGAAATTTGGTGATTACTTGAAGACTATGAGAGAAAAGAAGAAAATTGTACAAAAATCTGAGTTGCCCAATAACACCACTTTTGAAAAAACTCAAAAGTTTACTCCTATGAAAGGACAATTTCGACCAAAAAACGAATTGCAAATCCAATCAAATGTCAGAAATCTGGATTCAGTGCAATGTAGAGAGTGTTCGGGATATGGACATTATGCCAATGAGTGTGCCAATCGACTTCGAAGAAACAAAGGTATGACTGTCACTTTGAGTGATGAAGAGTCTGATGACGACCAAGAATAAAATGAATCTGAAAAACACATATCGTTGTCTGCTGTGATCAAGGAGAAACGCTTAATGCAAATCAATCCTCTGGGTGTTGCCACAGGTGTTGCAAGACCTGGTCGCAACATCTCTTCAAATTCTTTATGTTTTAATTCTACAACACTTGGTGAATCAAGTCAGTCTGAAACCCAAGAAGTAGATGATGATGAAATTACCCTGGAAAGTGTGCAGACAATGTATGAGGAATTGTATGAAGACTGGATCAAAATAAACAAAGTGAATACAATTCTCTCCAAAGAGAACACTGAGTTGAAGTCTCAAGTACCACGACTTGAAGTAATCTTGAGCAAGAAAGATCTGGAGTTATGCAAAGTCAAGGAGGAGCTTGAAAAAGCAACTCAAATTCTTGCTAAGCTTAATTCAAGTACATCTAAACTTGATTCATTTCTGATGAATGGAAAGAATGACAAAACTGGACTTGGTTATTCAAATAACCTGTTTGAAATCGGACAATCATCCAATACTGAAAGAAATCCAACTGTCTTTGTCAAGGAAAAGGCTGAAACTCCGAATGTTCCACACATTGGTAAAGGTGCTCCATCAAAGAGGCAATTATCTACCAAGAAGTCCAAGTCTAGGAAACGTCACTTAATCTGTCACTACTGTTTTAGACCTGGTCACATCAAACCCTACTGTTTTAAACTTAGAGATGACTACAAAAGATGGGAATCTAAACAGGTGTTGCCACAGGTGTTGTACAACACTCGGCGCAACACTGCCAACAGGAAACCATCGGTAAAAAAAGTTTGGGTACCCATGGCTAATATTCAATGTTCTGTTATCTATACTTCGTTAAAGACTAACATTGCAGGAATATGGTACTTTGACAGTGGCTGCTCACGCCACATGACAGGTTCTAAGGACCATTTGATAGACTATGTTGAACTACGGAATGGTCATGTGACATATGGAGGATGTGCAAAAGGAAAAATTGCTGGCAAAGGAACCTTGAATGTCGATGGATTGCCTAGTCTACACAATGTGCTTTATGTCGAAGGTCTTAACTCAAACTTAATAAGCATAAGTCAACTTTGTGATGATGGTTTATATGTTAAGTTTGATAAAGACAATTGTGAAGTTTTTGATAATACTAATACTTGTATTTTGACAGGTACAAGGTCTGCTGACAATTGCTATCAACTTGGGGAAGACTTGGTATGCAATCATTCAAAGGTGACTGAATTAAATTTGTGGCATCAAAAATTGGGTCATGCAAACTTCAAGACACTAAAGAATCTTGGTAAGTACGATGCTGTGAGAGGTATGCCTAATTTATCCTCTGGAATTCCTTATGTTTGTGGTGCATGTCAAAAGGGTAAGCAAACACGTGTTCCTCATAAAGTGTTACAACATTTTGGGACAACACGGTGTCTTGAACTGTTGCACATGGATCTTATGGGTCCAATGGAAGTGGAAAGCCTTGGAGGTAAGAAGTATTTATGTGTTTGTGTGGATGATTTCTCTCGCTTTACATGGGTAAGATTTCTTAAAGAAAAATCCGATACATTTGATGTTTTTAAGAAATTACATGCTAAGATTACTAATCTACATAATCTGAGGGTTGGTAAGATAAGGACCGATCATGGTAAAGAATTTGAAAACTCACACTTTATATCATTCTGTGAAAAGAGAGGGATAACTCATGAATTTTCGGCCCCTAAGACTCCTCAACAAAATGAAATATCCGAAATGAAGAATAGGACACTGCAAGAAATGGCTAGGGTCATGCTTATAAGTTCAAAGAATATTTCAAAAAGATTTTGGGCCGAGGCCTTAAACACAGCATGTCATATTTCAAATCGTGTGTACTTAAGGAGTGGTTCTACTGTGACATCCTATGAAATCATCATGGGAAAGAGGCCGAACCTGAAGTATTTTCATGTTTTTGGGTGTGTATGTTATGTTTTGAATGATCGAGACCATCTTGCAAAGTTTGATTCTAAAAGTGACAAATGTTTATTCCTTGGTTATTCATCCAATAGTCGTGCATATCACATGTACAATCTTAGAACAAGGATGACTATGGAATCTATTAACGTTGTTTTTTATGATCTTGCAGATCTGACGGGAAAAACAATCGAGGATGATATTGATGGGCTGCTGAACGTAAGTGAGACACTGCCTAACACAGATGTTGCACCCGGTGTTGTAACACCTGAGACAACACCTGAACTGGCAGAATCAAATAAAGAGCCAGGAGAGTATACTGAAAATGATGATGGTGTAACCGATGAAGGGATTGACTTTCCCATCAAGATTCAGAAAAATCATCCTTCATCCCAGATCATTGGAGAGACATTTGAAGGAATGCAAACTAGAAGAAAAGAGAAAATAGATTATCGAAAAATGATTGGTCTAGTATGCATGACGTCCGTCTACTCTCAGGTAAGCTATTATTGTTTTGTTTCCCTAATTGAACCCAAAAATGTTAATGAAGCTTTAAAAGATGAATTCTGGGTCAATGCTATGCATGAGGAACTTGAACAATTTGTTAGGAATGATGTGTGGGATTTGGTACCTAGACCCGATAATGTGAATGTTATTGGAACCAAATGGATCTTTAAAAACAAAACTGATGAATCTGGAATTGTTGTGAGAAATAAAGCTAGGCTAGTGGCTCAAGGGTATACTCAAATTGAAGGGATTGATTTTGATGAGACATTTGCCCCTGTTGCTCGAATTGAATCAGTCCGACTGTTACTTGCTATTGCTTGTCACATGGACATAAAATTATATCAAATGGATGTGAAAAGTGCATTTTTGAATGATATTTTGAAAGAAGAAGCGTATGTAAGCCAACCTAAAGGATTTGAAGATCCACACCACCTGAACCATGTCTACAAGTTGAAGAAGGCACTGTATGGGCTTAAACAGGCTCCACGGGCATGGTTTGGTAAGCTTACGGAATATCTGCTTGACTTGGGCTTCAAACGAGGTGAGGTTGATAAAACCTTTTTTATTAAAAAGTCAAAGCATGATATACTTGTGTGTCAAATTTATGTGGATGACATAATTTTTGGTGCTTGTTCTCAAAAGCATGTTACTGATTTTGTTAATTGTATGTCTACCACATTTGAAATGAGCATGGTAGGGGAATTGAGTTTCTTTCTTGGCTTACAAATTAAACAAATGCATGATGGTATCTTTCTATGTCAATCTAAGTATGGCAAGAATGTGGTAAAGAAATTTGCTGCCGAGAACACTAAACACTTGAAAACTCCAATGGGGTCGACTGAAAAATTGTCCAAAGACGATGTTGCCACCGGTGTTGACAACACCCAGTATCGCAGCATCATAGGCAGTCTCCTTTACTTGAGTGCAAGTCGTCCCGACATTATGTTTAGTGTATGTTTGTGTGTCAGGTACCAGGCTGATCCTAAAGTCACTCATTGGAAAGCTGTTAAAAGAATTTTGCGATATATATCTGGAACAGTTGACTTAGGCTTGTGGTACACCAAATAAACAAACACCAATTTAGTGGGATTTAGCGATGCTGGCTGGGCTGGAAATTTAGATGATAGAAAAAGTACCACTGGTGGATGTTTCTATCTTGGTAACAATTTGGTGTCATGGTATAGTAGAAAGCAAAATTGTGTATCTCTGTCCACTGCTGAATCTGAATATGTTGCAGCCGCGAGCTGCTGTTCACAACTTTTGTGGATGAATCAAATGATTAAAGATTATGGATTCAACAGTGACACCTTAATTGTATACTGTGACAACTCAAGTGCAATTGATATTTCAAAAAACCCAGTACAACACTCTCGAACGAAACACATAGACATTAGACATCATTTTATTCGAGATTTGGTTGAGAAGGGTATAATTCGAATGGAATTTATTAGAACTGAGAACCAACTGGCTGATATCTTTACAAAACCATTGGACTTTGAGAGATTTTCCAATCTTAGGAAGTCTCTCAGCTTGTGTGCACAATGATCACTCACGGATGTTGTCCTCGGTGTTACAACACCCGCGGACAACACCCAGCATGCATGTGCATTTTATTTTTAGGATGCTAGACATATTGCATACATCCTGCTTTGTGTGAAGCCTGTACAAGTGTAGGATACTGAATGGCGTGCTCTCAGTTGTGAATCAAACTTTCCATCAAAATTCTCCAAAGTATGGTGTGTGCTCAATCTAAGTCATAAAGCTGTTGAGGATGATCGTGTACCACATGATCTTGTCCAATGTGGATAATGACTTAGAAAATTCTTGAGCAATATGGTGAAAAATAGAAAAGAGGATAAAACAGAACAAAAAAATGTTTAGAAGAAAATGGAAAAAGCTACCTAGAGGAGTCCAATGAAGACCGTTCTTATAGTGTGGGAGCTAACACTTCTAAGTCAAAATACAGATGGAAAAAGCTACCTAGAGGAGTCCTATGAAGACCGTTCTTCTAGAGTGGGAGCTACCATGTCTGAATTAAACATGTTCAAGAAAGTTTGAGTCCAATCTGTGAGTGTTGCCAAAAGGTGTTGTCAACACCTAAGTACAGACTGATCACTGTTTAATCACATGTGTGTGTATTTCATTTCTTTGATCATATTTTAGGCATAAACTTAGGTCATTCATACTGCTGTTTTGTGAATTCATCATGTCCAGTGGGCTACCAGTTTTTGATTCATGAAATTCGAAGAACACCCTAACCAACGTAATTTTGAAATATCTTGATTGCTAATTCTTTGTGGGGTTAATTCGATCTATTGCTGACTGGTTACTTGAAATAATAATTACACTGGTTCAGAAAAGTTACCTTTGGGTGAGAGGAAAAACTGATTCGGAAAGGTACTGTAGTCGCGGCTTAACAAAATATTACCGTTGGAGAGTAGTGCTTAAATACTTACGGGGGAATCAGGAATAGCTTTACTGTTTACTCTTTCCCTCACATTCTAAAATTATTGTCTACCCTTACTGTTCAGATTTCGCGCAAACCATCTGTGCTCTTCGCAAGTTCTTGTGCTCTTCGAATTGTTTTATGCCTCTTTGCTTCTTTATTTTGCAGATGGCTGGCTTCGATCCTCAAGACATAAGGAGTGAAATGGCTGCGAGTATGGGTGTTGAATCACCAGTCACAACACCCTCCGCCGAAGCAAATATCGAGGGGAAGGAAATTGTGCCTGTACCAGACGAACCAATGCCACTGGAGGTTATCGTCCCTGGGGAACCTGGGAACGAGATCAATGTTGAGAATCCTCCGGATTTCGAAGCTTTGAATAAAGCGTTTCCCCCTGCCCCAATGCGCAGAAGGTCAAAGAGATAAGCAGGGTTCGACCCTGACTTTGTTCCAACCAAGAAACCACGGGCATCTACATCTTCTAATCTTCTGGACACTGATTTCTCATCGGGGGACGACTCCGATGATGCTGATTTTGAGTTGGTGGCTCGTCCTAGACCAACTGCTGCGGGAAAGGTACCCAGTTCCACCTCTGATACTGGAAAGAAAACCCCCGTTCACAATCCACAAAGTTTTGCAAGTGAAGGAACTTCGGATAAGGCTGAAGAAGATGAACAATCCCTAGCCGAGTTCCTAAGTCAACTTAGGGAAGAGAAGGCTACCAAGAAGCAACTGCCTAAGGATGATGAGCCTGATTCAAAAATGATGAAGGAATTCGAGCAAAATCAACCTGGAGCTTCTGAAGATTTCTCTTCAACCTATGCATCTGATTTTGAGTCTGAAGAACAAAATGATGTTGATTCTGAAGATATTGGCTCTGAAGAGAGTGAATCTTTTGAAGATGATGTTGTTCATGCTGCCGGTGTTGAGGAAGATGTTGCCAACACTGAGCAACACACTGACTCTGCTGACTACGATCTGAGTAAGTCCTTCTCTCCTAAATTTTATTCTGAAGATGCCTTGGCGTTGTGGCCGCTGTTTGTTCAGAGAGAGATGATAGAAGAGAAAAATATTGATGTTAATGCTTATAGGAGATACAACCTGATTGAGTTTCTCAAGAACAGAAGGTTGTTGTCCACTGTCACTACAGTTGTGCCCTACTGCCGTCGTGTGGTGCTGGAATTTTATTGCAATCTCTTGAAGAGTGTTGGAGATGAGGACTCCGTGAAGTTTGGAAGCGTGTTTGTGCGTGATCATATTTACAACTTCTCCCCGTCAGTGATCAATCCATTCTACGACACTCCCGATATTGAGGAAGCTGACGAGGATCTTGACTTCCATGCTGTAACCTCCGTGCTGACTGGAGGTGTGATCAAAGTGTTTCCCGACTATCCCAAGAAACTGAGTGCTGCTAATCTCACTTCATTTTACTCTGTTCTACATAAGACTTTCATCTGGAATTGGACGCCGTCGACAAATTCCACCGCTATGACCAGAACACAAGCCCTGGTACTGTTTGATATTGGCACTGGAAGGGCCTTTAATTTTGGGAAGCTGGTCTTCACAACAGCATTGCAATATGCTGAGGGGGACTTCAAGAAGACTAAACTGCCATATCCCTCACTGATCTATGGCATCCTGGAGTCTCAAGGATTCATTCCGGATATAGATGAAGATCACTGCCCTGTTAGAGACTCCCTGAAGATCTCTCCTGCATACTTTAAGGGCAACAGAAAGATTGATTTACCCTGGCTACCTTCTAGTGTTGCTCCGAATGTTAGCAACACTGCTGCTGCAACATCTGAATCTCTGCCTGAGACAACCGTACAACCACCTACAGACGCCCCACCTGATGGCTATGTCACATTGTCCATATCTTACATTCAAGCTCAGATTGCCTATGGTCGGCAACAAATTGAAAATGCAAAACGGACCATTGAGCATTATGAAAGTCAAGTGGCTGACTTTCAACTTTTGTTGGATGTAAGTTTGTTTTCTGGACAAAAAGGGGGAGTGGAAGACACAGCTGGTCCAAGTGGAACAAAAATGGCTGATGGAGCTGACGATAATGCGGCTGGCAGTAGTGAAGAAGAATGACACCTTGGTTTAGTTATTTCCTCCTTTGACTGTAGTTTTTTTAATTAATTATCTGTATTTTCTCTGATGCTTATTTTCTCTGATGTTAACTTCCCCTAATTAATGAACTGTTGTGAATCGAGTGTTGTAACATCTAACATACAACATCTGTTTAATTCAGGGAAGGCTTACCGGTCGAATTTAGGGGGAGTCAACTTAAGTTGGCTGAGTCATTGATCTACTAATTCAGGGGGAGTTTAGCTGTATAATTATGATGAGGTGTTTTGTCCAGAAAGGCAAAAAGGGGGAGATTGAAAGGAATTAAATTCCTTGATATATTTTCCGTTTTAATATCTTTAATATTTTGCCTTTCTAGACATGAGAAAATAATTATATGATCTCTTGTAGATTTGGAATATGATATGAGACTCATAATATCTTTAATATATGGAATCTCAATATCTTTAAGATAGGATATCTTTATTCCTTAAGAAGTTTTTTCCTAATAAAATCTTTGGTGTGTTTTCTAAGAGGGAGAACGTGCAAAGAGAATTAAGAGAGAGACGAAGAAGTTCGAAGAGTTTTCGAGAAAGAAGCCATCTCGTACTACTGTTTTGAGTGTTGCCGAGAAGTGCTTACATCCGATGACGACAACACCTAATCATTGTGTTGATTAGTGTGTTGATTTTTGAAGACTTTTTACTTCTCGGTTGATGCATCCCTTGTATACTGGTGATACGGTTTGTTAGAGGTTTAGGATGCAATTTGTTACTCGCCTTTATAAGGGAGTTGTTTTATTCTTTCACTAGTATTGGTTTTTGTAAACTTACAAGTTTTTCTAGTGAATTATTTTGCCCTGAGGCCACCGCACAAGTATTGTATACTTGTGCATAATTTATATCTTGTCTCTCGTATTATTATCATTATTCCAGCTACGTGTAGGTGTGTTAAAATTATAATTTCCGCTGCAAGTTGTCGTGGGTGTTACAACACTTACGCACAACACCTATATTCTGAAACACACAACACTCACCCTCAACTCACATATACACTGTGGAAACAGAACTTTCACACAACAATCACGTTTTTTATCTTTATGATTTCAGCCATTTCCACAACATGAAGCAAGGATGAAACATATTTCTTTCTAATGGTTGAGGTAGTTACTTGTCCGATTTTGTGAGACTAATTAATTTTTACTAAAATATCATCTTTCATTCAGATATTTAAGTAATTTTTTTTCATATAATTCACTCATAAATACGATATTTAAGTTACTTTATAAATTCGGAAATTTACATATTATCTTTACAAATCATATATTTAATATAATTGTATTATCCATATCTAAATAATAATTAAAAATTATAACAAAATCATATATTTAATATAATTGTATTATCCATATCTAAATAATAATTAAAAATTATAACAAAAAGTTTATGGATTAAATCGATTTAGTAACGATCATGATCATGATTCATATACGTAATAATAATTATTATTTTACACATGCATCTTGTGTGCATTGTTCGCTAGTATTAACAAAATATTAAAATACGCGAGCTGTCAAACAAAATAATTTTGTCTCAAGTTCAGCTCGAAAATAGTTCGAATATGTTTGATCACGAGCCGACTAGGTTCGTTTACAGCTTTTTATACGATTAGAGCTATCAATGAGGGTTGGTCTCATCGAGTTGACCCACCAACAAAATTTAACTGGTTAACTTGGGATTTTCCAACCCATTAAAAGTCAGGCCTCCACGGTCCAGCCTGCACAGGTCGCCAACCCGAGTCGGGTTGAGAATTTTTTTAAAATATAATATATATTTTGTAGTGAAAGTTCTAATTTTTTTAATAAATATTTTTTGACTAACATATAGTAGGAGTGAGAAATTTATTGATGACAATTTTGAGAATTTAAAGGATAAATTTTTCTTTTCGTACCTTTGCAATGCTAAAAAATGAGAAATGCTAACATATATAAGTGTGAAATCCATTATTTATAGTTTTTTTTATTATTCATAAAAAGAGCCAAATCTAAGATGTATTTGTTCTAAATAAGTTGGTTGCATCAAGTTTTAGATTTATTATTTTAATACATCGGGGAATTTTTGTTAACAATATTATTTATTTTAAAATTTATTCAAATTTATCATCTACAATTTAAGTTATATAGCTATAAACACACATTTTATATTAGTTAAAAGTTACTAAGGAAAAATATATTCAAGAAAATAATATATTTTGAAGATCTGCAAACTATGACTTAAGTATAATTCATCCATAAAGTTAAAATAATATTATAGCTATTTATTTTTTACATTTATTCACATATTTCAAATGAAAATTAACCCACTAGGTAAAGAGTGAGTCTCATGTGAGACCGTCTCACGGATCTTAATCTGTGAGACGGGTCAATCCTACACATATCCACAATAAAAGGTAATATTCTTAGCATAAAAAGTAATACTTTTTCATGGGTGATCCAAATACGACCCGTGAGACCGTCTCACACAAGTTTTTGTCCTAGCTAAAAACTATTAGCTTCACCCCTATAATTCTTGTTCAAATTATAAATATATATTAGAGTGATTAGAAATATTGAAATCTCGAAATAATCGAAATATTAACATTAACTTCTCACACATGGATAATACCTTTTATTGGGTTCAATGTGGTTACTTCCTTAGGCTCGGGCCAATTGTTATTGGGTTTGTATAAGACATCTTTCAGTTATTCCCTTTTGCTTGTTTTAGTCATGAGAAGAGGGCCCAAGTTTCTATATACATGGCTACAAAATTTATCATAGGTATTCTGGATTAAGCGTTTGCCGCTTTATTTGTATTATATGTATAAGTAATGAAATAACATGGGATTTTTAATAATTATGTTGTTATTCAAATGCTACATTTCAATTATCATGTTATCTGAAATGCTGTGCTTGGATAGAAAAAAAAATTAATCACGCTTACATAGGTTTAATAAGTGGCAGAGCTAGGAATATGGTTCTGTTCTAACTAGAATTTTAAACTCTAGAATATTTTAATATTATAAATTGATCTACTCGAGCTAATATTATGTTAATCCAAAATTATACAAAATTTACATATAATTTTTTTATAAAAAAAAAAAAATAGGCTAGCCGGGGTATCAATACATGCGGCTTTGCCACTGTGTTTAATAATCCTCCTACTAATAATTGCTACAGTTCATGTCCCTTAAACGTGCGACGTTTTCTTCCATTATGATTTTGGTGGAGAGTTTTTTTTTAAAAAATCAAAGTTATAAGGAGGGGTGTCAAAATCAGACACGACCCACAAACCTGATACAGTTCAACTCGAAAAAAATCAGGTTTTGGGTTTGGGTTTTTTCGGGTTTGGGTCAGATCGGGTTGGACCCGATAGTTGATCGGGAAAAAATGATCGGGTTGGGTTCTAGTTGACCCGAAAGTTTTAAATTTTTTTTAAAAAATACTTACTAAAGATTGCTTATATTTTTATATATTGTATGTTTGAAAAAAAAATTTATTGTATATTTATATCATAAATTTTCATAATTTATTATTTATTTTGAACATTTTTTTAATAATTGTTTATTTGATTTAGTAAATATATTTTATTTTTCAACAATTAGATTTTCAAATTTAAATAATATATAATGTAATGCCCGAGATTTAATTACTATAATCAGATGTTGATTAATTGAAATGATTAAGGTTATACGAACTTGAATGAGGAAGCCGGGCGTCGTTTCATTGTGAGCCAAGAATTTGGACAGAACCTCTGGCGCCCGAGCGGTAGAAAAGAACCGTCCGAGTGCCAATGAATCACCAGAAGAGATTCGGACAGAACTTGTGGCACCCGAGCGGTAGAAAGTTACCGCCCGAGCGCCAATGGATAACAAGCTAACATCCGGACAGAAAGTGCCGCGCCCGAGCGGTACTTTCTTACCGCCCGAGCGCGAGACGTGGAATAGGTGAGATGAGACACTTGCCTTCTTGCATGCATCGTATATGTGTGTATATATATATATGTGTGTGCTTTGAAAATTCCTCAGAAACAAAAGTAAAGAATCGTAGTGAAAATCTTCTGGAGAAAGAGTGAAAAATCCTTACGTCTTTTGTGAGAAATCCGCCCTTTTGATTTTGAATCCAACTTCATTACTGAGTTCCTATCGACGCAGGCTACAACTGGACGTAAGTTTTGTTACGTTTAGACATGATTCGAAATTATGATATTGTCAGAATTGAATATGAATCAGATATGATGTTTCTGCTATAGTAGACATTGTATAATTGAAGCCAGATTAAAGAACAGATTGTTTCTGTAATTGTTATGATTTTTGGAGTTGATTTGACTGAGATTCGATATCAGATTTGTGTTATCATTGAGATTATGAGTTATACCGGTATTGATTATGAATTCTGGTATTATATCTGTGATGTTCAGATTGACGGGATTATTCAGATTGTATTGTTATGCCGTCGAAACATCAGTTGATTTAGATTGATCAGACTTGATATTGATTGAGATTGCATTGTTAGGTCATTGACATTGATCAGATTATGTATTGAGTTGAGTATTAATCAGAACAGATTCTGAGCTGAGATATATACTGATATTGTATCTATGTGATTGTCATTGCCAGATTGGGTATGGACAGATCAGAATGCATGACTTCGTCTTCGTCAGACCGAGAAGACAAAGGTATAAATAAATGTTGATTCGGGATTGCACAACTCGAGTTAGGTTTGACTTGAGTTTCCCTAAATCACATACTGTGTTTTATTGCATTGATATTTGCAGATATCAAATGATATGTTTAGTCTATCGATTGATAGCAGAGCCAGAGTTTGAGTCTAGGACAGATCAGCCTAGCTAGAGCAGAACCGCCAAGTCTTGGACAGAACTGCTAAGACCCTAGACTTGTGATATATCGATGAGCTTAGATGTAAATCGACGTCTATTGTAGACATTCGATATAGCATGCCCAAGTCTAAGTCTTTGTCAGAACTGCTCAGACCCTAGACTTACGGTGTATCGATGAGCTTAGATGTAGATCGACGTCTATTGTAGACACTCGATACAGCATACCAAAAGTCTAACTTAGATTGGGATCCCTAGTTTAGAATGAGAGATGAGTCGAGTCTTAGATATTGAGACTAGAGTTTGATTTACAGATCCGTATTAATTTATGTTTCGTAGATTACGATTCATGTTTTATTTACAGACTGATATTGATACATGTTGTTTGATTATGCTACATGTGATAAGATATAATTCATATTTTTATGTTTTATATGATTGCATGTATACATTGTTTATACTGGGATATTTATATCTCACCGGAGTTATCCGGCTGTTGTCTTGTTTTGTATGTGTGCATGACAACAGGTGGGGCATGATCAGGGTCCAGAAGATGAGGAGAGATCGAGATTAGAGTGGTGATCACGGACTTGGATATAGATATGTTTTATTACTTGATTGTAAAAGTTAAACCTAGTTTTAGATTAGATGCATGTTATACAAGATTTGTATTATTATACTAGTTTGTATAATAGATTGATTTCATTACCTTCCGCATTTTAAAAGAAAAATTTTTAGACCCTGTTTATCTTAACTGATAATTAAACCCCAAAGATGATTAAGAAGATGATTAGTATATAATAGATATTTTATTATTATGTGTTTAAATTAAAATATTAGTATTAATTTTTTTTTGAATTTTATTTAATTTTCTTTAAAAATTTATAAAATATTCAAAATCAGGTTATACGGGTTTATCGGATTGATTCTGATTCAAGTTCGGGTTGAGAGTTTTCGGGTTGACTCGGTTCGGGTTGAGCAATTTTTGAATAGTACTATTGCTCAATCCGACCCAACCCACTCGAATTGACACCCTTAGTCATAAATCTTTCTAAAAGAATGATTATTTTTTCATCAATACATTAATCTAATGGTTTGTTTGGGTAAATTCATTTCACAACATATTTTAAATATTCAAATAATAAGTTTTTGCATACGTATAAAGTCATTTCAAACCATTCATTCAAATATTTGCGAGTCATGTTCGGATGGCTAGATTAGATAAACGATGATGTGCAAAATTAGGGAAAGTTGATGTTCACTTGAACCTAATATTTAAGGAAATTGGGAATTTATATCTTTTTTTTTTTTGCAGCATAAAATTGTATCCACTTGTTGCTTTCGGTGGAGCTCACTTTAAGTTTTGAAGTAGAATGGATTTTTTGAGTGACGGGTCCGACTACAATTTTGTTCGGAATCAAACAACCAAAATTGACTTCAATAATTGATGTTAGTTGGATAACTATAAAACTAATCTCTAAGCAAAGTGCTGATTGATTTTCCCCTATAAAAAGCCAAATGCATATTACTACTGGTTTTTGTTGACTATTGGCATCCAAATGCACTTGTGAAAATCATTATTATTATTTAAAAAACTAGTATCGAATAATATAAAATGAAAAAAAATAATTCAAGTTCGAATAATTGGATTTGAGCGTGACTAAAAATATTATTCACCGTATTGGAGGAAGGATAATATTATACACTTTGTTTTTTATAATTCATTTGGTTTATATTTAAATGAGGATCAAAATATAATTATAAGAAATAGTGATAGATAAATTAAAAAAATTTAAAAATTAAAAAATGACCTCAATAAGAACTGAACATATAACCTAAACCACAAGAAACAATGTTTATATCCGCTGAACTACATATAACTTGCATTAAAATTTTAACATTTGATTAATATATATAATTATTAAAACAGACAATGACATCAAATTTAGTTAATCTAAGTGTTTCAAACTTAATAAAATAGTATAGATTATTATTCTATCAAATTAAATGTTATATTCATTTATCATTTCATATCATATTTTAAGTTGTGTCGGTCGAATTCAAGTCAATTTTTTTTGGATTTAGATTGTTACAGAACCGTTAATCACGAAAAACCCGCGACGACCACCTCAAGTCAATCGAACAAGATCACTCCTAGATTTTTATAGAATCTTGTCAATTTATTTGTTCCGTGGTGTTAATTTTATAAAAATAAACGTTCTCTTAAATTATTTGCATGAATATTAATTATAAATTAATAGTCCTTATCTTAGCAATCATGCTGTGTTACTGTGAAACGAGCACTAAAAAAAACTAAGATGGAGCAATAGGAAACGAGCACGTATATGTAGACCAAACGACAGTATGGGACATGCAGTTAGAAGGAAGTCAACTCAATTTCATGTTTCTACGAACTTCTATAGGCCAAATAGGCCAAATTGGAATTTTGGCTTGCGCGTGATAATAATTTTTTAAAAAAAAAAAACTGAAAATTTAAAATTATTGCTATAATAAATTATTTGAAATGTTGCTATGATATAAAAATTTATAATAATGCACGTTACACAATATTGTTAAATATGAATGGATGAACAATTGTATTTGGATGGAAAGATTCAATTTAAATATGAATTGATAAACGATTGTATTTGGATGGAAAGATTCGGTTTAAATAAACATTTAAAAACAGGATATGAGATGATTCAATATGATATTAAAGATTTAAAATTTGTTGTATATGAATTTATTCAAACAAATCATTGTCTTGAATTAAAATCCATTAATGTAAATTACATGACTCAATGATTTTTACTAAAAGTTATAATAGATGCTAACTCTCAATTCAAATATTTAAAACTGTACAATAACTCAAACACCACGTTTGATTTTGTGTACTCAACAGAGAGAATTATTGTACCCAACAAACTCTCTCTCAATAGTTGCATTTCTTTCAATCAATGAAAATCGAATTCGTGAGTCGTGACCTTGGCTCTGATATCAATTCTAGGATCGAGCGCTTGTCGTTTTACCAAAAATATAACTGGTGGTAACGACGCAACTCGAATATTTTAAATCATAATATAACTCAAGTATTATGTTTCGATTATTATATCCAACATAGACAATTATTGCATGCAACACGAATAAAATCCGAAAATCAGCCAACCGAGTCTTTTGTCACGAACGATTTCGTGGGAATACCAAACGTGCCCTTCTTCAGGTTGTTATATTGGAGACCTATTTTCTCCCAAAAAAATGAAGTGAGGGTAATGCACTTTTATTTATTTTATTAAGATGAAATAAGTCTTTTAGGCAGGCAAAAATATTTGGTTTGTGGGGTGGAATGAGCTCAAATGAATTACACGTACTTGTAGCTAAATGTGCAAAAGTAAAGGAATAGATGATAGGTGTGGTATGAAGAGAGCACCACAAACTAAGTGGTGGGAGCTTTCGATGTGCCATTCACGAGCAAATTATGTGCTAAATTTGAAAATGATAGTGTTTTTAAAGTTAATTGTTGTTAGATAATGGAAATTTGCATCAATATCAAGTAAATTTTTATGTATTCATATTATATAATCTAATCGAAATTAACTTAAACAACGTTTTTCTGTACTATATTATAAAACATTTTATCTGAGAATAATCATTTGGTATGTTCGATCATATATAAATTTTTTTCCCCAAATTTCATCATAACATATTTATTATGTATATTCACGGAAATTTTAGAATTTCTCGCTAATTTTTTTTATCAGCTAACTTCTATACATAGAAACATGAATATTATAAATTTTAGAAGGTAAAAACTTGTGTGAGATGGTCTCACGGGTCGTATTTGTGAGACGGATCTCTTATTTTGGTCACCATGAAAAAATATTACTTTTTATGTTAAGAGTATTACTTTTTTATTGTGAATATGAGTAAGGTTGACCCGTTCACATATTATGATCCGTGAGACGGTCTCACATGAGACACACTCAATTTAGAATTTCTCGCCATTTTTTTTTATCAGCTAACTTCTATAGATAGAAATGTTTCTTTAATTATACTTATTTATCTATCATTTAGAAGATCATAAACACATCGAGCATGTAAAAATTACTATTCTGTAAAAAAAATAATGACTAAACCAATTATTTTAAAAAATTAAAATTTATCATATATAATCAATAGTTAATAATTATATGTATTATATTATACACTGTGGTGATCCGGTCCAAAGGGCCGGATGAATTTAGTCCTTGTTTGTTCTTGTTCTATGAAGATATTTTTTAAATCACTCAAATAAAAACAAAACTATCCAATTTTTTTTTCTCTTCCTGAAATATATTATAATATAACTCAAACTTGAACATACTATTTAAAAAAAAAAATAAGGTGAGAAAAAATAGCAAACATTCTGGTATACTGCACTTATCATATCGCAAAACACCGTACATACTGAAATTAATGGTATACCGTAAATTTCGGCATTGTATGATACAATATCTAACTTTTTGGTTCCGATACCAGTGTGATATGCAAAAAATGTTGGTATTTCATTATGAAAAAAATCATATATTTTAAAAATTATAATATAATGTCAATTTTAGTATCGATACAACATTCAAAAATTTCGATGTTTCGATATGATATTCAAAAAAATTCAATATTTCGATGTAAATAACACCATTTTTTTTTAAAATTTTGATATAGACGATACAAAATTTATGTTGTACCGAAATTTCAATATAATATCAATACTCATTTTGAGTTTCAAAATTTTCAGTATGATATACGGTATTGTATTATTTAGAAAATCCAATGTACCGCACCGAATCAAGCCTGGTCCTAACTTTTATACATCGACCAACATTATCGTTAATTTAACCAAAATTTTCTTCTTCTTCTTAAAAAACACTTTACTATTAAATTATATATTGTAACTATAAAAAAGAGTGTTTTAAATCTTCAAAGTATCTTATCCAAAACCAAAAAAAAAATTATCGCATAATATTCACCACAAGTCTTTATCTTAAACAAAACCGAATAATCCCGCAGTGAATCACATTAATCACACCAAATATTTGAAAATCTGTGATTGAGATTGATTTGAGCTACATGAAGCTAACCACTGGAATTTTCTATCGTCCAACCAATTATTATTATTATTATTATTATTATTATTATTATTATTGATTTAACTAGTAATATTTGAGCAACTTTTGTGATTTTAAACAATTTTTATGCCGTCGAATTTCAATTTTAACATGTTATTTTTATTTTCTTTTCGACTTTAGTTATTTTTTCGACATATTATCGATATTACAGAACCGCGACACTATGTGACGCTCTCATTTTCGATTAAAAAAATTAAAATTAAGAAATATTAAATTAAAACTGAAAATCCGAGAACATGAATTATTAAAACAAACGAACATTGTACAATTTTCTGAAAGTACAAGCAACGGGCAAGTTTGCGAAAGATGGGAGCATGAAACAAGTGACACATGCACGCAACAAGCTTTGGCTTCCCAAACACTCGCGGAGCCTTAGTTGGGCACGAGTCTTAAAATATATGCCAAATTTTTGGACACGTCATTCTAAAATTCAATGCGAGCCCATTCCTTTTCGCCAACAAATATGTCAAAACACACAACTTGTTTCTGTCACTTCTCGATATAATGCTTCTCCAAGGTTCTGAATATGGTCACATTTATTATAATCTAAATGTGCAAACATTTCATAATTTATAGATTGCATTGTTTGATGTCACTTCAATTTTGGAAGATTGTGATGTAAAAAAATGTATAATTATATGTTAAAATGATAGGACAACATCCTTTTGAAACGTCATGAATTTAGGTTATATTTCAACTCCAAATCCAAACCCAAACCCAAATTCTAATGAGTAAGTCTCTTGTGAGATGGTCTCACGAATCTTTATCTATGAGACGAGTCAATCTTACCGATATTCACAATAAAAAGTAATACTCTTAGTATAAAAAGTAATACTTTTTCATGGATGATCCAAAAAAGATATACGTCTCACAAAATACGACCCGTGAGATCATCTCACACAAGTTTTTGTTAATCCAAATATATCGTATTTACTCAATTTTTCTATGAGATTCGTTTTTTTTAGATCGAATTTGAAATTCATGACTAATATATATCGTCTTCAAATCGATCCAAAGATACCATCAAAAATATATATCTAAACAAGACAAAAACTTGTGTGAGACGGTCTCACGGATCGTATTCGTGAGACAGATCTTTTATTTGGGTCATCTATGAAAAAATATTAATTTTTATGCTAAAAGTATTACTTTCTATTGTGAATATGGGTAGGGTTGACCCATCTCACAGATTAAGATTCGTGAGACGGTCTCACATGAGACCCACTCATCTAAGAAATTTAATATCTTGTACAACTTTTATTCGCTAAGAGAAGATCCTTTTATGGATTGTTTGTTTAATGAAAATTTGACAAATCAAAATGCTCACACTTTCAAATAAGGATCTTACATCACAATATCCCGCCTGTATTGAACAAAACATTTCAATTTACAGCAACATCTATAACTTTTTCCAAAAACAAAATTTGTCACAAACTCTTGGATAATCTAATTCTCCGGTTGATTTCCTTCTCTAACTCTTCAAGCCCTCCTACCTCTTCAAGCTCCTACACCCAAAAACAAAAGAATTAAACCATTAAATCACAATAAAAAAAAGTAATAATTTAAATAAAATTGAAACCGAGAAAATAAATTAAGGTAACAACAACCTTGGGTCCGAGGAAGAGCCCATACGGGACCCCGTTGAACTTCTCCGAATGATGTAGCTGAATTAATCACAACCATTCAAAACCAAAAAAGATCTCAGCGGGTCGACGCAAACATCACACACACACACACACAAGGTGAACATAGAACGACAAGAAAAATACTTCTCGTGTAATATTTGCTTATCGAATATAAGATATTTTTTTACCTAATAATACATTTTACAATTTACACACGAGAATATACATAGTATATTTCGTGTGTTTAAATAAATATATACCTGATGGGCAGAAGCTACTCTCCTAAAATAAGGCACATTTGCGATGGGCCCCACAGGAAATCTCTTGTGGACGAGACCATCGTGGACGAACATGTAAGCAATCCCAAACATGGTTATCCCAAGACCCTGCACACAATCAGCGCCGTTTTTTTTTACTTCAGAAGGGAAAAAAGATGGCAATTTTCAGTTATAAACTTTTCCATTGAAAAAGCTGAGGCAATGTGAATTCGCTCGTGCATACCAAATAGCCACTACTTTTAATCCCGGCCATCTAACTAGGACCAAATCCCCAGAAAAAAAATGACATTTTTTTTAATAGGGGTTAGATTTCGTCCCAAAGATGAAACCTTGATGTTATAACCAATTAAAGAAAATTAAAAGAGTATGTATTATACTCACAGCGCCAAAACAGAGGCCAGGAATTAGGCCTTTGTTGAAGAACCCATACGCCATCAGGGCAATGGCCGGAACAGCGTTAATGATAGCAAACACGTCATTGAGCTCGAATGGCCCTTCTCTCGGTTTATGGTGAGACTGAAATTAACACCACAAACAAAAGAGCAGATTTTAGTTTCAAAAAACTCAGAAATGTTGTCAAGTCGGAGAGACATAAACCTCTTCTTTCACACCACTTCCCACGGTTGTAATAAAAAAAACCCAAAAAACATCATTTTAATATAAAAATACATTATAAAAAAAGATCCCTTTAGGCTAATTCTATAATTTTGAAGGAAAACAAAAAATTTTAAATTTTATGTTTTGAAATTTTATTATAATCTAACCTCGTGCATGTGCCACAATGAAGCATGCCACAAGGCTTCATGTGCCCATCTTGCCCAGAACTCCATTCCAACCTAAATTCAATTTTAACATAAAAAAATTACTTATCACTTAAAAATAAAGTATACATTAAAAAGTTAGCAAAATTACATTTTTTTAGACAACAAATTGAAATGGAACTTACAGCGGCCCCAAAAGAGAGAGCAAATGTACCAAACATTTCGGTGTAAGGTACCTCTCCACCCTGCAGCAAGAAGGGGAAAAAAGTTGCCCGCATTATAATTTTCGTTTTTTTATTGAAATAACTTTGATGTATAGTTTTCTTTCTTTCTTGAGATGGAGATCCAAAGTTGAGTCATCGTTTTGAAAATTTGGTGTCAGTTGAATTTTTAGATGAATTGATGGAGTTGGATTTTACCTCCATTTGCCAAGCGAATCTGTAGTAAACAGCCATCACCGCCATTGAAGTGATTCCCAAACTGGACATAACCGCCGCAACCAGATAAGTGAACCTCTCCGACCTCTTCCTCGCCATTTTCTCCGCCACCCACCGGGCGGATATTTCCTTCTCACGCTCTTCTCCGCTCTCCTCGGTCGAATCATCCTCGAAGCTGCCCACTAATCCCTCCGCCGCCAATTTCTCCTCCTCCACCACGAAGCAAACCGTCAAATCGGGCTTCTTGCTCCGCTTGAACCTTGAAATCCTGCGAAATTGCTGGAGAGGGGAAAAGATTAAATTGGGTGTGGTGGTTGAGGTGGAGGGGAGTGGGGTGTGCTTGAAATGGACTACGGTTCTGTAGCTGGTGAAAAGGGACATTCCGGCGGCCATGGGCGGAGGTTCCGGCAAGGTGGCGGAGGATTTTCGAGGGGTTTTTAGAGAGTGTTTTACGTGGAGGCTGGATGCGGGTCGGGTCAAACGGATGTAGACCACTAGTTGGGTATGGATTATGGAATAATGGCTTTCGGGTCCTGGTTTTATACCGGACACTGGAGGCTTCTGCATGTGCTGTAAGGATTCTTTGTTTTCTGTTGGACATTTGACGCTTGTCTTACTGAAATTTACCAAAATGCCACTCTGTGACACTTCCGCGTTTATGCCTACAATTTACGACCCTTTAATTCGAATCCATATACCCTTCTCAATTACAAGTTAATTTGGTAAAAAAATTATTTACAATTTTAATTTAAAAAATGATGCTCTCATTTTCCATATAAATAAATGGGTAATTTGTAGAAAAATACATTTGTCCAAGATTTATTTAAGATTCAGTACCCAACAGTTTTTTTTTTGTATTTTAGTACCTGACAAAAAACCAACTTAGTTTTTAGTACATATTTCATGCATTTTTACATTTTTACCCTTTTAATTAATAAAAAAGTATATAAATACTTAATTTTGTTGGACATCTTCTCTTTCCACTCATCAATCCCGATGCATTTGGATGACATGTATATTTAATTTAAATATTTTTTATTTAAAAAAAACAAATTCACAACTAATTGAATTTTTTGAAATACTTATTTTACTTGTGAAATACTTAATTTCAATTTTAAAATACTTGATTCAGTAAATGAAATACTCAGAATGTTTATTAAAAACTGGATATTCGAACATGCATTTAAAAAAAAAACAAATTCGCAACTAATTGAATTTTTTGAAATACTTAGTTTTACTTGTAAAATACTTAATTTCAATTTTCAAATACTTGATTTAGTAAATGAAATACTCAGAATGTGTATTAAAAACCTGGATATTCGAGTATGCATTTAAAAAAAAACTTTTCGCAACTAATTGAATTTTTTGAAATACTTAGTTTTACTTATGAAATACTTAATTTAAATTTTAAAATACTTGATTTAGTAAATGAAATACTCAGAATGTGTATTAAAAAGCTAGAAATTCGAATATGCATTAAAAAAAAACAAATTCGTAACTAACTGAATTTTTTGAAATACTTAGTTTTACTTGTAAAATACTTAATTTTAATTTTAAAACTACTTGATTTAGAAAATAAAATACTCAGAATGTGTATTAAAAACTGGATATTCGAATATACATTTAAAAAAAAAAACAACTTCGCAACTAATTGAATTTTTGAAATACTTAGTTTTACTTGTGAAATACTTAATTTTAATTTTAAAATACTTGATTTAGTAAATGAAATACTCAGAATGTGTATTAAAAAGCTGGATATTCGAATATGCATTTAAAAAAAAACAAATTCGCAACTAATTGAATTTTTTGAAATACTTAGTTTTACTTGTGAAATACTTAATTGTAATTTTAAAATACTTGATTTATTTAAAAGAAATACTTAGAATATGTATAAAAAAACTGGATATTTGAATATGCATTTTAAAAAAAATTCGCAACTAATTGAATTTTTTGAAATACTTAGTTTTACTTGTGAAATACTTAATTTTAATTTTAAAATACTTGATTTAGTAAATGAAATACTCAGAATGTGTATTAAAAATAGGATATTCGAATATGCATTTTAAAAAAAAAATTCGCAACTAATTGAATTTTTTGAAATACTTAGTTTTACTTGTGAAATAATTAATTTCAATTTTAAAATACTTGATTTTGTAAATGAAATACTCAGATTGTGTATTAAAAAACTGGATATTCGAATATGCATTTAAAAACAAATTCGCAACTAATTGAATTTTTTGAAATACTTAGTTTTACTTGTTAAATACTTTATTTTAATTTTAAAATACTTTTTTTAGTAAATGAAATACTCAGAATGTGTATTAAAAAGCTGGATATTCGAATATGCATTTAAAAAAAAAAACAAATTCGCAACTAATTGAATTTTTTGAAATACTTATTTTTACTTATGAAATATTTAATTTAAATTTTAAAGTACTTGATTTAGTAAATGAAATACTCAGAATGAGTATTAAAAATCTGGATATTCGAATATGAATTTAAAAAAATCGCAACTAATTGAATTTTTTGAAATACTTCGTTTTACTTATGAAATACTTAATTTTAATTTTAAAATACTTGATTTAGTAAATGAAATACTCAGAATGTGTATTAAAAACTGGATATTCGAATATGTATTTAAAAAAAACAAATTCGCAACTAATTAAAATTTTTGAAATACTTAGTTTTACTTGTGAAATAATTATTTTCAATTTTAAAACACTTGATTTTGTAAATGAAATACTCAGAATGTGTATTAAAAAACTGGATATTCGAATATACTTTTAAAAAAAATCGCAACTAATTGAATTTTTTGAAATACTTAGTTTTACTTATAAAATACTTAATTTTAATTTTAAAATATTTGATTTAGTAAATGAAATACTCCGAATGTGTATTTAAAAACTGGATATTCGAATATACAACGCAAGTTCACCAAATGCTTGCATCTCCATCCAAGATCCATTTGGATGATATGTTTATTTCATTTAATTATTTTTTTATTATTAAAAAAACAAATTCGCAACTAAGCATTGAACTTTTTCAAGTACCTAGTTTTACTTGCGAAATACCTAATTTCAATTTTAAAATACTTGATTTGGTAAATGAGATACTCATAATGAGTATTAAAATACTGAAAATTCGAATATGCAACATAAGTGCACCAAATGCTCGCATTCTATCCAAGATGCATTTGGATGACATGTTCATTTTATTTATATATTTTCTTTATTTTTTTTTAAAAAAATTCGCAACTAAGCATTGAACTTTTTCAAGTACTTAGTTTTACTTGCGAAATAATTAATTTCAGTTTTAAAATACTTGATTTGTTAAATGAGATACTCATAATGAGTATTAAAATACTGGATATTCGAATATGCAGCGTAAGTTCACCAAGTGCTCACGTTTCCATCCAAGATGCATTTGGATGACATGTTCAAGGACTTTTCAACAGCCACAAAGCTTTGAAAAAGAAAAAAGGCTTAGAGCGAAGATTTGAAGATTTCCGAACAATGTTCTTCGAGAGAATATCCCGTGATAGGAACAAGTAACTTAATCCGTGGATTTAAAATTTACAGATAAATATGAAGTCGGATATACGTCGATAGTCATAGTTCAGTAGGTCGAAAGCTAGTGGATTTAATAAAACGACATGCAATTCATCCTTGATAAATAATTAAAGAGATTTAATTACTTCACTGAGTTGAATTAGTTTGGCATAGCTTGAGAGGGCGTGTTCAATTGGATATGAAATATCGTCGAAAGCATAGATCATTGTCGAACGAATTAAGTAGATTAGCGAGGGGTAAATGAAATACTTAGAATGTTGTATTAAAATACTAGATATTCGAATATGTAACATAAGTTCACCAAATGCTCGCATTTCCTTCCAAGATGTATTTGAATGACATGTTCATTTCATTTTAAAATACTTGATTTAGTAAATGAAATACTCAGAATGTGTATTAAAAAACTGGATATTCGAATATTCATTTAAAAAAAAAACAAATTCGCAACTAATTGAATTTTTTGAAATACTTAGTTTTACTTGTGAAATAATTAATTTTAATTTTAAAATACTTGATTTAGTAAATGAAATACTCATAATGTGTATTAAAAACTGGATATTCGAATATGTATTTAAAAAAACAAATTCGTAACTAATTGAATTTTTTGAAATACTTAGTTTTACTTGTGAAATACTTAATTGTAATTTTAAAATACTTGATTTAGTAAAAGAAATACTAAGAATATGTATTAAAAAACTGGATATTTGAATATGCATTTTAAAAAAAAAATCGCAACTAATTGAATTTTTTGAAATACTTAGTTTTACTTGTGAAATACTTAATTTTAATTTTAAAATATTTGATTTAGTAAATGAAATACTCATAATGTGTATTAAAAACTGGATATTCGAATATGCATTTTAAAAAAACAAATTCACAACTAATTGAATTTTTTAAAATACTTAGTTTTACTTGTGAAATAATTAATTTCAATTTTAAAATATTTGATTTTGTAAATGAAATACTCAGAATGTGTATTAAAAAATGGATATTCGAATATGCATTAAAAAAAAATCGCAACTAATTGAATTTTTTGAAATACTTAGTTTTACTTATGAAATACTTAATTTTAATTTTAAAATACTTGATTTAGTAAATGAAATACTCAGAATTTGTATAAAAAAACTGGATATTCGAATATACAACACAAGTTCACAAAATGCTCGCATTTCCATCCAAGATCCATTTGGATGATATGTTCATTTCATTTAATTATTTTTTTTATTGTTAAAAAAACAAATTAGCAACTAAGCATTGAACTTTTTCACGTACTTAGTTTTACTTGCGAAATACCTAATTTCAATTTTAAAATATTTGATTTGGTAAATGAGATACTCAGAATGAGTATTAAAATACTGGAAATTCGAATATGCAACGTAAGTTCATCAAATGCTCGTATTCTATCCAAGATGCATTTGGATGACACGTTCATTTTATTTAGATATTTTCTTTATTTTTTTAAAAAAAATTCGCAACTAAGCATTGAACATTTTGAAGTTATGCTCGATCACTATGAATTTTACAAAGAAAGTTTTGCTCGATCACTAAACATGGAATATTATGAAGTATTTACTTTTACTTGCGAAATACCTAATTTTAATTTAAAAATACTTGATTTGGTAAATGAGATACTCATAATATGTGATAGAATACTAGATATTCGAATATGCAACGTAAATTCAGTCATGATTGGTTTTTCCAACTAAGATTCTTTAGAATACTTATTCATGTCATTTAAAGAAATGAAACAGTTCATTACTGATCGTGGAGTAAGAGTAAGTTGTTTGTAGATCAAAATAAGCACTTACTTTTAACAAAAATATAGTAGCATACTTGTCCCGGAGTAAAAGTAAGTTCTTAATTTGTATACCGAAATAAATTGTTATTTTTATTTCATGAGAAATGATGAGCAATGTATTTGTTAAAATTTCATTTGCATTGAAATTGCATCATAATGCATATTCGAATATTCAGTATTTTATAATCTATTTTAAGTATCTCATTTATGAAATCAAGTAATTTGAAACTAAAATTAGTACTTATCCAGTATTTTAATACACATTCTGAATATCTCATTTACCAAATCAAGTATATTAAAATGAAATGAACATGTCATTTAAATGCATCTTGGAAGGAAATGCGAGCATTTGGTGAACTTACGTTACATATTCGAATATCCAGTATTTTAATACAACATTCTAAGTATTTCATTTACTAAATCAAATATTTTAAACTTAAAATTAAGTATTTCATAAGTAAAACTAAGTTTTTCAAAAAATTCAATTAGTTGCGATTTTTTTTTAAATGCATATTCGAATATCCAGTTTTTTAATACACAATCTGAGTATTTCATTTACAAAATCAAGTATTTTAAAATTGAAATTAATTATTTCACAAGTAAAACTAAGTATTTCAAAAAATTCAATTAGTTGCGAATTTGTTTTTTTAAAATGCATAATCGAATATCCTGTTTTTAATACACATTCTGAGTATTTCATTTACTAAATCAAGTATTTTAAAATTAAAATTAAATATTTCACAAGTAAAACTAAGTATTTCAAAAAATTCAATTAGTTGCGATTTTTTTTTTTAAATGCATATTCAAATATCCAGTTTTTTAATACATATTCTTAGTATTTCTTTTACTAAATCAAGTATTTTAAAATTACAATTAAGTATTTCACAAGTAAAACTAAGTATTTCAAAAAATTCAATTAGTTGCGAATTTGTTTTTTTTTTAATGCATATTCGAATATCCAGCTTTTTAATACACATTCTGAGTATTTCATTTACTAAATCAAGTATTTTAAAATTTAAATTAAGTATTTCATAAGTAAAACTAAGTATTTCAAAAAATTCAATTAGTTGCGAAAAGTTTTTTTTTTAAATGCATACTCGAATATCCAGGTTTTTAATACACATTCTGAGTATTTCATTTACTAAATCAAGTATTTGAAAATTGAAATTAAGTATTTTACAAGTAAAACTAAGTATTTCAAAAAATTCAATTAGTTGCGAATTTGTTTTTTTTTTAAATGTATGTTCGAATATCCAGTTTTTAATAAACATTCTGAGTATTTCATTTACTGAATCAAGTATTTTAAAATTGAAATTAAGTATTTCACAAGTAAAATAAGTATTTCAAAAAATTCAATTAGTTGTGAATTTGTTTTTTTTTTTAATGCATATTCGAATTTCCAGCTTTTTAATACACATTCTGAGTATTTCATTTACTAAATCAAGTATTTTAAAATTAAAATTAAGTATTTCATAAGTAAAACTAAGTATTTCAAAAAATTCAATTAGTTGCGAAAAGTTTTTTTTTTAAATGCATACTCGAATATCCAGGTTTTTAATACACATTCTGAGTATTTCATTTACTAAATCAAGTATTTGAAAATTGAAATTAAGTATTTTACAAGTAAAACTAAGTATTTCAAAAAATTCAATTAGTTGCGAATTTGTTTTTTTTTTTTAAATGCATGTTCGAATATCCAGTTTTTAATAAACATTCTGAGTATTTTATTTACTGAATCAAGTATTTTAAAATTGAAATTAAGTATTTCACAAGTAAAACTAAGTATTTCAAAAAATTCAATTAGTTGCGAATTTGTTTTTTTTTTTTTAATGCATATTCGAATTTCCAGCTTTTTAATACACATTCTGAGTATTTCATTTACTAAATCAAGTATTTTAAAATTTAAATTAAGTATTTCATAAGTAAAACTAAGTATTTCAAAAAATTCAATTAGTTGCGAAAAGTTTTTTTTTTTAAATGCATACTCGAATATCCAGGTTTTTAATACACATTCTGAGTATTTCATTTACTAAATCAAGTATTTGAAAATTGAAATTAAGTATTTTACAAGTAAAACTAAGTATTTCAAAAAATTCAATTAGTTGTGAATTTGTTTTTTTAATAAATGCATGTTCGAATATCCAGTTTTTAATAAACATTCTGAGTATTTTATTTACTGAATCAAGTATTTTAAAATTGAAATTAAGTATTTCACAAGTAAAACTAAGTATTTCAAAAAATTCAATTAGTTGTGAATTTGTTTTTTTTTTAATGCATATTCGAATTTCCAGCTTTTTAATACACATTCTGAGTATTTCATTTACTAAATCAAGTATTTTAAAATTTAAATTAAGTATTTAATAAGTAAAACTAAGTATTTCAAAAAATTCAATTAGTTGCGAAAAGTTTTTTTTTTAAATGCATACTCGAATATCCAGGTTTTTAATACACATTCTGAGTATTTCATTTACTAAATCAAGTATTTGAAAATTGAAATTAAGTATTTTACAAGTAAAACTAAGTATTTCAAAAAATTCAATTAGTTGCGAATTTGTTTTTTTTTTTTTTAAATGCATGTTCGAATATCCAGTTTTTAATAAACATTCTGAGTATTTTATTTACTGAATCAAGTATTTTAAAATTGAAATTAAGTATTTCACAAGTAAAACTAAGTATTTCAAAAAATTCAATTAGTTGCGAATTTGTTTTTTTTTTTTAATGCATATTCGAATTTCCAGCTTTTTAATACACATTCTGAGTATTTCATTTACTAAATCAAGTATTTTAAAATTTAAATTAAGTATTTCATAAGTAAAACTAAGTATTTCAAAAAATTCAATTAGTTGCGAAAAGTTTTTTTTTTAAATGCATACTCGAATATCCAGGTTTTTAATACACATTCTGAGTATTTCTTTTACTAAATCAAGTATTTGAAAATTGAAATTAAGTATTTTACAAGTAAAACTAAGTATTTCAAAAAATTCAATTAGTTGCGAATTTGTTTTTTTTTAAATGCATGTTCGAATATCCAGTTTTTAATAAACATTCTGAGTATTTTATTTACTGAATCAAGTATTTTAAAATTGAAATTAAGTATTTCACAAGTAAAACTAAGTATTTCAAAAAATTCAATTAGTTGTGAATTTGTTTTTTTTTTAAATAAAAAATATTTAAATTAAATATACATGTCATCCAAATGCATCGGGATTGATGAGTGGAAAGAGAAGATGTCTGTGGGGACCCGGACGCTAATCAAGTTCTTAATCATCATTGGGACTAATTAATCAATTAAAACAGGGTCTAAATTTTTTTAAAATGCGGAACGTAGTCACATACAACATATATACATATCAGTATATAAAATACAAATCCTGTATTTCAACATTTATTCAAACTAGGGTTTAAAACTAAAGTCAAGTGTTTAACCCTACACCTAGTCCAAGTCCGGTGCCACCACTCTAATCACGATCTAGCTCTTCATCTCTTCGACCCTGGACCTGTCCCACCTGTTGTCAAGTACACATACAGACAAGACAACAGCCGGATATACCGGTGAGAATATAATCCTCAGTATAAATCAATGAAACATGCAATCATATAAACAATATAAAGCATGTAATCAGGTAACATGAATATGTATCAAAATCTGAAACATAAACAATATCAAATCAAACTGTTGACATCAATCATAATTCAGACTAGACTCAATCCTAGTCTAGGGATCCCGGTTTCCAGATGTGGTATTCCTATATCGAATTCCGTAAAGGATGGAACCATAATCTCTATTACTCGATATAACCAGTGCCCTGGTATTCCTATATCGAATTCCGTAATAGAAGAATTCCAATACCCTTTACTCGATATAACCAAATATGGTGTTCCTATATCGAATTCCGTAATAGATTCCATTACTCGATATAACCAAACATCCAGTGTCCTGACCTAACCGTCAAGGACTGTAGTTCTATCGCTATCATCCTATCTTGTGACATCGTGCAATGTGCCGTGGCGATACCACCACTATCCGGCACTTCTGTCACAAGATAACTCGTCTAATACCTGTCATCTAAATTCAAGAGAACAAGTACATTAATCAATGTAATGCAAATATCCATGCAATAAAATAAAGTATGTGATTTAGGGAAACCCAAGTCTAAACCGACTCAAGTCCATCTCCCAATACCACATTGACTTATACCTTTCTTTCGTCGGTTTCTGGCTCGGTCGATGTCCTGAACTCACAGCCTGTCTGGCAATGACAATATCAATAATCTCATATCAATATACCGTCCAAATCAATAACAATCTGATCAATCTGGACTTAATTCAAAATCAACGGTATAACGGTACAATTTCAATATCCCCGTCAATACCAAGTCAACAGATAATAGTTACAATCCATAACTCATATCCAATACAATCCGTAATCCCGTCACAATTCAAATCTGTCCGGTATAAATCACTATACCCCAGAAAATTCATAACAATTCCATAATCAGTCCGTTTCTAAATCTGACTTCGATTCTATGATGTCTAATATGTCAAGAACATCATATATGAATTCCATTCAATTCTGACAATATCATAATTTCAAAGCATGTCAAAACGTAGCAAAACTTACGTCCAGTTGTAGCCTACGTCGCTAGGAACTCAATACCGAAGTCGGAATCAAAATCAGACGGACGGATTTCTCCGAAAAGGCGTAAGGATTTTCTCCTTTCTTCTTCAGACACTTTTTCCAGATTTTTACCTCTGAAAACCGACTTGCATGCTTTATATATATCCGTGCATGCATAAGGCGAAGTGGCACAATTTCCGCACAACACGCAGCACCGCGGGTGCGGTCGCTGCTGCACCGCGGGTGCGGTGCTGTTACCTACCGCGGGTGCGGTACTGCTTCGGCAGAATTGCACACCCTACTGCCCATGCACCGCGGGTGCGGTGCTTCCTAGGCCGCGGGTGCGGTGCTGCTCACACTGCACATTACATAATTTCGTTCTGAATACGTTTCTCGGTGTCCCGATTAATCCCATCATAATCACATGAAATGATAAATCAATCATCGATAATTACAGTGATTAATTCTTGGGCATTACATTTCTCCCCCCCTAAGATACGATTTCGTTCTCGAAATCACAAGCAATCAATCATATCAGAAGGAGTATATATACAGAACAGTATCATGAATTTACATTACCAAAACAATGCTGGGAATTCTTGTCTCATATCAGATTCAGTCTCCCAAGTGGCTTCTTCAACTCCATGACGAGTCCATTGAACTTTTACCAGGGGAATCATTTTCGTTCTGAGCTGTTTTTCTTTACGATCAATAATCCTGATCGGTTTCTCGACATAACTCAATGTCTCATCCAGCTCGGTCTCATCTGGTTGAATCACGTGTGAATCATCAGGGAGATATTTCCGCAGCATCGATACATGAAAAATATCATGTATTCCAGATAATGAAGGCGGCAATGCAAGTCGATAGGCACGATCTCCTATCTTTTCGAGAATCTCATAAAGACCAACATATCGAGAAGACAATTTCCCTTTCTTGCCAAATCTGACAACATCTCTGAAAGGAGAAATCTTCAGGAATACTCGGTCTCCAGTCTCAAATACCAACGGTCGTCGTCGAAGGTTGACATATTTGGCTTGTCTGTCCTGAGCTGCCTTCATTTTCTTTTGAATCAATTTAACTTTCTCGGTCATATCTCTGATCATATCCGGTCCAGTCTCAGGAACTTCAGAGATATCATCCCAATATAATGGGGATCTGCACTTCTTTCCGTACAACGCTTCAAATGGTGCCATCTCAATACTCGTTTGATAACTATTGTTGTACGAAAATTCACAAAGTGGCAATGCTTCTTGCCAATTAGTGCAAAAATCCAGCACTATAGCTCTCAACATATCTTCCAATGTCTGGATCGTACGTTCTGACTGTCCGTCAGTTTGTGGATGATATGCGGTACTCAAATGCAATTTCGTACCAAGAGCTTGCTGCAAACTCTGCCAGAAGTGCGAAGTGAATCGAGGATCACGGTCTGAAACAATCGACTTCGGCACTCCATGCAATCTAATCACTTCTCGGACATAGATATCGGCCATCTGATCATATCTATACGTCATCTTGTATGGAATAAAACATGCAGATTTGGTCAATCGATCAATCACGACCCAAATCGCATCACAACCTCGGGAGGATCTCGGCAACTGTGTCACAAAATCCATGGAAATGTGATCCCATTTCCATTCAGGAATGGACAAACTCTGTAACAATCCTCCTGGTTTCTTTCTTTCAGCCTTCACCTGTTGGCAATTCAGACACTTGGAAACAAATTTAGTCACATCAGATTTCATCTGTTTCCACCAATATTGTGTCTTTAAATCATTATACATCTTCCTGCCACCAGGATGAATGCTAAAACGACTGTTGTGCGCTTCTGACAGTATTTTCTGTCTCAATTCTGAAACATTTGGCACAACCATACGATTATTAACATACAAGACATTGTCACGAACCTGATATTACGATTGATGTCCAGTTCTGACCATCGCAATCGAATTCTGTACATTCTGATCAACTTTCTGAGCTGTTTTAATTTCCAAAAGCAGCTCTGGTTCAGCTCGAACAGCACACAATCTCAGAGGCTGACGATCTGTCTCAAATATTAATCCAGACAAACAGCAGTCTTCAATCAAATTCGATACACCAATCGTCGATAAGGATAGTGCACTTACCTTTCGACTCAGTGCATCAGCTGCTGCATTGGACTTCCCTGGATAATACTTGATTTCACAATCGAAGTCTTTCAATAAATCCAGCCCTCTCCGCTGTCTCATATTCAACTCTGATTGTGAGAACAAATATTTCAAGCTTTTGTGATCAGAATATATCTCAAATTTCTCACCGTACAGATAATGTCGCCATATCTTTAAAGCAAAGACAATGACTGCCAATTCAAGGTCATGAATTGGATAACGGGTTTCATGTGGTTTAAGCTGTCTTGAGGCATAGGCAATAACATGCCCTTGCTGCATCAGAACACAACCCAACCCTCTATGAGATGCATCACAATAAACCACAAAATCACCAGTACCTGAAGGAATCGTCAACACAGGCGCACTGGTCAATCTCTTCTTTAACTCAAGAAAACTGGTCTCACATTCCTCAGACCAATTAAACGGAGCATTCTTCTGAGTCAACTGCGTAATCGGTTTGGCAATACTCGAAAAATCTTTAATGAATCGGCGATAATATCCTGCCAAACCCATAAAACTCCGAATTTCTGGCACAGATGTAGGTCTCGGTCAACTAATCACGGCTTCAACCTTACTGGGATCAACTGATATACCGTCTCCGGATATAATATGACCCAGAAATATCACCTGTTTCAGCCAAAACTCGCATTTCGACAATTTAGCATACAGTTTCTCTGCCCTCAAAATTCTCAACACAGTCCTCAGATGATTAGCATGCTCAATCATATTCTTTGAATAAATCAATATATCATCAATGAATATGATCACAAAATCATCCAAGTATTTCTGAAAGACGCGGTTCATCAATCCCATAAATACCGCCGGTGCATTCGTCAAACCAAAAGGCATGACAATAAACTCATAATGTCCATACCTCGTTCTGAATGCTGTCTTTGATATATCAGAGTCCCTGACTCTCAATTGATGGTATCTAGATCTCAAATCGATCTTGGAATACACAGATGAATCCTGCAACTGATCAAATAAATCATCAATACGAGGCAATGGATATTTATTCTTTACCGTTGCCTTGTTCAGTTGCCGGTAGTCGATACAAAGTCTCATCGACCCATCCTTCTTCCTCACGAACAGTACTGGAGCACCCCAAGGAGATACACTCGGTCTGATATATCCCTTGGCCAGTAAATCCTCCAACTGTTCTTTCAATTCTTTCAATTCGATCGGTGCCATCCTGTATGGAGTCCTAGAAATCGGAACTGTTCCTGGCATTAACTCAATCCTGAAGTCTATCTCTCGAATCAGAGGCAATCCAGGAATCTCATCTGGAAAGACATCAGCAAACTCACACACCACTGGCAAATCCGCCAATGATGGGCTCGTTTTCAGTAAGTCAACTGAATATACCAGGAATCCATCCGCTCCTTTCTGCAATAATCGAGTCATATTCATTGCAGATATCAATGGAATTCTAGCACGAGCACCCTTACCATAAAATTTCCACTCCTCAGCCATCTCAGGTCTGAATCGAACAATCTTGTGGAAACAATCTTGTGGAAACAATCGACTGTAGCCCTGCCACAACATCATCAGGTGCATCCTGTGCCTGCTCCTCGGTCAAAGCAAACAATCGGGCCTGCTGTCTAGGAGGCTGGCTCGCGGTCTGGCCCCCTCCTGGCCTCTGCTGTGACAGAGTAGACGGTACTGGCTGAAAAGTATGCACGGCAGACGGTCGTCTACCTACCTGAGCTACTGATCCCGATGACTCAGCTGCCTGTGATCCCTGGGCACTCCTCTGGGGACACACTCGAGCAAAGTGTCCTTGCTGTCCACAAATACGACAGCTGCCACTCACTCCTCGGCACTGATCTGTGGAATGCTTCCCTCCACAAGTACCACAGTACGGTCCTGCATAGCTCTGGCTCTGACCGGTCTGTCTAGAGCCACTCAAACTGGACGAGGTAGTCCCTGATTTCTTGAATTGCTTCCCTCTAGCCTTCAAGAAATCCTTCCTTCCACTACCGCTGCTGCCACCTTCAAGTCGAGGAGGTGGTTGTTGTCCCGGTGCTGGAAGCACAAACGAAGCCTCTTTCTGCCTCATCAGGCCTGCCTCGGCTCCCTTGGCTCTATTCAGGGCATCGGTGAAATTGTTGGGCCTCCCAGTATTCACCAAAGTAAAAATTTCAGGATTTAGGCCATTTATAAACTGGTCTGCAACGGCCTCATCACTCCCAGCCACATGAGGAGCAAATCGGAGCAATGTCGAAAACTTAGCCACATAATCCTCAATGTTTAACTGGCCTTGTTTCAAGTTTGCAAATTCCGCTCCTTTGTCCTTCCTATAAGAAACTGGAAAGAACCGTAGATAAAATTCAGATTTGAACACATTCCAGGTAATGGCCGTACCTCGTTGTTCCAATGCCCTTCTAGTCGTGATCCACCAGTGTTTAGCAACGTCATGCAACTGGTGTATTATCAGTTTCACCCTCTTTTCCTCAGTGTACTCCAAAGATTCAAACAGTGATTCAATATCGTCCAACCAACTTTCACGTTCCACGGAGTTCTCCGTACCTTTCAAAGTCGGTGGATGAAATGACTGAAATCTTTTCAGCAATTTCTCCATTGCTGTAGGTGTCACATCCATGGAAGGATTCGAGGTACTCCCTTGTTCTGGCATTCTTCTCGGAGGCATATCTGAAATCAAAAGGATTAGCAATCCCAACCCCAAGTTCTATTTCAGTCCTCCTCCGATCATCTTACTGCTGATCCAGAATCGGCTCTGATTCGTTCTCAATAATACATGTTTTCGAATCAAATCAGATAAACAGATAAACATGTATTATAAAGCAGTAAATCATGTGATAAGTACAATTTATTGTACTTTTATTACTTGTTTTAACTTGGAATTTTGTGATTCTTGAGCAGTTTTTATTTGATATGTTGTTGTTTTTGTTATTATAGTTTGGAAGCTTAGAAATGAGAGTTTGGAGTGATATAGTATGAATTAGAAGGTGCAAAGGACAAAGAGACACGAAGCAACAGTGCTCCCGCGCTATTAACATCACTGCTCCCGCGCTGCCTGCCGAGAAGAGAGTGCACCCGCGTTGCTTACATCGCCGCCCCCGCGCTGATTGTCGAAGCATGACCGCCCCCGCGGTCATGCAAGCGCCGCACCCGCGGTGTCACCTAACAGATTTTTTGGCGAACATGCACCGCACCCGCGGTCATGTTAGTACCGCACCCGCGGTCATGCACAGACAACTTCCGGAAATTGTGAAACTATGGTGTGCTGCGCATGGGACTTGAAGACTTTGGTGTTTTGCGTGCAAGACTTGTTGAGGACTATAAAAAGCCTCCATTATTCATCATCTAGGGCATCTTGGAACAAAAGGAAGAGGTTGGAGGCTACAACAAAGGGATTAAAGATCAAGTGCATCCTTGGGAAAGTTCTTGCACATCTTTGGATAAAAGCTTCATTTGAACTCCAAAACTCTTGTTCTAAGTTCTTCTTTCTTTACTTTCATTGTTATTTACTATGTTTTGTTTAAGATTTGTGTGTTGTGTTATTTTTATTATGAACTAATTTTTATTTCTAGAGGAACGATGGATCAAAACTAGAAACCATGTGTGATGATTTATGATTTATGCTATATGAGATTTCCTTATTGTTCATTTGTATGTTTCCAATTTTAATGCTTTCAATTTATTGGCCATATCTTGAATGATGCTTATGTTTATAAATTATCACTTAGAAAAGGGAATTTATAAACAAGAAAGGGAAAAATACATTGATAGTATTTTTATAGTTCGGGAGGACATATAATGCTATTGAAGCCATTAAAAGACTTGAGTGCTTATTGTGTTATTTAATTATAGGTTGTTGATGGGGACATTACAATCTTTTATTAGATAATTAGTATCTGCTTAACACTCGGGAGAGGGAGTAGATGATTTTAGAATTCTTGGCTAATGAATAAGAAGGATAAATATAATATAGCTACACAAAAATACACATGGTGGATAGTTGCGTGAAATCGGACCTCTAGATCTTTTATTCCATTGTTGTTCAACTCTGTTTGGTATTACAATTAAATTTATTTTCAAAGCAGTTATTGATGCGAACAAATCTGTTATTTGATTATTCTAAATAAAATCAAGACTATTTTAATTACAAGCACTAATATAAATTTAGAAATACATTCCTCGTGGGATCGACACTTGTACTCAAAATTACATTTTACTATAACTTGACGTTGTGCACTTGCAAGCAATTAAGAAAACACGCAACATCATGCTAGCAATCAAAAGCAAGGAAAGAAAACACATTCTACCCCGCTCACTAGCTCTTATCTCAATCTCAAGGATCTATCGCTCTGATACCACCTGTTGTGGGGACCCGGACGCTAATCAAGTTCTTAATCATCATTGGGACTAATTAATCAATTAAAACAGGGTCTAAATTTTTTTTAAAATGCGGAACGTAGTGACATACAACATATATACATATCAGTATATAAAATACAAATCCTGTATTTCAACATTTATTCAAACTAGGGTTTAAAACTAAAGTCAAGTGTTTAACCCTACACCTAGTCCAAGTCCCGTGCCACCACTCTAATCACGATCTAGCTCTTCATCTCTTCGACCCTGGACCTGTCCCACCTGTTGTCAAGTACACATACAGACAAGACAACAGCCGGATATACCGGTGAGAATATAATCCTCAGTATAAATCAATGAAACATGCAATCATATAAACAATATAAAGCATGTAATCAGGTAACATGAATATGTATCAAAATCTGAAACATAAACAATACCAAATCAAACTGTCGACATCAATCATAATTCAGACTAGACTCAATCCTAGTCTAGGGATCCCGGTTTCCAGATGTGGTATTCCTATATCGAATTCCGTAAAGGATGGAACCATAATCTCTATTACTCGATATAACCAGTGCCCTGGTATTCCTATATCGAATTCCGTAATAGAAGAATTCCAATACCCTTTACTCGATATAACCAAATATGGTGTTCCTATATCGAATTCCGTAATAGATTCCATTACTCGATATAACCAAACATCCAGTGTCCTGACCTAACCGTCAAGGACTGTAGTTCTATCGCTATCATCCTATCTTGTGACATCGTGCAATGTGCCGTGGCGATACCACCACTATCCGGCACTTCTGTCACAAGATAACTCGTCTAATACCTGTCATCTAAATTCAAGAGAACAAGTACATTAATCAATGTAATGCAAATATCCATGCAATAAAATAAAGTATGTGATTTAGGGAAACCCAAGTCTAAACCGACTCAAGTCCATCTCCCAATACCACATTGACTTATACCTTTCTTTCGTCGATTTCTGGCTCGGTCGATGTCCTGAACTCACAGCCTGTCTGGCAATGACAATATCAATAATCTCATATCAATATACCGTCCAAATCAATAACAATCTGATCAATCTGGACTTAATTCAAAATCAACGGTATAACGGTACAATTTCAATATCCCCGTCAATACCAAGTCAACAGATAATAGTTACAATCCATAACTCATATCCAATACAATCCGTAATCCCGTCACAATTCAAATCTGTCCGGTATAAATCACTATACCCCAGAAAATTCATAACAATTCCATAATCAGTCCGTTTCTAAATCTGACTTCGATTCTATGATGTCTAATATGTCAAGAACATCATATATGAATTCCATTCAATTCTGACAATATCATAATTTCAAAGCATGTCAAAACGTAGCAAAACTTACGTCCAGTTGTAGCGCTAGGAACTCAATACCGAAGTCGGAATCAAAATCAGACGGACGGATTTCTCCGAAAAGGCGTAAGGATTTTCTCCTTTCTTCTTCAGACCCTTTTTCCAGATTTTTACCTCTGAAAACCGACTTGCATGCTTTATATATATCCGTGCATGCATAAGGCGAAGTGGCACAATTTCCGCACAACACGCAGCACCGCGGGTGCGGTCGCTGCTGCACCGCGGGTGCGGTCCTGCACCGCGGGTGCGGTGCTGTTACCTACCGCGGGTGCGGTACTGCTTCGGCAGAATTGCACACCCTACTGCCCATGCACCGCGGGTGCGGTGCTTCCTAGGCCGCGGGTGCGGTGCTGCTCACACTGCACATTACATAATTTCGTTCTGAATACGTTTCTCGGTGTCCCGATTAATCCCATCATAATCACATGAAATGATAAATCAATCATCGATAATTACAGTGATTAATTCTTGGGCATTACAATGTCCAACAAAATTAAGTATTTATATACTTTTTTATTAATTAAAAGGGTAAAAATGTAAAAATGCATGAAATATGTAGTAAAAACTAAGTTGGTTTTTTGTCAGGTACTAAAATACAAAAAAAAACTGTTTGGTACTGAATCTTAAATAAATCTTGGACAGATGTATTTTTCTACAAATTATCCTAAATAAATCTTGGGTTCGAATATTTTAAATGGATAGATAACTGTTGAAAACAAATTATCTCATATGGTTTCAATTTGGCTTCATTTAGTGTTAATTTAGATTTAATGTGACTGAAAAATTGATGATATATATATATATATATATATATATATATATATATATATATATATATATATATATATATATATATATAAGGCTCGTCTGATACTAAAACCTCAAGTTCGAAACACAATGTTTAGTATTAGATTTAATTATAACAAACCTCTTTTTTCAATTTGCGAAAAAATTGTTGTTATGAAGCTTAAAATAAATTGTTTAAAAGGAATCAAATAATTTAATTTCATTCGATTTTTCCAATATATAGTAGATGAAGTATAAGGGCAATTCAGGGACATAGCCACCCTAAAAGCTGGAATGACTCCAAACCCGATGTCAATTTTTTCGAACATTAGTAAATGAAAGTTTTTTTTTATCTAATGTAGCAAAATAATAAAATTATTAGACTAAATTTAACTTGATTTCAATTACCAAATCAGAGTGTACTAATATAAAGAATTTTTTTTTCGAAAAACAGAGTCTTTGTCAAAATTCAGTAAATGATAGTAAATCGCCTAACAAATGAGAACATATGATATGAAAATTAGTAAAAATAAAGTGCAAATGAGATTTTTGTTCGAAATTTTCAACAAAGAAAATATAAAAAGGGTTATTATGCTTAGAAAACTTTGTTGGGTGAGTTTTTGGCAATTTCCTGAAAAATTTAATATCAAGTATTTATAGAACGTCGATATTCAATTTATAATGTAGATTTTAATAACTATATTATTGATTTTATACCTAAAAAATACGTCTATAACTTATAATTTTTTCACAATTTATTTTCTTAACATTATTCACTCAAACAATTTTTCGAATATTATAATTATTTACAAGATCGTGATATAATAATTTTTTGTGTTTTAGCGAAATAATAAAACAAATAAAATTTCTTATGAAAAAGGTTTTGTGTATCGTACCACAAGTAGGGATGGCAATTTCCTCCGAACCCGTTGGAGGATCCGATACTCGACCCGAATAAAAGAGGGTATGGAGGGATTTTTAGACCCGATTAAATAATTGGGTAATCGGGTATGGGGATTTTCGGGTTTGGGTATGGAGGCGGGTTTGATATAATCCGACCCACGCCCTACCCGAATACCCGTTTAAATTAATATATAAATAAATATATACATATATATATATATATGTATGTATATATATAGTAATTATATTTATTTATATTAAAGATTTATTTTCTCAAATCCAAGTAAATCGATACTTTTTCTTTTCTCTTCCTTTTCACTTTCACTTTTACGTTCAAGGTTTTAACGCTCTTTTATTTTTCATTCAATTTCTCATCTTCTTCATTGGTAAGTTTATTCCATGTGTGATTTTAAAAATAGAAAAATAATTTATTTTTGTTAAATTGCATACTTTTGTTCAATTAATATAAACTATTTTTAATATTTTGTTATTTTTTTTATAAAGTTTACTCTGCAAATTTTTATCAACAATAATTTTTCTTATTGTTCATTTAAATAATTTTTTAAATATTCATAACTTCATTGAAACAATTTAAATTTGAAAAAATTCAATTGTATATGATAATAGGGTATTTGGGTAGGATATGGATATCCGATAATCCGATGGGTATGGGGATGGAGATGAAAGTCAATACCCGATGGGTATGGGGATGGGTATGGGGATTAATTTAATAAATGGGTATGGGGATGGATGTATCAAATCCGACCCATACCCTACCCATTGCCATCCCTAACCACAAGAGCGCTGATCTCACACCACCATATTTCCCAATTAGCCCAAGATTGAATTCTTTTCTAACTACATCACTGGACCCATTAGTCGTCGTTTTATCGAAATTTATAACTGGCTTCTACAATACTATTTGAATATTTCATTTCACTACATTTGACTTACAATTTATAATGATCGAAAGAATTTAACATATTTGTAAAAAAAAAGGCATATGCAATGTTATCATAATTTATAGGTAATTATGTTTTTAAAATATTTTTAGAAAAAAGCTTAGGCAATAAGATAATTATTTTTTTAAAAAAAATGGAAACAGCGGTAGGAAAAGTTTGGTAAAGGAAAGCCAATATTGGAATAATGCACAAAGGGGAGGTGATAATGTGACAGCGGTACATTGACACGTGTCAGCATGTGAGTGCGGCAGCAGAGGAATGTGAGGTGGATGTGGTACCGTCGGATTACGGAGGAGTGGACACCCAATCTCCCAATTATTACTATATTATAATAATAATAATTAATTCTTAAATTTAAAATGAAAAGATGATCCTACAAAAATCTATTGATATGAATAAATAAAATATATGTATCTAAAATCACCTTTCACAATCGCTAGGCTTTGACAATTTTTGTAAGTGGAAAAAGCGTAGGATGAGTCAAAATTTCCATGAGTTTAATTTTAAAATTTATTCACACAAATACACACACACACACACACATATATATATATATATATATATATATATATATATTTTATCTGTAAAATGGGTCAACCTTACCAATATTCATAATAAAATGTAATATTTTTAACGTAAAAAGTAATATTTTTAATGAATGACCCAAATAAGAGATATGTCTCACAAAATACGACTCGTAAGACCGTCTCATACAAATTTTGGCATTTATTTAATATTTCGGTGATTTTAATTTTCCTTTGGTTGTCAATTTTATTTTACACTCAAACATAATTTTTCCAAATTATTAAAATTTCACTTCATATATATATATATATATATATATATATATATATATATATATATATATATATATATATATATATATATATATATATATATTAAATTACTAACTATTAAAAAATTATTATATATACATACAACGCGTGATTGCTAGTTAAATAGTAGAAAAGCGGCCTCGAAAATTCGTGGCGTAACACAGCATGATAAAATTTTGGGATAAGGTTTATGAATATTTAGTTAAATTTTGGGATAAGGTTTATGAATATTTAGTGTTAAGGCAAAAACTTGTGTGAGACGGTCTCACGGGTCGTATTTTGTGAGACGGATCTTTATTTGGATAATCCATGCAAAAGTATTACTTTTTATGCTAAGAGTATTACTTTTTATTGTGGATATGGGTAGGGTTGACCCGTCTCACAGATTGTGATCCGTGAGACGGTCTCACATGAGACCTACTCTTTAGTTAATTGTACAACCGAGTCATTAACATTAGAAAGAATATGATGAGAAAATATCCAAATTCAGGGCATTTTTATTTTATTTTTCATACTAGAAATTTAATTATAATTTCCATTATAGTTAAACTAATAAAGTCGGTAGCTAAGAAGGGATTAATTATTTTCTTTATAGTGGTACTTATATAAAGCATGAATTGAGCAATTAATTTAGAGATAAGATGTGTACAGTGGAAACTAATTTGGGAAATTGACGTTAGAAAAGATACATAATTTTAAGAGTGAGTCTCATGTGAGACCGTCTCACGGATCATAATCTGTGAGACGGGTCAACCCTACCCATATTCACAATAAAAAGTAATACTCTTAGCATAAAAAGTAATACCTTTTCATGAGTTACCCAAATAAGAGATCCGTCTCACAAATATGACCCGTGAGACCGTCTCACACAAATTTTTGCCTAATTTTAATATGTAGAACAATTTCCCGTATTATTATGTTTAATTAATTAATTTAGTGACCTCGTAAAAAATTAATTAAATTAGAGATAAGATGTATCCGATACTATCTTGGGAATTAATGATATGTAGTAAACTTAGGCTGCGTTTGGTTTGAAGGATAAAATAAACTAATGATTAGTAAGTAAATGATAAACAAAATGATTGTTGTAGGAATGCAATATATGCTGTTATGTTTGGTATGATTTTTATGTGTAGGATAATTTTAAATTTTTTGATGAAAGGACAAAATTGTCCTTTCTTCTTTTTTTCTTCTTCCTCTCCGGCAGCGACGGCGACGGGCGGCGGCGGTCCGGCGAACGATGGCGGATGGCCTGCGGCGGTCCGGCAACGGCGGCGGCGGCGGCGGTGGTCGGTGATCGGCGGCGACGGTCGTGGTGGGAAGTAGTGGTGAGTTTGGATATAGGAGAAGGGCAAAATTGGAAAATAGGAAGGATTAAGAGTTGGATAAATAATCCCGGGGTTTATTTGTGAAAATATAAGTATAGCCAAAAGTGCACCACACCTAAAATCGGGTCAAGTTATACTTGTTCAAGTCGATTCTGTAGTAATACGACCCGCTAAGGCTTATTTGGCCACTCCAGGCGCAACTGTTCATGGCCATTATGGGGAAATCCTGTACGAAGGAGATACTTTAATTACATTTATATATGAAAAATCGGGATCTGGTGATATAACCCAGGGGCTTCCAAAAGTGGAACAGGTGTTAGAAGTGCGTTCGATTGATTCACTATCGATGAATCTAATATAACCTAATCATTCATAGGAGGGATAGACTTGGTTAAATAATCATCTGTATCAAACATGTGATTAGGTGGGTTAAAAAAAAATAAACCCACCTAATCACCCCTACCAAACTCCCCCTTAGAGAAGATAAATAATTTTAAAATATAATAAAATTCTCTTGTTTATTCACTATTGTGTTATTGTGTTTAATGTCAATATCTTGATTTTTCGAGTTTAATAATGAATATCTAAGTTTAATTAAGTCAAGTTATAAAAATTATTTGGTTGTTTAAAAATTAAGTGGTTGCAGGAGGGAATGGAAGAGCAAGTAACTTAATTGCACAAGGCCATACCTCATTGAAATTCTTTATTCAAATCAAGTCCAAATTTCTGATTTAACATTAATCAATTCTCCATCGTGCATGGCTTGTTCATCCTACCGTAGGTACACTGTACACACTTCTTTTCGTGATTGATCTCGTCTCAAATGTCATAAAATCACGTTTTCTAAATTACATTCTAAACATCCAAACGAATTGTAGGGATGTCATCGTCGAGAAGCTAACGATCCTTGCACCAGTTGATTCTCCAAACACTGATGGGATCAATCCAGGTCTATTCAAACCCCCTTTGAGAGTTCTGAGTGAGATCACGTCTTTACTGATCCGCATGGCTAATAAGCTATTTTTTGTTTCATATTCTTGAACTAACACTCGTATAAGACAGTGCATGCGAAGATCGCAAAATCTTGACTTGCTTATCTTTGATCCTGAAATCGAAAGAACCGCAAGAAGATTAAGAAAGGCAAGAAGAGAAGAGATTCGAGCAATGGCTGAAAACAGAGACAATGAAAATCCACCCCCTGCAATACCCATCAGAGATCATTTTAGACCAGTATTGAATGCTCATTATTCTGGTATAGCACGAGGAACTATTAATGCAAACAACTTTGAGCTCAAGCCTGCATTGATAAACATGGTTCAACAGAATCAGTTTAATGGAGCCGCTACTGCAGATCCTCATCTACATCTCAGAACATTCCTTGAAATTACTGATACGGTAAAAATAAATGGTGTTTCTGATGATATAATTCGAATGCGTTTGTTTCCTTTTTCTCTTAGGGACCAAGCAAGAGGATGGCTCCAATCGCTTCCTTTGGGGAGTATCACTACATGGCAGGAGTTAGCAACTAAGTTTCTTGCAAAATATTTCCCACCTGCAAAGTCTGCACAGTTAAAAATCGAGATAAGTACTTTTAGGCAGACTGATTTTGAGCAACTATATGAGGCATGGGAACGGTATAAGGAGTTGTTGAGAAGATGTCCAAACCATGGTTTTGAAGATTGGGTACAGATTGAATTGTTTTACAATGGTTTGAATGGACAGACAAGAGGCACTGTTGATGCAGCAGCTGGTGGCACAATATTTGCTAAATCACCCGATCAAGCATATGATTTGCTAGAACAGATGACCATTAACAGTTATCAGTGGCCGTCTGAAAGGTCAGGAGTAAAGAAGCAAGCTGGAATTTATGCCATAGATCCTATTACATCACTCACAGCTCAAGTTTCAGCTTTGACAAATCAAATTGCAGCAATGAATAAGATTGGTACATCAGAGGTTGAAAATGCATCGGTTGTTACTGAAGAACCACAAATTCCAGATGAGGCTCATTATATCAACAATAGAAATTTTGGTGGCTACGGAGGATATCGAGGTAACCCTCCCTCTAACACTTATCATCCTGGATTAAGAAATCATGAAAATTTTTCATATGCTAATAATAAGAATGTGTTGAATCCTCCACCGGGGTTCAATACATCAAAGGGGGAGGGAAAGCCTTCATTTGAAGATTTGGTAGGTACATTTGTTGCTGAGTCTGGAAAAAGGATGGCGAGAACTGAATCTCGTCTTGACAATATGGAGACTCACATGGGAAACATGGGTGCCACAATGAAATCTTTGGAAACGCAAATCGGACAGTTGGCCGACGCTCTAAAAGATCAGAACAAGGGGCAATTTCCCAGTAACACAGAGGTGAACCCAAAAGAGCAGTGCAAGGCAGTGACTTTGAGGAGTGGAAAAGAACTTGATGGTAAAAATTCAAAAGATAAGGATGAAAAGGAGGTAACTGTTGAAGAAGTCGAAACTGAGGGATCTAATACCAAAGCTGAAGCTGAAGTTGAACAACCTCCGGTATTTAAGCCGACTCTTCCATATCCGCTGAGGTTCAAGAAGAAGAAATTGGATGATCAATTTGCCAAATTTTTGGAGATTTTCAAGAAGATTCATATCAACATTCCATTTGCTGATGCTTTAGAGCAAATGCCAAACTATGCAAAATTCATAAAAGATGTGATGTCAAAGAAGAGAAAGTTGCATGAGTTTGAGACAGTGAAATTGACAGAAGAGTGTAGCGCCATACTTCAAAGGAAACTACCACAGAAACTCAAAGATCCAGGGAGTTTTACTATCCCTTGTGTTATTGGTGGTTCTAGAATAAATAAAGCTTTGTGTGATTTAGGTGCCAGTATTAATTTAATGCCTTTTTCTATTTACAGGACTTTAGAGCTTGGCGAGGTGAAGCCTAGCACTATTACCTTGCAGCTGGCGGATAGATCACTTACATATCCACGGGGTATAGTGGAGGATGTTCTGGTAAAGGTAGACAAATTTATATTTCCTGCTGATTTTGTCATTCTAGATATGGAAGAAGACAAGGACACCCCACTTATCTTTGGAAGGCCATTTTTGGCCACTGGAAAAGCTTTGATCGATGTGCACAAGGGTGAGCTTACATTGAGAGTAGGTGGAGAAGAAGTCATGTTCAACATTTACAACACAATCAAAGAACCAAATGAGGTAAGTACTTGTAATAGCATTGATGTAATTGACTCATGTGTATCTCATGTTGGTGCAGGAAGATTGACAAAAGATTCCTTGGAGAGATGCTTGTTTGAATCGGCGTCTATACTGGATGAAGATGATTGGGATGTCCAAGAGGAGTTACTTGCTCTCGATACATTGCCTAGAGAAAAGATTGATGTGCATAATGTAAAATTACTTGAAGATGCAACTATAGAGGTGCCAAAAGTATCCCCTGAATTGAAGGAACTTCCAAGTCACCTTTGTTATGCATTTTTAGGTGAAAATTCAACATATCCGGTAATCATCTTTTCTTTTCTTACTTGTACTGAAAAAGAAAAATTGTTGAGGGTGTTGAGAGAATTTAAATCTGCTTTGGGATGGACAATTGCTGATATAAGGGGAATTAGTCCTACTGTTTGTATGCATAAAATTTTGATGCAGGAATCATATTCACCTTATGTTGATCATCAGAGAAGGCTTAATCCTGCAATGAAAGAAGTTGTAAGGGCTGAGGTGTTAAAATTGTTAAATGCTGGTGTTATTTATGCTATATCTGATAGCTCATGGGTTTCACCAGTACAAGTAGTACCTAAGAAGGGAGGAATAACTGTAGTGAAAAATGAGAACAATGAATTGATTTCAACTCGCCCAGTGACTGGTTGGCGAGTATGCATAGACTACAGAAAATTGAATGATGCTACTAGGAAAGATCATTTCCCACTTCCATTTATTGACCAGATGCTTGATAGAGTTGGTGGTTATCATTATTATTGTTTTCTAGATGGTTATTCAGGTTACAATCAGATTGTCATAGCACCGGAGGATCAGGAGAAGACTACTTTCACTTGCCCTTACGGTACATTTGCTTTCAGGAGAATGCCATTTGGACTATGCAATGCACCTGCTACTTTTCAGAGGTGTATGATGGCCATATTTTCTGACATGGTTGAGGAAATAATGGAGGTTTTTATGGATGACATTTCTGTATTTGGTACATCTTTTGATCATTGTTTGCAAAATTTAATGCTCGTTTTGCAGAGATGTCAAGCTAAGAATCTAGTTCTGAATTGGGAAAAATGTCACTTCATGGTTCCCGAAGGTATTGTGCTTGGCCACAAAATTTCAGCTAAAGGAATAGAAGTTGACAGGGCCAAAGTTGTGGCAATTGAAAATCTACCACCGCCAAAGAATGTGAAAGGGATAAGAAGTTTCTTGGGACATGCCGGGTTTTATCGTCGTTATATCAAAGATTTCTCTAAAATTACTAGACCTTTATGTAATTTGTTAGAGAAAGATTCAACATTTATTTTTGATGATGATTGTTTGCAGGCATTTAACAAGATCAAGAAAGCACTGATTTCTGCTCCCATTATGATAGTGCCTGATTGGAAGGAGCCTTTTGAGCTCATGTGCGATGCTAGCGACTATGCTGTGGGAGCAGCATTGGGACAGAGGAGAGATAAGATGTTCAAGGCTATATACTATGCAAGTCGTACACTTAATGCAGCTCAACAGAACTATACAACTACTGAGAAAGAGATGCTAGCAGTAGTGTTCGCATTTGACAAGTTCAGAACATATCTTATTGGCACCAAGGTAACTGTTTTCACTGATCATGCAGCGCTTCGATACTTGTTTGCAAAAAAGGATGCCAAGCCCAGGTTGATACGTTGGATACTCCTACTTCAAGAATTCGATTTTGAAGTAAAAGACAAGAAAGGTTGTGAAAATCAGGTGGCAGATCACTTATCAAGACTAGAGTTAGAAGAAAGAACGGAAAGTGGAGTTATAAATGAGTTGTTCCCAGATGAACAACTGTTTGAGGTAAGTTCTAAACTCCCGTGGTTTGCTGATATAGCTAACTTCTTGTCTTGTGGTACTTTTCCTCCAGATCTTAATCATCACCAGAAAAAGAAGTTCTTCCATGATATCAAATTTTTCTTTTGGGATGATCCTTGTGTGTATAAGAGATGTGCTGACCAAGTGATCAGGAGATGTGTTGATGGAGAAGATGCACACAAAATTCTGGAACAATGTCATTCATCACCGTATGGTGGACATTTTGGGGTAACACGAACAGCAGCTAAGGTATTGCAATCAGGTTTTTACTGGCCTACTTTGTTCAGGGATAGCTATACCTTAGTGAAATCATGTGATAGGTGCCAAAGGTTAGGGAACATTTCTAGGCGTCACGAATTACCACTGACAAATATTTTGGAAGTGGAACTTTTTGATGTCTGGGGCATAGATTTCATGGGACCTTTTCCCCCTTCTTTTGGTCAATCTTACATATTATTAGCTGTGGATTATGTTTCGAAATGGGTGGAAGCAATCGCCACCAGTACTAACGATGCTCGTGTTGTAGTTAAATTTGTGCACAAGAACATTTTCACAAGGTTTGGAACACCAAGAGCTATCATAAGTGACGAAGGTACGCACTTTTGCAATAAAATTTTCAATTCACTGATGGCTAAATACAATGTGAAGCACAGAGTGGCATTGGCATATCATCCTCAGTCAAACGGACAAGCTGAAATATCCAACCGGGAAATCAAACAAATCTTAGAAAAGACTGTCAATACAAACCGGAAGGATTGGGCTATAAAGTTGGATGATGCACTGTGGGCTTATAGGACAGCATTCAAAACACCTATAGGGATGTCTCCATATAGGTTGGTTTTTGGTAAAGCCTGTCACTTGCCGCTGGAATTGGAACATCGAGCATTCTGGGCAGTTAAGAAATTGAATTTTGACTTGAAAGCCGCTGGTGATGAAAGAAAACTACAGTTAAATGAAATGGAGGAATTCCGCAATGAAGCCTATGAAAATGCCAAGATTTATAAAGAACAGACAAAAAAGTGGCATGATAAGCTCATTGTACGAAAGGAACTAAAACCAGGACAACAAGTACTCTTGTTCAATTCCCGTCTTAAGTTGTTTCCTGGTAAGTTGAAATCGCGTTGGTCAGGTCCATTTTTGGTGGAGACAGTGTATCCTCATGGGGCGATTGAGCTAAAATGCAGTGATGGGAGGACTTTCAAGGTGAACGGCCAAAGAGTTAAACCATATTATGGAAATGAAGTAAGGCACCTTGACAACATTCCTTTGGGCGGATCAACTTGATATAGACTGATGGTAGTCAGGCTGATGACGTTAAACCAAGCGCTTACTGGGAGGCAACCCAATTCTTTGTTTCTTGTTTGCATTGTGATTTCAGTTTTGATTTTATTTTAATCATGTTATTTTTTAGTTGTGTATTTTTAATATAGTGTATGCTTATATCTTCCCAAATTTAATGAATCCCAATTGTTTTCTTTTCAGGAATGAAAATTTGAGAAGAAAATATTTTGACGAAACAGGAGCGCCCTTACAGTCTCATGAGCACTGCACCTATGCTTGAGGTGCATTCAAAATACAGAAAATTCGAAGCAGGAGTGCACCCGCAGCACAAAAACAGCGCCCCCGCGCTAGGAGTGCCGAGTTGACACCGCCCCCGCGGTGCGTACACTACCGCACCCGCGGTGTGCTGTAGGAAGAAATGCACGTACATGCCGAACACACAGCGCACCCGCGCTGCTTAAGTTTCTGCCCCTGCGCTAAACTGCCGAGACAAGAGCGCGCCCGCGCTCCTTAGCATACCGCTCCCGCGCTGAGTCAATGGAAAAATTCATGCAAATGCCGAGAAAATAGCGCACCCGCGCTACTCTAAGACCGCACCCGCGCTGTAAGTTCGAACAAAGCAACGCTCCCGCGGTGCTTCCATTACCGCACCCGCGGCGCTTCCTTTTTAAGACACAATCGGGATTTCTTCTTCATTACCGAAACTCACACTCTAGAAAACCCACTTCCACATTTTCGAAATCCCTACTCCAAACACAACTCATACACCAAATTCTTGTTCTTCTTTCAACAAATTCATCACTACAACTAACAAATCTTCACACATTCCATCAAATACCTCATTTCTTTACATCAAATTCACAAATCCAACCTAGGGTTGAAAAAAAAAAAGGTTTCGAAAATCTTTCAAGATTTGAGTGGAGCTTTGAATTAATTCTTCAAGAAACATTTCAATACACTCAAGGTGAGCCAATTCATTGCATATTTGTTGGAAAATTCGAGATTGTTGGTGTTAGTGGCTATAGAAGGAATAATTGATGAATACATTCTTCATTTTGGGGATATTGTTCATTGATTGTTGTGTATATTGTTGTGTTGTGGATATTATTTGTATTGAGTTTGGGGGAGTAAAAAAAAAATCATTGAATTGTGAGAATTGGGTTGAAGTAAAGTTGGTGTTTGCAAGGTGTTTGACAAAATGCCATTAAAAAGAAAATCATCAAAAGGTGCTTCATCCTCATCAAGGGTGAATTATGATGCGACTCGGTTTTATAATGAGAGGGCGGAGGAACAATATGGGAAGATTTTTAATAGAAGCATTATTAAAGAGAGGGGATTTGATCTTAGTGCCCCTGATACACAAATTGAACAAATGCTTAGGGATCGACATTGGGAGGAGTTTGGAAGACAGCCACAGGATGCTGTCATATCACTGGTGAGAGAGTTCTACGCTAACTTAAAGGTTAGATATGATCGGTTAGTGGTGTTTGTGAGAGGTAAAGATGTCGCTTTTGATGCACGTACAATCAACACTATATATGGCTTTCCTGAAATCATGCACGACGAGTACGAAGAATATAGAAATGGGCATGTTGATTATGACAGTATTCTTCAGACTATATGTATACAGGGAGCCGAATGGCGAATGAGAGACAATGTGCACTTGAGCCTCGCAAAGTCTGACCTCAAGGAAATGGCCAAATATTGGTATTCTTTCATTTCTGCGAGAATCAAACCTACCGAACACACAACGACCGTTATCAAGGAGAGGGCCATCCTCATTTTTTGCATCATAACAGGAAAAACAATTGACTTAGGTCGATTGCTTCAGAATTCAATTTATGATTATGCAAGTGGCAACTCTCCGAGTGGACTTCTCCACCCCTCTCTCATCACCATATTGTGCCAACATGCGGGAGTGATTTGGGCTCCGAATGAAGAAGTTCTGAAGCCGAAAAATCCTATTGTGATAGCTCAGGCATTTATGGGAGTCAGAAATGATCAGGCTGAAGCACGTAGAGCTCAAAGGGCATTCAATCAGAGGGCTGCAGAGAGACGTGACCAAGCCCAAGCTCAAGAGCCACAGCCGCAGCAAAGACATAGGAGAAATCGGTTGAATCAGTTGGAAGAGGATATGAGGGTACAACGCCAAGAGATGGATGCTTTTCGGTATAGGACCGATACATTCATGGATTACATGATGGATTTCACTACGGTGTTGGCTCAGCAGTTCCCATCTGCTTCTACTTCAGGACATCCATTTCCACCTCCTCCACAGTGGCCACCTGTCTACCACTCGCCAGAGTTCCAACCACCCCACCATGATGACGACGACGAGGATGATGGCAATGACCACTGACGGTCGTTGCCCAGTGTATGTGCATTTTCCTATTTATCATGACTATTTACATCGAGGACGATGCACATGTTTAAGTTTGGGGGAGTTATTTTATTCTATCTTTGTGTGTTTATTTATTTATTTAGAGGGTTTATTTGTTTATTTGCTTTTGTGTGTTTATTTACTTAATGTATTTTTGTGTTTAATTTTTTTGGTTTATTTTGTGTGTTTGTAGTATTTTTAGTCATGAAATGTTTAATGAATTGGCCAATGATGAAATTTTTTTTTGGAAAAGCAATGTCATGCATCAAATTCATGTTAATTGACCACTTTGAAAATTTAGAGAATAATCATGAGATTTGGTGAGTTTGAGACTTAAAATTTCTATAAAACTTTGTGATTTTTATTTTGACATTGAAATAAAATTTTTGCAAACATATAAATGATTTAGGCAATCTTTGAATTCATTTGGGCCATGTATATTATTCATAAACATTCATTTGAAGCCCTTTTGAGCTTATATGAGAAAAGAGTTGTGTTTTCTTTTAATTTCTTTGGAAGCCAAGCACATTTCTTTTTGAATATATATGTATTTGGTTGATGCATTGAGACATCATTTTCACGATGATTAGAAGTCTACTCTTTGACGGTGAATTGATATTTTGTCTAGAACTATCCAAACATCACTCGAGGCGAAATACGGACAAATTATGATTTAGGAATGATTTAGGTGATTTTTGGATCGATTGAGCCTTTCAAGCTACCAAATAAATTAATTTATCATTTGTCACCTCTTTGTACTTATATGAATTTGAATGGCACACTTAAATATGTGTAAAAGACCCCCATTCAAATATTTTTTCAAGAATCCCACAATTACCAACCTTTTGAATATCTTATACAATTAATTCTTACCTTCTCAAGGGAGTAAGAATTTGAAAGAAATCGATTTTCTCCTACAAAAGAAAAATGACTAATGATACATTGTTGAAAATTGGAAAAAAAAAAAGGGGGAAAAAAAGAGATGAGATGAATAAAGAAAAGAAAAAGATAAAAATTGGAAATGGAAAGAAATAGTGGAGTGTGCAAAAGAGAAGAAATTCAATTTACTCCCTTATTTGAACTCCTAGACTTTATTTGTAGCCATGAACCGAGCCTAACATTATAACCATTAAAAATCCTATTAACCTAGTCATAGTTGTCCAATATACTAGTGGAGAATGATTGGGAGGAACTGGCCTATGGACAATCGATAAACACTGTCATTGAGTAAGAATTTTGATCAATTTTTCACACACCTCATTGCATCAAATATTTATTGGGTATCCATTTCTTGAATGAATAATTGCTTTGAACCCAATTTTTACCGAAAAAGACCTTGTGATATGTGTTTGTAAAAAAAATTTGAAATCAATTGATAATGATTTGAAACATGTTTGAAGAGATTTGAAGTTAGAAAACGAACCAATCACATAATTTTATCCGGATGAACAAGTGGTTAAATTGATTTGAATTGTAAATGCATGGTGGATTTTGAAATTATGTTGAGGCCAAGTTCTTTAAAATATTTCATGACTTGTTTGTTGTTTGTTTGATTGTTTGTTTTTGTTGTTTTATTTTGCTCGGGACTAGCAAAATCTTAAGTTTGGGGGAGTTTGATAAGTACAATTTATTGTACTTTTATTACTTGTTTTAACTTGGAATTTTGTGATTCTTGAGCAGTTTTTATTTGATATGTTGTTGTTTTTGTTATTATAGTTTGGAAGCTTAGAAATGAGAGTTTGGAGTGATATAGTATGAATTAGAAAGTGCAAAGGACAAAGAGACACGAAGCAACAGTGCTCCCGCGCTATTAACATCACTGCTCCCGCGCTGCCTGCCGAGAAGAGAGTGCACCCGCGTTGCTTACATCGCCGCCCCCGCGCTGATTGTCGAAGCATGACCGCCCCCGCGGTCATGCAAGCGCCGCACCCGCGGTGTCACCTAACAGATTTTTTGGCGAACATGCACCGCACCCGCGGTCATGTTAGTACCGCACCCGCGGTCATGCACAGACAACTTCCGGAAATTGTGAAACTATGGTGTGCTGCGCATGGGACTTGAAGACTTTGGTGTTTTGCGTGCAAGACTTGTTGAGGACTATAAAAAGCCTCCATTATTCATCATCTAGGGCATCTTGGAACAAAAGGAAGAGGTTGGAGGCTACAACAAAGGGATTAAAGATCAAGTGCATCCTTGGGAAAGTTCTTGCACATCTTTGGATAAAAGCTTCATTTGAACTCCAAAACTCTTGTTCTAAGTTCTTCTTTCTTTACTTTCATTGTTATTTACTATGTTTTGTTTAAGATTTGTGTGTTGTGTTATTTTTATTATGAACTAATTTTTATTTCTAGAGGAACGATGGATCAAAACTAGAAACCATGTGTGATGATTTATGATTTATGCTATATGAGATTTCCTTATTGTTCATTTGTATGTTTCCAATTTTAATGCTTTCAATTTATTGGCCATATCTTGAATGATGCTTATGTTTATAAATTATCACTTAGAAAAGGGAATTTATAAACAAGAAAGGGAAAAATACATTGATAGTATTTTTATAGTTCGGGAGGACATATAATGCTATTGAAGCCATTAAAAGACTTGAGTGCTTATTGTGTTATTTAATTATAGGTTGTTGATGGGGACATTACAATCTTTTATTAGATAATTAGTATCTGCTTAACACTCGGGAGAGGGAGTAGATGATTTTAGAATTCTTGGCTAATGAATAAGAAGGATAAATATAATATAGCTACACAAAAATACACATGGTGGATAGTTGCGTGAAATCGGACCTCTAGATCTTTTATTCCATTGTTGTTCAACTCTGTTTGGTATTACAATTAAATTTATTTTCAAAGCAGTTATTGATGCGAACAAATCTGTTATTTGATTATTCTAAATAAAATCAAGACTATTTTAATTACAAGCACTAATATAAATTTAGAAATACATTCCTCGTGGGATCGACACTTGTACTCAAAATTACATTTTACTATAACTTGACGTTGTGCACTTGCAAGCAATTAAGAAAACACGCAACATCATGCTAGCAATCAAAAGCAAGGAAAGAAAACACATTCTACCCCGCTCACTAGCTCTTATCTCAATCTCAAGGATCTATCGCTCTGATACCACCTGTTGTGGGGACCCGGACGCTAATCAAGTTCTTAATCATCATTGGGACTAATTAATCAATTAAAACAGGGTCTAAATTTTTTTTAAAATGCGGAACGTAGTGACATACAACATATATACATATCAGTATATAAAATACAAATCCTGTATTTCAACATTTATTCAAACTAGGGTTTAAAACTAAAGTCAAGTGTTTAACCCTACACCTAGTCCAAGTCCCGTGCCACCACTCTAATCACGATCTAGCTCTTCATCTCTTCGACCCTGGACCTGTCCCACCTGTTGTCAAGTACACATACAGACAAGACAACAGCCGGATATACCGGTGAGAATATAATCCTCAGTATAAATCAATGAAACATGCAATCATATAAACAATATAAAGCATGTAATCAGGTAACATGAATATGTATCAAAATCTGAAACATAAACAATACCAAATCAAACTGTCGACATCAATCATAATTCAGACTAGACTCAATCCTAGTCTAGGGATCCCGGTTTCCAGATGTGGTATTCCTATATCGAATTCCGTAAAGGATGGAACCATAATCTCTATTACTCGATATAACCAGTGCCCTGGTATTCCTATATCGAATTCCGTAATAGAAGAATTCCAATACCCTTTACTCGATATAACCAAATATGGTGTTCCTATATCGAATTCCGTAATAGATTCCATTACTCGATATAACCAAACATCCAGTGTCCTGACCTAACCGTCAAGGACTGTAGTTCTATCGCTATCATCCTATCTTGTGACATCGTGCAATGTGCCGTGGCGATACCACCACTATCCGGCACTTCTGTCACAAGATAACTCGTCTAATACCTGTCATCTAAATTCAAGAGAACAAGTACATTAATCAATGTAATGCAAATATCCATGCAATAAAATAAAGTATGTGATTTAGGGAAACCCAAGTCTAAACCGACTCAAGTCCATCTCCCAATACCACATTGACTTATACCTTTCTTTCGTCGATTTCTGGCTCGGTCGATGTCCTGAACTCACAGCCTGTCTGGCAATGACAATATCAATAATCTCATATCAATATACCGTCCAAATCAATAACAATCTGATCAATCTGGACTTAATTCAAAATCAACGGTATAACGGTACAATTTCAATATCCCCGTCAATACCAAGTCAACAGATAATAGTTACAATCCATAACTCATATCCAATACAATCCGTAATCCCGTCACAATTCAAATCTGTCCGGTATAAATCACTATACCCCAGAAAATTCATAACAATTCCATAATCAGTCCGTTTCTAAATCTGACTTCGATTCTATGATGTCTAATATGTCAAGAACATCATATATGAATTCCATTCAATTCTGACAATATCATAATTTCAAAGCATGTCAAAACGTAGCAAAACTTACGTCCAGTTGTAGCGCTAGGAACTCAATACCGAAGTCGGAATCAAAATCAGACGGACGGATTTCTCCGAAAAGGCGTAAGGATTTTCTCCTTTCTTCTTCAGACCCTTTTTCCAGATTTTTACCTCTGAAAACCGACTTGCATGCTTTATATATATCCGTGCATGCATAAGGCGAAGTGGCACAATTTCCGCACAACACGCAGCACCGCGGGTGCGGTCGCTGCTGCACCGCGGGTGCGGTCCTGCACCGCGGGTGCGGTGCTGTTACCTACCGCGGGTGCGGTACTGCTTCGGCAGAATTGCACACCCTACTGCCCATGCACCGCGGGTGCGGTGCTTCCTAGGCCGCGGGTGCGGTGCTGCTCACACTGCACATTACATAATTTCGTTCTGAATACGTTTCTCGGTGTCCCGATTAATCCCATCATAATCACATGAAATGATAAATCAATCATCGATAATTACAGTGATTAATTCTTGGGCATTACAATGTCCAACAAAATTAAGTATTTATATACTTTTTTATTAATTAAAAGGGTAAAAATGTAAAAATGCATGAAATATGTAGTAAAAACTAAGTTGGTTTTTTGTCAGGTACTAAAATACAAAAAAAAACTGTTTGGTACTGAATCTTAAATAAATCTTGGACAGATGTATTTTTCTACAAATTATCCTAAATAAATCTTGGGTTCGAATATTTTAAATGGATAGATAACTGTTGAAAACAAATTATCTCATATGGTTTCAATTTGGCTTCATTTAGTGTTAATTTAGATTTAATGTGACTGAAAAATTGATGATATATATATATATATATATATATATATATATATATATATATATATATATATATATATATATAAGGCTCGTCTGATACTAAAACCTCAAGTTCGAAACACAATGTTTAGTATTAGATTTAATTATAACAAACCTCTTTTTTCAATTTGCGAAAAAATTGTTGTTATGAAGCTTAAAATAAATTGTTTAAAAGGAATCAAATAATTTAATTTCATTCGATTTTTCCAATATATAGTAGATGAAGTATAAGGGCAATTCAGGGACATAGCCACCCTAAAAGCTGGAATGACTCCAAACCCGATGTCAATTTTTTCGAACATTAGTAAATGAAAGTTTTTTTTTATCTAATGTAGCAAAATAATAAAATTATTAGACTAAATTTAACTTGATTTCAATTACCAAATCAGAGTGTACTAATATAAAGAATTTTTTTTTCGAAAAACAGAGTCTTTGTCAAAATTCAGTAAATGATAGTAAATCGCCTAACAAATGAGAACATATGATATGAAAATTAGTAAAAATAAAGTGCAAATGAGATTTTTGTTCGAAATTTTCAACAAAGAAAATATAAAAAGGGTTATTATGCTTAGAAAACTTTGTTGGGTGAGTTTTTGGCAATTTCCTGAAAAATTTAATATCAAGTATTTATAGAACGTCGATATTCAATTTATAATGTAGATTTTAATAACTATATTATTGATTTTATACCTAAAAAATACGTCTATAACTTATAATTTTTTCACAATTTATTTTCTTAACATTATTCACTCAAACAATTTTTCGAATATTATAATTATTTACAAGATCGTGATATAATAATTTTTTGTGTTTTAGCGAAATAATAAAACAAATAAAATTTCTTATGAAAAAGGTTTTGTGTATCGTACCACAAGTAGGGATGGCAATTTCCTCCGAACCCGTTGGAGGATCCGATACTCGACCCGAATAAAAGAGGGTATGGAGGGATTTTTAGACCCGATTAAATAATTGGGTAATCGGGTATGGGGATTTTCGGGTTTGGGTATGGAGGCGGGTTTGATATAATCCGACCCACGCCCTACTCGAATACCCGTTTAAATTAATATATAAATAAATATATACATATATATATATGTATGTATATATATAGTAATTATATTTATTTATATTAAAGATTTATTTTCTCAAATCCAAGTAAATCGATACTTTTTCTTTTCTCTTCCTTTTCACTTTCACTTTTACGTTCAAGGTTTTAACGCTCTTTTATTTTTCATTCAATTTCTCATCTTCTTCATTGGTAAGTTTATTCCATGTGTGATTTTAAAAATAGAAAAATAATTTATTTTTGTTAAATTGCATACTTTTGTTCAATTAATATAAACTATTTTTAATATTTTGTTATTTTTTTTATAAAGTTTACTCTGCAAATTTTTATCAACAATAATTTTTCTTATTGTTCATTTAAATAATTTTTTAAATATTCATAACTTCATTGAAACAATTTAAATTTGAAAAAATTCAATTGTATATGATAATAGGGTATTTGGGTAGGATATGGATATCCGATAATCCGATGGGTATGGGGATGGAGATGAAAGTCAATACCCGATGGGTATGGGGATGGGTATGGGGATTAATTTAATAAATGGGTATGGGGATGGATGTATCAAATCCGACCCATACCCTACCCATTGCCATCCCTAACCACAAGAGCGCTGATCTCACACCACCATATTTCCCAATTAGCCCAAGATTGAATTCTTTTCTAACTACATCACTGGACCCATTAGTCGTCGTTTTATCGAAATTTATAACTGGCTTCTACAATACTATTTGAATATTTCATTTCACTACATTTGACTTACAATTTATAATGATCGAAAGAATTTAACATATTTGTAAAAAAAAAGGCATATGCAATGTTATCATAATTTATAGGTAATTATGTTTTTAAAATATTTTTAGAAAAAAGCTTAGGCAATAAGATAATTATTTTTTTAAAAAAAATGGAAACAGCGGTAGGAAAAGTTTGGTAAAGGAAAGCCAATATTGGAATAATGCACAAAGGGGAGGTGATAATGTGACAGCGGTACATTGACACGTGTCAGCATGTGAGTGCGGCAGCAGAGGAATGTGAGGTGGATGTGGTACCGTCGGATTACGGAGGAGTGGACACCCAATCTCCCAATTATTACTATATTATAATAATAATAATTAATTCTTAAATTTAAAATGAAAAGATGATCCTACAAAAATCTATTGATATGAATAAATAAAATATATGTATCTAAAATCACCTTTCACAATCGCTAGGCTTTGACAATTTTTGTAAGTGGAAAAAGCGTAGGATGAGTCAAAATTTCCATGAGTTTAATTTTAAAATTTATTCACACAAATACACACACACACACACACATATATATATATATATATATATATATATATATATATATATATATTTTATCTGTAAAATGGGTCAACCTTACCAATATTCATAATAAAATGTAATATTTTTAACGTAAAAAGTAATATTTTTAATGAATGACCCAAATAAGAGATATGTCTCACAAAATACGACTCGTAAGACCGTCTCATACAAATTTTGGCATTTATTTAATATTTCGGTGATTTTAATTTTCCTTTGGTTGTCAATTTTATTTTACACTCAAACATAATTTTTCCAAATTATTAAAATTTCACTTCATATATATATATATATATATATATATATATATATATATATATATATATATATTAAATTACTAACTATTAAAAAATTATTATATATACATACAACGCGTGATTGCTAGTTAAATAGTAGAAAAGCGGCCTCGAAAATTCGTGGCGTAACACAGCATGATAAAATTTTGGGATAAGGTTTATGAATATTTAGTTAAATTTTGGGATAAGGTTTATGAATATTTAGTGTTAAGGCAAAAACTTGTGTGAGACGGTCTCACGGGTCGTATTTTGTGAGACGGATCTTTATTTGGATAATCCATGCAAAAGTATTACTTTTTATGCTAAGAGTATTACTTTTTATTGTGGATATGGGTAGGGTTGACCCGTCTCACAGATTGTGATCCGTGAGACGGTCTCACATGAGACCTACTCTTTAGTTAATTGTACAACCGAGTCATTAACATTAGAAAGAATATGATGAGAAAATATCCAAATTCAGGGCATTTTTATTTTATTTTTCATACTAGAAATTTAATTATAATTTCCATTATAGTTAAACTAATAAAGTCGGTAGCTAAGATGGGATTAATTATTTTCTTTATAGTGGTACTTATATAAAGCATGAATTGAGCAATTAATTTAGAGATAAGATGTGTACAGTGGAAACTAATTTGGGAAATTGACGTTAGAAAAGATACATAATTTTAATATGTAGAACAATTTCCCGTATTATTATGTTTAATTAATTAATTTAGTGACCTCGTAAAAAATTAATTAAATTAGAGATAAGATGTATCCGATACTATCTTGGGAATTAATGATATGTAGTAAACTTAGGCTGCGTTTGGTTTGAAGGATAAAATAAACTAATGATTAGTAAGTAAATGATAAACAAAATGATTGTTGTAGGAATGCAATATATGCTGTTATGTTTGGTATGATTTTTATGTGTAGGATAATTTTAAATTTTTTGATGAAAGGACAAAATTGTCCTTTCTTCTTTTTTTCTTCTTCCTCTCCGGCAGCGACGGCGACGGGCGGCGGCGGTCCGGCGAACGATGGCGGATGGCCTGCGGCGGTCCGGCAACGGCGGCGGCGGCGGCGGTGGTCGGTGATCGGCGGCGACGGTCGTGGTGGGAAGTAGTGGTGAGTTTGGATATAGGAGAAGGGCAAAATTGGAAAATAGGAAGGATTAAGAGTTGGATAAATAATCCCGGGGTTTATTTGTGAAAATATAAGTATAGCCAAAAGTGCACCACACCTAAAATCGGGTCAAGTTATACTTGTTCAAGTCGATTCTGTAGTAATACGACCCGCTAAGGCTTATTTGGCCACTCCAGGCGCAACTGTTCATGGCCATTATGGGGAAATCCTGTACGAAGGAGATACTTTAATTACATTTATATATGAAAAATCGGGATCTGGTGATATAACCCAGGGGCTTCCAAAAGTGGAACAGGTGTTAGAAGTGCGTTCGATTGATTCACTATCGATGAATCTAATATAACCTAATCATTCATAGGAGGGATAGACTTGGTTAAATAATCATCTGTATCAAACATGTGATTAGGTGGGTTAAAAAAAAATAAACCCACCTAATCACCCCTACCAAACTCCCCCTTAGAGAAGATAAATAATTTTAAAATATAATAAAATTCTCTTGTTTATTCACTATTGTGTTATTGTGTTTAATGTCAATATCTTGATTTTTCGAGTTTAATAATGAATATCTAAGTTTAATTAAGTCAAGTTATAAAAATTATTTGGTTGTTTAAAAATTAAGTGGTTGCAGGAGGGAATGGAAGAGCAAGTAACTTAATTGCACAAGGCCATACCTCATTGAAATTCTTTATTCAAATCAAGTCCAAATTTCTGATTTAACATTAATCAATTCTCCATCGTGCATGGCTTGTTCATCCTACCGTAGGTACACTGTACACACTTCTTTTCGTGATTGATCTCGTCTCAAATGTCATAAAATCACGTTTTCTAAATTACATTCTAAACATCCAAACGAATTGTAGGGATGTCATCATCGAGAAGCTAACGATCCTTGCACCAGTTGATTCTCCAAACACTGATGGGATCAATCCAGGTCTATTCAAACCCCCTTTGAGAATTCTGAGTGAGATCACGTCTTTACTGATCCGCATGGCTAATAAGCTATTTTTTGTTTCATATTCTTGAACTAACACTCGTATAAGAGACAGCTACGTCGATTCGGGAGATGACTGCATAGCGGTCAAGAGCGGTTGGGACGAATACGGTATAAAATCCGGGATGCCAACAAAACACTTGAGCAGTTGAGCATAAGACAATTTACCTGCATTTCACCGGATAGTGCTGTCATGGCACATGGGAGGGAAATTTTCCGGTGGATTCCAGGATGTTCGAGCAGAAGAAATCTACGCTATTAACTCGCAGTCAGGGGTTAGGATCAAAACCGCCCTTGGAAGAGGATCCTTATATGTGAAAGATATATCTACGTCAGGAACACGAACATGAACATGAACACAATGAAGTATGCTTTCTGGATTACTGGTTCATATGCTTTCTGGACCCCAAGGCGATTCCGGTGATAAATAACATAAATTATATCAATATGGTTGCAAAAAACGTAACTATAGCTGGGAATCTTGCTGGGGTCGGGGGGCATCCGTTTACGGTCATCTCATTGTGATAATTATATCTAATGTGTTTGGATAGAATTTTATTAGTTAAAGTGGGTTTTTAATTTTTTTTAAATGATGCTTGGTTTGAAAAATTTTAAAAATTCAAAATAGCCACTAAAAAAAAAAACTAGTGTTCTCAGTTAGGGGAGCAAAAAAATCGAGGCGACTTGGAAAATATTTAATTCATATTCAAAATTATCGAATTCGAGCCGAACCCAAACATATTCGAACTTTTGTTCAAGCCGAACTCAAACCCCCAAATTGTTTTGCTTAATAGTTTCCGAGTTTTAATATTAAATAAATATATATATTTCGAGTAGCTCGCGAAGATATTTTAATATCCTGAACCGTCTTCTAACTCAAGCCTTGATTCAAAATGAAATGCGAGTCAATAATATTAAAATTTTCAACATTCAAATTGAACTCGGTCTCAAATATGGCTAATTCAAACAGAATATAACCCTTAAAATTTTCATGATATTCGGTTAGATTAGATTCCTTTATTTCCCAAATATGGGCTTGTTCTTCTACGTATTGAAATATATATTCAAATTAAATATTAAAATCATTTTTAAATTTTTTATTTAACTTTTACAAAAGTTGGCCTGTGCTCCAGCCTCTTTTATATTTCAACGTTAAGATAATGCAACACAAGTTGTGAGAATATTGTGTAGGAGCAGAAAAATATTAGGACGATTGAGAGAATTTTATGAAATTTCATTTTCTTCAATATTTCCAGAATTCAAGTGAGTTCTCACATCCAATTAAGAAAAAAAAATTAGAATTACAGGATGAAACGGGGTAAAAAACCGAAGGCAATAAAATTGTTGTAGAAAAAACTCGTGTAAAAAGCACCATTGTGGATGTCCTAATTGGCTGTTAAAGGTAATGCATATCTTCTATATAAAATTTACCACAATTAATTGTAAATGGTTAAGTCGATGTTATATGTGGGGCAGTGCCCCACATGATTTGGATGGACAAAATTTACATACGTGTGATTTTTAAAAAAAATTAGTGGACTCCGTGTATATGTGGCTAAATTTGGGCCCTTGATTCTATAATGGGGTAGTGCCCCTACATGTAGGATGAAATCAACCATTGTAAACATACCACGACTGCAAAAATTTATAAGATTTTTTTTTTATGGAATAAGATTTTCTTTGATTCGCATTTATTGCGTAATCGTATACAAAGTTTGCTATATAAATCAATAATGCGCCCCAACTTATTCTCGTTCTTCTTCACAATTATAATGGGAATTCACCATTTTTTCCACATAAATTTCAAGGTAAGTATATGTAGTCCTAATTATATATATGTATACATTTAAAAAAAAATTCGATTGATGGTGAGCGTCTTGGATTTGAACCGATATTTTTTTGTGGAATTTACATGCACCAACATGCAAAAAATTAAATATCTAAATCTTGATATATTTTCTCCTATGGTATGGTTTACTGCAGGTTTCGAAGAGATCTTTGATCTGTATCATTCTAGGGTTTCTTTGTATCAATGCAGCATCTGCAAAAAGCGGGGGAATCACAAACCCTAAAGGCACAGTTGATTATAAGGCCATAAACTGTCGAAAACACGGCGCAAGTTTGGCAGATTTTGGAGGTAAAGGAGATGGGAAAACATCGAACACTGCGGTCTTTAAGGCGGCCATTGCTAATCTCAGCAAGGTTGCATCCGACGGCGGCGCTCAGCTGGTTGTGCCGGCGGGAAAATGGTTGACTGGGTCGTTCAGCCTCATCAGTCATTTCACTCTTTATTTACACAAAGAGGCTGTACTTCTTGCATCACAGGTTGTGCTCTACTCTCTTGCTTAAATTTTATGAGTCCATGTAACTTGTGATGCAAACTAAATCGAGTTCTACCTTGAAATTTAATTTTTTTTTAAATCCCATCCCGATTTAATGACTGAATTTTATACATATCTGAATATTAGGAAGAATCGGAGTACCCGTTGATCGATCCGTTACCTTCATATGGACGAGGAAGAGATGCCGCGGGGAAGAGGTTTCAGAGTCTTATATTCGGAACTAATCTTACCGATGTTGTAGTGGCTGGTATGTATTGGGTTATACCAATCGGATTTTTCACCTTAAATCAATATCTATTTTTTTTTTTTGTGAAAAAAATACCTTTATAGAAGGAAAAATTGAATCGATTTCATTTAAGAATGCTCGATTCATCATGTAAACTAGCACGCGAAGCACGTGCGTTTAGTAAGTTATAAGCAGAGATAAAAAATTAAAAAAAAAAACTTCATAAATGATAAATAGGCAAGGAGTTATGGGAATTTTTCCATTTATTAAAAAAATAAAAGTATGTGGTTGCAGGAGGGAATGGAACAATAGATGGGCAGGGTGCCATATGGTGGAAAAAATTCAAGGGCAAGGAACTTAATAACACAAGGCCATACCTCATTGAAATTCTTTATTCAAATCAAGTCCAAATTTCTGATTTAACGTTGATCAATTCTCCATCATGGCATGTTCATCCTACTTACTGCAGGTACACACTTCTTCTCGTGATTGATCTCGTCTCAAATGTTTAAATTTTCTAATTCGCGTTTCAACATAATTTTTTTTAGGGATGTGATTATCGAGAAGTTAACGATTCTTGCACCAGTTGATTCTCCAAACACTGATGGGATCAATCCAGGTTGATTCAAACCCCCTTTGAGAATTCTGAGTGAGATCGCCTCTTTACTGATCTGCATGGCTAATAAGCTATTTTTCGTTTCAGATTCTTGCACCAACACTCGTATAAGAGACAGCTATGTCGTGTCGGGAGATGACTGCATAGCTGTCAAAAGCGGTTGGGATGAATACGGTATAAAATTCGGGATGCCAACACAACACCTGAGCATAAGAAACTTCACGTGCATTTCACCGGATAGTGCTGTCATCGCACTTGGGAGCGAAATGTCCGGGGGAATCCAGGACGTTCGAGCGGAAGAAATCTATGCCATTAACTCACAGTCTGGTGTTCGGATCAAAACCGCCCCTGGAAGAGGAGCCTATGTGAAAGATATTTTTGTCAGGAACATGAACATGAACACGATGAAGTATGCTTTCTGGATGACTGGTTCATATGGTTCGCATCCCGATGAAGGCTACGACCCTCAGGCTTTTCCAGTGATAAAAAACATAAATTATATCGATATGGTTGGAAAGAACGTAACTATAGCTGGGAATCTTGCCGGGATCCAGGGGCATCCCTTTACGGGTATCTGCATTTCTAATGTCACAATTGTGATGGCTAAGAAGAAATCCAGTTTTTTTGCTGAGAAACCGAAAAAGTTGCCCTGGAATTGTACGAATATCAGCGGTACGTCGAATGATGTGAGCCCGAAGCCCTGTGGTTTGTTGCAAGATAAGAAGGTTGAGTGTAGTTTCCCTGCCGATAAGCTAGAGATTGATAATGTTGAGTTGAAGACATGTTCTGTTAGTGCATGATTTTCTTGGATTCTGATTGTCATTTGAGGTCAAGAATTCCGAGTTTCTGTGTTTTGATTAACGCTTCTTGACATCGATTGTGTTTCTGAACATGGGTGAATTTTATGTCCTCATAGTGATTATTATATATATGTGTTTGCATATAAACATTTTACAAGTAGTATTTTGTTCCTAAAAAAAATTAAATATTGTGGAAATTTGTGATTTTAAAAGCCATTAAATATACTGTGTGTACCACTTTGAGTTCCAAAGTACAACCAAAACCCCCACTCCCCCCTAAACACTGTCCACAAACACTACAAAAAACAAAGGTGTTAACGACGATTTTCAAAAAACTCAAGCAAAACCGTTGCTATTAACTACGGTTTTAGTGAACCGTCACTAATAATTAGTGACGGTACATAAACCGTCGCTATTAGCTCAACGACGGATTTAAAACTGGCGCTAAGCAAAACAGTCGCTATTAGCGACGAGTTTCTCGAAAATTGTCGTAAATTGACTATAAATATGGGCATATTCGGTCCAACTTTTCTCTGCACCGCTTCATTGTTGTGATACATTTTTTTCTCTTGGGCGACTTTAGTTTCGATTGGGGATAAGTTTTTCAATTTCAATTCTTGGTAGATTTTTGAGTGTTGGTTAAGATCATGAATTTTGTTAGCTTATAGTGCAGGTCATTTTCCAACTGATTTTCTTGTGTGTGAATAGTGCTCCGGCGTCTTCTGCGATTAGATTGTAAGTTTGTTGTAGATTTATACAAATTTAATTTGTTTTATTACATGTTATTTAAAAATTAAATAATATAAATTACATGTTTGTTATTAAAATATTTTATAATTGAAATGTTCAATTAATTGTCAACATTAAAATTGTTAAATATGCCTACTTATGTTGTTCAATGAGAACTAAGGAGTTCGTATATTAATTTTCTAATTATAGTGATCCAGTACAATACATTTGATTTATTCTTTTGTATGATAAAATGGATAACGATAGAAATTGGATGTATTGTTGGTTGAAGAATGGATTTCTAACGAATGAATATTGTGTTGGTGTAAAGTTGTTTGTAACATTTGCACTTAGTCATCCTCAGTGTTTTGGAAATATACGTTGTCCTTGCAATCGACAAAAATGACAGAACAAAATATATTTAGATGAAGATACAATTAAAGCACATCTCAGTTGTTATGGATTCGTAGCGAAATGCTACAACTGGTTTTTCATGGAGAGGAATACATTTATCCGTTCTATCCTAATCTTAATAAGGATGTTCCTTTGTCATTTTCGTATCGTGTTGTCCCACGAATTGCTCAAACTACATTTCCAGAATTTTTTTGATACTATTGAAGAAAATACCAACTTTGAAGAGAACCTTGAAAATGAGAATTTTGGTGAAGAAAATCCTACAATAAATATTGTTCTAGAGGATCCTGAAAGTCTAAAAAGTTATATTAAATCATAGTATGAAGGTATTAAATCAGCCAAGGAACAAATTTGGGATGGAAATCCACACGGTCATTCTGTTTTATCTATGCTCGCTCGGTTACTGAATATGAAACATGAACACATGTCCGAGCGCAATTACAATGACATATGTCAACTCATATCAGAGTTATGTCCATCTGATAACTACGTCCCTGAGAGTTTTTACGCGACCAATAAACTTATCAAAGATCTAGAGCATCCGGTTGAGAATATTGATACATGCAAAAATAATTGTATTATATATTGGGGTGTTGATGATGTTTTGACAGAGTTAAGATATGTGAACATCCTCGGTACAAACGTAGTAGACGTCAATCTCAAAACCCTGAGAAGAATGGAATTCCATACATGTTGATGTATTATTTCCCGATCACACCACGTTTGCAAAGGGTTGTATGCTTCGAAAGCTACAGCATCACATATGCGTTGGCATAATGATCACCATTTTGACGGTGACACTATGACACACCCTTTTGATTAAGCAGCGTGGCGTCATTTTGACGCTTTGCATCCATCTTTTTAATCAGAAATCCGAAATGTGAGATTTGGACTATCGACAGATGGATTTGCATCTTGGTTTGCCGGATATCACCACGCATCAATTGCAAGTAACACTAATCTGACCCCCACCATCGAGGGGATTCTTCGTAGCAGGTTCACAGATGCCCAAGGAATGCAGGTTTTTGAATTAGGACGTCTGGAGTTTGTTGTAGGAGTCGTGGACATTCGACCATAGTGGACCTGGAATCAAAAAGATGCACATGTCGAGTTTTTGATATTGATTGAATCTCGTGTGCTCATGCCATCGCAGCTAGTTGGTTAGCCAAGATTGATTTATATGATCTGTGTTCAGAGTACTATTCTACAATGTCATGGTGCATGGCTTACTCATAGACTATGTATCCCGTTCCGGAAGAAATTGAATGGCCACGCAACATTAATTTTCCATTGGTGTTGCTTCTTTTGTTAGAGAAGAGAGTTGGCAGAAGAAAACAAAACAGAATTCCTTCGATCGGTGAATTCAGCAGGAGATAGAATCATATGCTAGAAGTTAGGGTGTCTGATGGTCGACCATTAGATTGAGGGTCGACCAAAGTTTTATTTTTGGTCGACCATTAGCCTGATGACCGACCATTAGCTTGAGGGTCGACCTTTGTTTTTTTATTTAAAAATTGTTATTAATAATTGTCGAAAATATATAACATAATTGTCAAATTTGGATAGTTGTGAGATTATGATTCGTGTTTCGTATGTAAATTAAAACATATAACATAATGCAATTACTATTCATATTTTTTGTGAGATCGTGACACATATATAAATTATAACATATAACATAATTGTGAAATTAATATTCGTTTTTGTTAAAATGTAACTTAATTTCGAGATCAGTGACACAAGTCAATTGTAACATATAACATAATCGTGAAATTAAGATTCATTTTTGTTAAAATGTAGCATAATTGTGAAATAGTGACATATGTCCATTATAACATATAACATAATCGTGAAATTACGATTCACTAATTTTTTAAATGTAACATAGTTGTGAGATCATGACACATGACAATTATAACATATAAAATAATCGTGAAATTACAATTCATATTTTTTAAAATATAAAAAAATAGTGAATATGATTATGTGATTAATATGTAAATTATAACATATAACATAATTTTGAGAGCCCAATATATTTGGCCCAAATACATTCCCAAGCTCAGCCCAAGTAGGAATAAGTTAAAAAAAGAAGAGAAAAACGTGAAACTTCTATTCTCTCTTCCCGTAAGCTGCATCGGCCGAGCTTCTCTCTTTCTTCTTCCATTTCGAATTTCTTTTCATCGATTGTGGCCGTTTCGATCATCCAAAAATTCAAGTAAATATATGTTGGAAAGATCTCGACGAGAGCTACGTTTTGGTACCTATATTGAAGTGTTTCTTGACACTTTTCGGAGAACCGTCGCCTCTTTGTCCGTTAAATCTTCGCCGTACATCGTCTGAGTTCGAAAATTCATTGAGGGCTTTTGTTCTCTGGGTTGTAAGCTTCATTTTGGTATATATATTGAGGTACAAATTATGATTCCAGCAAGGTTGCTGTATTTTTTTTGGGTTAAATTTGTACCAATATTAATATTTGTTATATTATTGATTGTGGGTACAAGAATTGAGCTGATTAGAGGTATCTACCAGATTTTCGGAATTTATTTGGATTAATTTCGAAAATTCAGATTATATAATTGGATTTTCGAATTTTAGTGTTCAATAATTAGATGTTTAGACGCTATAGAATTAAATATATTAATTTTAGAAATTTTAAAGTCTAAATTAAGGATTTTTGGAATTTTAGGCCAAATTGTAAAATAATAGGAAAATAAATTGAACTTGATATGAAATGTATTGTTTGCCACATGATTGGATTATTCAAGAAATCCTTAAGAAATATCAGTGGTAAATTAAGGGTTCAGTTGAGGTACGCAGGAACTATTTTATTATGACGTCTATAGCGATGTGAAATGACGTTAAGTATTTGTAATGAGTTGTGGTGTGCTTTATGTGCATTCTGTGAATACGTGATTGCATTCATGCATTTATTTGAGTTGATACTATTAGTGCATAGCATTTCGAGCCTTGACTCCTTTGATTGCTATTGATATTGATATTGATCTATCGAATTGTTGCGTCATCAATGGAGCGGGTGGGTAGGATTAGCACTCCTGATGACTTGCATGAGGGCTGAGCGGGTAGCTCTCGTACCCTCGATGCCACGTGCATGGATGAGTGGCGACTTGATGTTGCGTTGCTACGTTCCTGGAACGGGTGGCCACTGTTCTTGTTGCTGATGCGTTTCATTTGGACTCCGCTTTGGTATCTATTATTTTGTTGTTACCAACACGTATTGCATTTCATTGCATTTTACTTGATTTTATTTCACATCAGTTATAATTGCCATAATTTTACTGGTTCGTCATACTAGGGGCCTGACCCCACGTTTATTTTTATGCTATGGTTGTTCTTGATGCCATAGCAGGTTATCCAGGAGGATTTGACGCATCTGGTAGAGCGTCAGGTAGTGGTGCCCAGTTGTCGGGTCATGGTTTAGAGTTCCCAGATATAATATATATACACTATATTATGGAGTCATACATTTACCGGGGAGATGCCCCGTGTAGCTGTATTGTTATTTTTACGATGTTTTGAATTGTTAGTTGTGTGAACAAGCCTTGCCGGCTCTACATGTGTTTAGTCCTGGCCAGTGCGGCTATAGGTTGTGAATTGATGTTATGACTTTATTTCGAGTATATAAACATTATTTGTGATGTTTTGATTTTTTTGGATGTCATGTTTACGAATAGGTCATGCCGAAATTTCTGTTGGCCCAAAATGGAAATTATAATCGCTTTCGCTGTATACATTAATAAATCTTGGTTGTTTGTTTATTAAATATTAATCAGGAGCACGGACCCCCACATAATCGTGAAATTAAGATTCATTTCTGTTAGAATGTAACTTATTGTGAGATCATGACACATGACAATTACAACATATGACATAATCGTGAAATTACAATTCATATTTTTTAAAATATAAAAAAAATAGTGAAATTGTGATTATGTGATTCATATGTAAATTATAACATATAACATAATCGAGAAATTACAATTCATATTTTTTAAAATATATAAAAAATAGTGAAATTGTGATTATGTGATTCATATGTAAATTATAACATATAACATAATCGTAAAATTACGATTCATATTTTTTAAACCCTAAACCCTGAAGCACAGTGGTCGACCACCCTAAAGCACAGTGGTCGACCAAAAAAAAAATGGTCGACCAAAAGGCACGGTGTTGGTCGACCAAAAAAGAGAACAGAAAGGAGAGTAGTCGACCACAAATCTAAATTAGTTAACAAACAATGTCCGATCCAATATTACTTAATTATATTAATAACGACAATTCTAATAAATCATTCTATTACATAAACATATATATAATTAATAATATTAACTCACCAAAATCTGCCTCGGATGATTTCCTCTTCCGCTCTCTACTATAGGCTATGCTATAATCTTTGTCTGATGCACTTGCATGTTAGACCTCATTTCAACAAAACCAGCTCTAATCTGTTCAGTCAAACTCGATCTCAACTCATCGAGAGAAAGATTAAAAGTCGATTTCATGTCATGTAAGGCCATATTTATACCCCTGGTCTCAATAAATCCTGCTGACATCTTAACATGCATAGACAGTCACGGAATCCTCCAAGGCAGTTAACCGCCTCTCGAAACGATGCTCCAAGGTTGATGGGTGTCGGGTAGAATTGAGTCCAAAGTGGACTCTAGGACCCGTACGCATAGGAGAACTGGTGCTAGAGCTGGATCTATTGGGATCATCAGAACGGGTGCCGGAAACGTCCGGAGATGCATGTGCGTTAGGCGTGTGCTGGACTAATTTACTAATATAGTCATAAACAGTGCCGGAAACATCCTGAGAAGAATGTGCAGAAGGCGTGTGCTGGACTGAGGGAGACTCCAGCGGGTGCTCGCTACATATGACTGTTTGACCTTACCTCCAGAGCTCGATTACCCGAGTAATGACCGCAACAGACGCAGAATCGAAAAAAAGCTCAGTCGTATAATACGGTGAAACTAGCTCCTCGAGAGTAGGAGTCAAAAATTCAAGACAATTCTGCATATAATTAATAAAAGATCAAATTAATTAAAATTAATGTCCACGATTATTTTATCAAATCAATTCATATTACTTACATCTATAGCACAATCACCAAAGGCTGCAGCGATATCAACACCAGTTGGGGCACGGTTTGACGACCACGTGTTGGTCACCTACTGAAACATCCTGGACAACATCAAACCGTCCACATCTCTTCTCCTTGCAAAATTTTGTGCCACGCTCGGATAACATTCATAAGCGAGTATCTGTAACATAAATTTCAAACAATGTTACTGGTACAAATAAAGATAACAAATCCACTTTAACATTCAAAAAATAATATACCTGCAGAGGCAGAACAAAACCACTGACAAGGAAGCTGCCCTCAACTTCTTTCCGACCCTGTGCCTCGGTGAGGTAATTATATCGCCCTAAAAAGTCCTTCTTCAAACATCGGACCGCATCCCGATAGGCTATCGTACCCTAGGGATAATGGTTGAACCTATCCAAATCATCTACAAGCCTCAAATATTTAGGGTCGATCTTCGTCATCTTTTTCCTAGTCGCCTTACTGAATACGGCTACAAAAAAAAGTATAGACTAGCCATCTTTATCTTCTCCATGTCTATACCAGTCTCATTCTGCTCTTGGACAATAATCTTTCCTTCCAAATCACTCAAAACAATCTCAGTCTTACCGGAAAGTGTGTTGTGCCAAATACACTATATCTGGTAAATCTTCGGGCTCTATAGCGCAATCGAGACCCGTTATTAAATAATACTCTAACCAAGAAAATCTTTTGCGCACCACCGTCCACAAATCTTCACTACTACTATCAAGTATTTGGTTACTCATTAAATACCATAGAATTTGGTCGGAAATATTAAAATCTCTATAATAACTAACCAAATTACCAAAAGACGACTGCTCGAAAAAATGGGTTCTCTCATTGTTGTTCAAATAACGATGAATCTTCTCAGCAATCTCTTTATATCTTGATTGAATTGTCAATTTACATCGAAAAATTGCATCCCTCCCTAATTTTCTCGGCAAATAGACCTGTGACAAAAAAAATAACTTAGTAAAGTTAGGGGAAAAAAAATTGATCGACCACAATAAAACCACATGTGGTCGACCAAACAAACAAAGATGGTCGACCAATAATATTGTGTGGTCGACCATAAAAATGGTCGAACAACTTTAATGGTTGACCAATTTATATGAGGTCAGTTTTCTGCAAAGAATCTAACATGGCAATGATTGGCAGCTTCCTCTCTTCAAGTAGTCTAGCATTGACTGACTCAACCTCGTTTGTCGTCATAATATTGTAACGGGTCTTCGGACAATATGCTCGAGTCCATCTATCAAGTGACTCTCTCTCGTCCAAATATTACGCTGCCTCAGGATATCTATTACTAAAATCATTGTATGCAATATCAAACTCGAAAGTTTTATAAATTTTTGTAATGTGCAAAAATATTTCGGTTGCACCCTTCTTTTTGCATCTAATCTTCATGTTTTGGGATAAATACCACGTACAATGACCATTATGCGCATTTCTATAGACAGTAGAAACCACATTAATGATCTCCTGATGGCTGCCAGAAATTATCACCAATTCATCCTCGTCTGGTACTACTTATAACAACTTCGTTAAGAAAAAACTCCACGAAGAAGTACACTCGACATCTACGATTCCCCACGCCAAAGGATATTGGTGATAATTTCCATCTTGTGTCGATGCCACCAGTAAAACACCCACGTACCATCAATTGATACAACTTTTTGCATACTTCGATATCCTCTAACGCATGCACCAAAAGCAATAAACATATACTTGAATCGATTTTCCTCGTCAAAAAATATGTCTATTATGCTTCCTCGATTTATCTGCTCAACCATGTGCAAATAACAACTCAATTTAGTAAAACTCTGCGTGAGATCACCTATCAACATATTGTCTGCTAGTTTTTTCCCTTTCAAAGCCTTGTAGTATGATATATCAGCATTCATACTATTGCGTATCATCGCCATCACTGTTTTTGGTACAATTGGCGCTGGATGACCTTGGAAATTATCCATCAAAATATCACAAACAACAGCAGAACTCGCTCCACTGATTCTCTTTCGTCTCCCAGTCAAACCACATGTGTGTGTATTGCAATATGTTCGAACGAAGAATGCACGTGAATCATTCTTAATCATAGAGGTCCAGATTCTCCACTTACAATCAGACAATACACATTTTACGGCGTACACTTTTTGGCTACTTTTAGCCGTCTCAAATTCAAAGCAAGCTTCTAAACTTATTCTAATTAGCTCTTTTTTCACCGCTTCTCGGTTTGGAAACTCTTGACCAACAAACAAGTTTGAACCATCCGTGAATGAAAATGTGTCATTATCAATATCCACATCCGCATCCAAATTTGCGTCATTGTTTTGAACCAAATTTGCCTCGACCTCAATTGTGTCATTACGTGCTTCATCATATAACTCGTCTGTGTTGCTACGATCCACATGCATGGCATCCACATTATGTGCTTCGTCGAAAAAATCATTGCTATTATTACGATCCACAGAAACAATATTCAAGTGAAAATAATCATCAAAATGCCTCTGTTCGTTAATATATGAATTGTTTTCATCAATACCATATCGGTGCATATTATCAAAAGAATCAAAAGAAGCAACACATTCAATTTCAACTTGAAGCACTGGTCTACTTCTCGGACAACAGATATACAAATATGCTTTCAAATCATGGTCATTCTCTATATAAATTGGTTGAATGTTGCACGGCAAATCTAGAAGATAACTCAACCTCAAGTTGGCATTGTCTTATACTTTCTCAGCTCTATATAATTCACTTTTTAAAATTTCAAAATAACAAATATTATCATCTACTGGAATAGCAACAAACTTTGCATTGGGCCCTGGATTCCATTTATATATCAGCCCCTCCGTCACTTCCCATTTCCAATTGAAATGAACAACAATAACTGTTGGCATACCTACAAAATGCACCATATAGCTATATGAATCCAAATCTGCCGAATCACTCATTGTATGATAATTAGAATGGGCAAAATTTTTTAATAACAAAAAAAAACTTGTCCGCACATGGCCGACCAAGAAAAATTTCCTGGTCGCCCCAATTATGTCGGTCGACCAAGATGAATACATCACAGTCGACCGACTTAATTTCGGAAAAACAAGAACAACCTCATCGACCAATCTTGGTCGACCAATAAGAGTGTGGTCGACCATGAAAATATTTCTTCTTGATCGACTAAACATGGTCGACCAATAAGAGTTTGGTCGACCGGGAAGAATTCTTCTTGATCGACCAACTTAATTTTGGTTGAAAAAAATTCTTGATTTTAATTTTGTTCGATGAAGAAAACAATTAATGACAAAAATTATTGATCTTAATTTTGGTCGATCGCTGCATGAAGAAAACAATGAACTGAGTTCAAAGAAAATGGAGAAAACTTAATGTGAACTTTCTTCAAATACAGATGAATTGGTCTTCAAATACAGAAAAATGGAGCAAGATATGCGGGAGTAGATTTAGATCTGGATCTGAGGAATGAGCACAACAATACCTGAGCAACAACAGTGGTCAATTTCTATTTAATGTAATGCGGAAGCAGTAGATGCGGTAGATGAGTTCTTTAAATTTGAGAAGCTGATAATTGGGAAAAATGTGCGTGGAATGAGAAGAAAGAGAAGAGAACAATTAATTTAGGAAGTTAGAAGTTTAATTAAGGTTTAATGTAGTAATCAAGAGTCAACTCCTTCTTTTTTTTAAAGAAAGCCAAACTCCTTGTTTTTTAAATCATTCATGTCTTAATCCCATTTTTTTAATTCGCCCCCACAGATTGAACATAATTTATAACAAAATCTGAGCTACCATTTAGTCAAAGATGAACAATAGTATGTAAAATCTTGTCTACTAAAATGGTTTTTTTATGACATCATATATTCGAAAAATGACACGAGTTTGAGTCTTTTTAAATCACATCCGATAAAAAAATATGATTTTTAAAATAATAATTGAGATTATATAATAATGACTTAAATGAAATTGAAGATTAGCTAGCTTTTAAAAATAAATTTATTTATAAAATATATTTTTTAAAAAAAATAATGTATAAAAGTATATAGTAATTTGTTTATTTTGGAAGTCAGATATTTTAATTAAAACATGTTGACTGCATTGTTTTCTGAATTAAGGCATTGAGCAATTAATTTTTCAATGCAATAATAGAACTGAAATTTTACATGATATAGAAATAATATTTACCAAAACAATGAATTTTTTGGCTGCATTGCGTGAGTCTGGATATTTAGTTTACTCTATTTGCAAGAGGCCTTAGGCCAAATTCTAAAAAACATGAATATTATTTTTATTTTATTTTATTTTATTTTTCGATTTTCATGTTCAATTTGTCCAAAATATAAGAAAGGCAATGGGGCATGATGGGACGAGATGTCTTCCTCATCCCTATTTTTTTAATCGATGATTTCCTATTTAATCCACGGGGATTAGATCTCTATCGTGTTCTCATACCCGATTCTATCTGATTGGTTTGAAAATTCTCCTATCGACTTTTCAGACATTAAATCATAAATCCTAGTCATCATTTTCGCTTCAAATAATGGTAACGAGGTGGGCCGGAATTTGTCATCATCATTCACGACCTGACACGAATTAAATCATTATTCATATCACCGCTTCAAATATCAGTTTAATTAACCAAAAAAATATTTATATTCACTTAAAGAATATTATATAGTAATCTAATTACATATATAAAAACTAATATTGCTTAAACAATACAAACTTATAACTCGTAGTTTTAATAACAAAAAAATGAAAACACATAATTAACATAAAGTTGAGAGATTATTAATGAGTTTTAAATGTTATGAACTTGAGTTTTTTAATTATTAAAAAAATATTATTATAGTATAAGTTTGAGATGAGAATGGACATGGAGATAACATTCTTCTATCCATCGCCGATTTGTTGAGAGAATTTTGGAAAATCGCTAATACGCTTTATTCGTGAGAAAAATGGTCCTCCCAACCAGATTTAACCAAAAACGACGACTCTAAATATTTTCTAGCAAAATCGCTGAGGGGAAAACACGTTTTTTTGTTGAGAGCGATAAAAGATCGTGCCTCGAGATTTCCTTTCCCCTTCCTCCTCTTCTCCCATGGCCTCGGCCGGAGACCGCCGCCGCAGCTCCGCCACCCACCTTCCGCGCTTCCTCCACACGGCTGCCACTAATCTATCATCTTTCATCACCCCCAAACCTGCATATCTGCCGCCACGTTCTTCCAAAATTCACCTCCCTTTGCTCCTACCGGACTCGCCAATATCACTTGTCTCCCAGTCGGATTCAGCCCAGCCCGATTCGCTTTCCTCAGCTGAGTCAAGAGAAACCCCTTTTTCTTCGTCCCCGGCAATCGAAAGCTCGCCTTCTTCAAATGCTGGTTCTGGGTTCCCTTCTACAGTTCGAATTTCAGCCGGACGAGGTGGCGGACCTGCTTTTGTTGGGCAGGTTTTCAGTATGTGTGACCTTTCTGGCACCGGTTTAATGGCCGTCTCCACTCATTTTGACCTCCCTTTTATATCCAGAAGGTATAAGTCTTGTCTGGACTTATCATAATTTACAAAGCATAAAAGAAACCTTTTTGTTTGATTTTGGTATTCAGGCCTTTGTAATTTTTCTTTCATTGTGAATTTCATATGCATTCAAGCAAATTGTTTCTAAAGTTTCTGTAGAAGAAAATTGCTTCGAAAGCGCAAAGATGAACCCTTTTCGTTTTTGCTATAGAATTTACCCGTGTGACAGTGTCAGAATGTTTGGTTCTCCCCTTCAAATTACTCTTGAATTTTATGGGTTCGAGGTCTGGTTTATATTCGGAATTCTAGTTTTGCACGGTGCTTTAATTTGGAAACAATGAGATTAAAATGTCTTCAAGGAAAAAAACCGAAGCACCAAGTTCTGAGTTAGCATGTTGGTTCGAATGCAGTTTATTTTACTCTTGTTTATTCTAAATTCTAATAAGGGTGGATGATATGACCAATTCCTGAAACTGAATTTGACAATTATTCTGGATGACTGCTATTTAATGGCTGCTTGAAGTATGTAAAAATTGATCCATGTAGCTGCGACAATTACAAATGCAGCACCTTAATATATTAAATTATTAATTATATTGAGGCTCCTAATTAGTCAGAATTGGTTGATTCTTTAACTCTGTTTTCACCTACATTGTTTTCTTTCTCAATAGACCGCCATTTACTGGCCTATCTATGTTGCAAAATTGCTTATTTTTCATGGTGCTTTATTTTGTGTTTGATGTTTGGGCGATCTATCATGCTTTTGTTCATTTACTTATATATCCCGTTAATCTTATTGATAGGACACCGGAGTGGCTGAAGAAAATGTTTGCAGCAGTGACCAAGGGCGAAAGGAATGGCCCTGTGTTCCGTTTCTTTATGGATCTTGGTGATGCTGGTATGATTTAATAGCATGATCTTCCCTTTTTTTTAAACCATGTTTTGCTTTCTGTAAAATGGCCACTGTTTGATAGAAAGATTATCCTTTTTTAAATTATAAGCCAATTTTTTTATGATTTTCCTAGTTAGTCAAATGGTTCGATTTTTATTCTGATAGGTGTTTTTTATATTGGATTGGTGTCTAATGTGAATATTTATGATTCTTATCCGATTCTTTTGTCACCTTATTCGATAAGATATCTATTTCTCCAAATGCTTATGAGCTCCTATTTTCAAGTTTTTTGTGAGGATATTGATGGTGGTTTGAGATGACAAACTTCTAATTCATTATATCTCCAGTTTCCTATGTAAAACAGCTAAATATACCCAGTGGTGTGGTTGGTGCGTGCCGTCTTGACATTGCGTATGAGCATTTTAAGGTACTATCTCTTTCATTCCCGTGGCAAATTTTGACTATATTTTGAATTCTTAATCTGTTATTTGTTCGTTCGTTTATTTATTTTTTCGCTGTTTTCTGATGGACAAAGTCTACTTAATGTTTGCTTCTAGTGATTATAACATGAGCAACCACAGTCTTTCTGCTACTGATATCATGTGCAGCAATTGTGTTTATTTATTTATTTTTTCCATATGCTCAATATGATTTGTGATGTCATACAAGCCAATATGGCAGCTAAGGTATAAAAAATTTGACACGAAACACATGGCTTTGAATGATGGTATTCCTTGCAAATTTGACCTTAAATTTTAGGTTACATTTGATCTTCGAATTTTGACTTGCAACCGTATTTATATATAGTAGCATAAAACTTTTCATTTTATTTGTGCCTTACTTGTATAGTTTTGTTAAGCCTAACATTTCCTCTTAATTCATGTGGTACACAGGAAAAGCCCGATTTGTTTCAATTTGTTCCAAACGAGAGACAGGTTAGAGCGTTACGAATTTTTCCGTGACAAAACCTGATAAAAAAAACCTTCAAATGACAAGTTTGCTATCTTGGTCTGATTTCCCATCATTCACTTCCGTCAGGTGAAGGAAGCCAATAAACTTTTGAAGACCTTACCTAATGGTGATGGGAAAAAGAAAATGGTTGGTGTTCCTGTTTTTAGTGCTCAAAACTTGGATATAGCCATAGCAACAAACGATGGTATCAAGTGGTGAGTTAATTGATACGTACTATATGTGTTGATTTGGTGAATTTCTTGAGGAATTTCTGGTATTCGCAACTCATGGTAGCTTTATTCAGTCAAATTCGTCATTTTATTCCTCTCTCTTTTTGTGATACTCATGATGCTTATTTTATAGGTACACTCCGTACTTTTTCAACAAAACCATGCTCGATAACATTCTTGAAGAATCGGTAGATCAGCATTTCCATGCGTTAATTCAGACACGGAATTTACAACGCCGACGAGACATTGGTGATGACAACCTCTCTGCCGAAGCTATTGAAGAGATGGGAGAGAGCAATTTGGAGCCTTTAGAGGTACAAATATTCCTGTCTACCGTTGTGTACTGCTTAAAACAATCAAAATTACATTCTGAAAAGATTTTGATGCATGTTTCTAGTTTATGTTAAATTTTCCCTGCTTTTGATAGGTTCAGGAAGTTCTGGATGAGATGGGCCATTCAGGTATACCATTGAGTGTCGTATCAAAGGCTGCCGAGATTCAACTTCTTTACGCCGTAGACCGAGTTCTTCTTGGGAATAGATGGTTGCGGAAAGCCACTGGAATTCAACCCAAATTCCCTTATATGGTCGACTCATTTGAGAAAAAGTACTTTCTTACCATTCAACAATTTTTTTTCGCAAGGATATTGCATTTTCCTTATGAGTTTATCCTGCTAATTATACAAATATATTTTGCAGGAGTGCAGCTTCTTTTTTGAGAGCTAAAGAACCATGTAACCTAATATCCAATTCTAATTTCGGGGATGAAACTCAACTTCCGAGCCCGACATCATCATCTAATGCTGATGGTAAACAAGCACTTCTCCGTGATTGCCAGTTCCCTTTTGGAGATTGGTTTAATCACCCCTGGTTGAAGCAACACAACCAGCAAAGCATAGTCAATTCAAGGTTTTCACCATTCTCCTCTTCAAATCAATTTTCTTTTTTCTTACGATTTTCAAGATTACGGCTTTTACGTGCAGAAATGGGAACTCTACAAAGAAAGACGAAGGAAAATCGCCTTTCCTTCCCAAGATCACGATGGTGGGTGTCTCGACGGTAGAGCCAGGGAAGATGAACAAAGCCACTTTGAGAAAGACCATGGATGATCTAACAAAAGAACTAGAACGTGTTGAACAGGAGACGAATCATTCTAGCTCGGTTAGCGACAAGGACAATTTTGACCGGAGGGATCCGCTATTCGTGGCCAACGTTGGGGACCATTATTCTGGTTCACCAAGAACAGGCTCTGTCCGATGGGTTCGAGGAGGATCGGATTAGTGTTTGAACTGGCTTGTTGATTTTTCACTTTCTGCAAAATCAAGTTTGGAAAATATAAATTTAATTAGGTGAAATGGCCAATGTTTCGGTTTATAATTTTTGGTGTCACCCTTTTGTGCAAAGTGTATATAATATGTGCTCAATATAAAATTAATCACTCCTAATCTAAGCTCTCCAGTAACATTTTATTCAGCACTAAGAAATTGAGTGTCTTTTTGGGTCGGCATATTTTTGCCCACTATAAATTGGAATTCGCCACGACTTTGTTCAAAAAGTTCATAATTAATTTCTCATCCATTGATACCCATCGAAAGTTGTGGGGTACAAAAATCACAATCTCGTCTTAGAAGTGACTGCTTACCATATATTAAATTACATGAGACTGATGATTAATTCATTGATAGAAGTATATGATTTTGATGTAATTTGAACCAAAAAAAAACAAGAAGACTTGTATATTTATGTTATAATCCGTTTTTCTTGTTCAGGGATGCAATTTTTTTATCACAAAAATATTTGTGAGATGATCGATCTTATCAGTCAATTTTGTTAGACAAATATCTCATTTGGATCATCCATGAAAATTATTATTTTTTATATCAAAAATATTATTTATTATTGTAAATATGTGTTAAGTTGATTCGTCTCATATTTATTTATATGTATTAAGAAATTTAAAAGTCTTGGAATTAAAAAGTGCCCGTCATCCAGCCACTAATCGGTCTCCTCCTGGAAGTTGATCCATGTCCCTTGAGCTACAACAACAAAAGACAGACAACGAACTGTTTCTCAGCGCCCCCATTAAAGTACAACCTCCAAAAAACTCCCAAATGGAAACCACATATTTTGCACGAAAAACAATATTAAATGTTCGAGGAGATTGACGATCGAGACATGACATATATTCGACACCAAAGAAATTTTGCGTTGCTCTTTTACGGGATAGAAACACATTGTGTGAAGTCCAACTAGCTCACTAGTGCAAGCCTTCCATCCTTCTTAATCCACACAATTTTTTCTCATTCTAATAAAGTTTAATTGGCCAAAACGAATTGTGTCACGTTGTGAAAAGATGGGCACCTTCCAGAGAAAAAGAAAGGCCATATTTTTGCCCATTTTGTAGCAAAAAGGGCCATTGACTTTGACCTCTCTCCAAAGTCAATGCAACCAAACCAATAAACCTAGAACCCCCACTTGCTTTTCACCATGGAGAGTGCTGATAGGGCCCACCAAAATAATCCCTAAGTTCCAAACATTTATTAATTATAAAATGTAAAATTTTATTTTAGTTGTTTTAGTTCGAGGCTCAATATCAAATTGTAAGTTTTAACAAAATTCATCCTTATTTCAAAATAAAAAATCGTTTCGACTAGATATTTGGATAATTATCCGTGAGAGACGTAAAATTTTTATATTTCCTTTTATTTACAAGATCGATTAAAATACTGTTTTGATCATTATGATATAAAATTATTTTAGGAATTAAATTAAACAATTAAACAGTATTTCTATTTAAAAATAAAATCTTATTAATCGAAAAAATTGAATATGAATAATGCTTTAGTATATTAAACAAATAGTCCTCGGCGCCTTTCACCCCGTTTTGCCATTTTCTAATCCGCTCTGACCTTATATATATATATATATAAAATAAAGATGGCCTTGTAAAAATCATCTTTGATATTTTTAAGTAAACTTCCAAAACCAGCCCTAGAATAAAAACGATAAAAAAATATATATATATAGTATACTATATTGTAATTTTGCAATTTAAAAAACTTTCTCATAAATTCTTTTTATTTATCTTCTTTTAATTATTTTAATTTTAATCACCAGTAATTTTTTTAAAAGTTACTTATATTTTATAATTAAAAAAGTATTTTAATTATAATATTTTATGTATAAGTGGGTCTCATGTGAGACCGTCTCACGGATACTAATCTGGGAGACGGGTCAACCCTACCCATATTCACAGAAAAGTAATACTCTTAGCATAAAAAATTATGTTTTTTCATGGATTCCTCAAATAAGAGATTCGTCTCACAAATTCGACCCATGAGACCATCTGACACAAGTTTTTGTCTTTTTATATATGTGATATGTCTATTTTAATCGCTAGTATATATAATATTCTGGTATACGGTTAATCAGATGCTACTTTATAATATCTCAATCACATATATACATGTCACACCTATAAATATATATAACATCAGATAAATATAACAGAGTATTACAAACATATCAACGATATATGATTACTTCAAAAGTCAGCGCCGACGACCCTTAATCCAACTTGAGCGCATTGCATAATATGCTCAAAAAGTTATAGATATATATAGAGATAACTGAATTTGTTGTTTGCTTGTATTGATTCCGATGGAAGATGATGACTGGGATTTGCATGCCGTGGTGAGAGGCTGCGCCGGCCCCAGCACCGCTACAGACAACCATTCTCCTATTAGTACTTCTCCCCCGCTCTTACATGGCGATGAAAACCCAGGTTTTATAGATGATCAAATGGTCAACCCGTTTCAGGGCTTGCATGAAATATACAGGGAGTTCTGCGCAGATCAATCACCGCCCGCCGCAGCAGCGGATGCAGTTTATTTTCCGGGGGACAATGATTTCCAGAGCCTTCAGCAGGAATCTCAGATGAACATGCGAAGGCAAGAAAATTTACAGTTCAAGAATCCCATTTTTGGTTCTTCTTCCCTCAGTTTTCTGGCAGCAAGTAGTTGTCAGTCTAATCGACCTAGGAGAAGGTATAGTTTTGTCTCGAATTTCTGCACTGTTTAAACTCACAAGAACTAGAGATTTTGTTTTTATATGAACATTTTAAAATCATGATTCATGGGTATGAATCGGAGCAGAAAAAACCAGGAAATGAAAATGGTTCGTGAAATGAGAGAGGGGGAGATCTCGGCTGATTTGTGGGCATGGCGAAAATACGGCCAAAAGCCAATTAAAGGTTCCCCATATCCCAGGTTTCGCCTTTTTGCCTTCTTTTGATCTTGTTTCTTAATCTCATGGATTATTTTTTTTCGAGTTGGGGAGGGTTTGTTATAATTATATCTATGCATAACTCGTCTCAAATTTGTTAAACATTTTATAAATTGTCAAGTGTCTCTTTGATTTTAATTTTGAAAAAAAATCAATTTTTTTGTTGTATACACATTTTAAAATATTACTATTTACTTAAAATTGAAGCTACATTAACTTACTTTTAATTTAACTGGTTAAAGTTTATTTAAAATTATAATAATATATTCATTATATAACTTTTATCATGAAATTTTTTATTTTTCCGAACAAACTTTTTTAGATAATTTTATGAAATGAATCTTCAACTCAATACAACTAATGAAAAATATTATTTTTTATGTCAAAAATATCATTTTTCATGATAGATATGGGTCGAGACGAATAATATCATGAATAGAGACCCATTAGACGGTCTCACGTAGATATACTCTTCTCTAAAATATTATTTTTTACATCTTAAATAATTTATTTATCTATATTTTTAAATTCAATCGTATCTTTAACTAAAATTTTAAAATTTAGATAGTTCATCAATCTTAATAAAAACTAGTAAAAGATGCACATGTATTGCATGTGCTATTATTATTTTTAATTTGATCAAATAATATTAAATAATTAACATGAAATTATTTTCGATTTAGAAAAGTTGTTCGATTTAAAAGATAATTTTTATTTTGACTTGTTTCTATGTAAAATATGGAGTGATTTGAAAAGGTTTTTAGTATGGTGAGAAGGTTAATAATAGAATTAAATATTTTGGTGTCATCAAATGTAGTTATGTAGTTATTCTAATGTCCTCACACTTAATATAATAATATAAATATTACAAAAAGTATCATATTTAGATAAATATTTCAAATAGGTAATACGTTACGTGTAAAAAAACATTGGTATTAGAAATTGCAATATAATCTAATAGTTAAATAGAAATAATTATTAAAACAAATCTAGAAAAACTATATGATAAATTATTCGGAATAGAAAATAGTATTATTTTGCCGGACTGAGAATAATGATTACATATTCTAAATTCGGAAAATTGAGGGTACATAATAGATTTTGAAGAACAAAATTAACTTTTAGATTTCCAAACAGAAATTACTATAGGTGTAGCACATCAAAAGGTTGCGGGGCAAGGAAACAGGTGGAGCGTAGTCCAAATGACCCGATGATTTTCGTGGTATCTTACACCGGCGAGCACACACATCCACGGCCAACTCACCGGAACTCCCTCGCCGGAAGTACCCGGAACAAGCTCTCTCCAGCCGCCGCCACTGATAGAAGCAAAACACCTTTGATTCCTAGGGGTCCACTAACTTCCTCACCACCTGCCTCTTGTTCTAGTTTGTCTCGGAGTCCTCCGTCAATGGAAGAAGAAGCTGCAGCTCGAGAGGAAGTCGACACAGAGATGGCGAGGGCGGCTGAGGAGGAGGAGGTGGGCGGCGGTGATGAGGACGAGAGATATAGTTTATATTATGATTCGGAGTGATTTCATGAATGATCATCATGATGATACATTCGAAGGGTTTTAAGATGGTGATAACTCGATCGATTCGTCTAGAAGATCACTGTTTACAAGAGGTCATCGGTTGTCAACCGTCGCTGCCACAGTGTTCCTCCGGCCACCGCGACAACCACCTTTAAAGTGGCGGAGGAGATGGCTGATCAATTAGACTATTTGTTCTCTTGGAGTTCTTTAGAACCAATATTCAATTGGCTTTATTTACTACTAGCTAGTAATGAGTTTCATAATTTAAATTGACATATATTTTTAAATATTTTTAAAAAATATCTTTTAATCTTTAATTAAAATTTGATTTTAAAAATTATTATATAAATAACTGATTTTAACACTAATTTAATAAAATATAAAAAATTGTGTTATCAACTTATTGAATTATTTACGAAAGATAAAGTTCGACAATGTAAATGAATTTAAAGAGTAATTTTGTATTAGATGAATAAAATATAAAAAATTGTGTTATCAACTTATTGAAGTGTTTACGAAAGATAAAGTTCGACAATGTAAATGAATTTAAAGAGTAATTTTGTATTAGATGAATATATTGAGAAAATAGTGTCTATAGAAATTTCATTTATTTTAATCACAATATTATAATCATTTTTTAAGAATTAGAATTAACATGAAACCAATTTTCGATTTGTAATTAAATGGAGCAGAAGCAGAAGCAAAATTTAGAATCAACACACACAAGAAACTGAGTTTGGTGCAAGTGATGGAGCTTAACGTTCTTGTCTCATCCATCACTTTGCTTGCCTCGAATTCTGCAATAATATAATTTATAAATAGTTATATACAAAAACTTGTGTGAGACGGTCTTACGGGTCGTATTTTGTGAAATGAATATTTTATTTGGGTCTCAATGAAATAATATTATTTTTTATGCTAAGAGTATTACTTTTTATTATAAATATCGGTAGAGTTAACCCGTCTCACATATAAAGATTTGTGAAATCGTTTCACAAAATACCTACTCATAGTTATATTATCCATATCTGATAATTTATGATCTCATATCTCACGAACTGAACGGATCCGAGGTAGCATATAAAATGGAACGAGCCCAAAGCGAAAAATCGCATTAGCCTAGTCCACGATTTAATCGGCTGATTCAGAAATCCATTTTCAACCCAATAAAAAAAAAAATCCTCGAGGGATCACTTGTCTCCGGCAAGTTGTAATTTGCTAGAAGGATTTTGAAATTTGGAAGGACAATGCAATTCTTTGGAGGTTCAGAAATCAGTCCATCTCCTCCGGTACCCACAGCATCTGGGAACAATTCCCCCATGCTTTACTTATTCAATAGAAACGGAGTATGCTTGCTTTACAGAGAATGGAATCGACCCCTCAAAACCCTGAGTCCACAGCAAGATCAAAAGCTCATGTTTGGTCTCCTCTTCTCACTCAAATCTTTGACCGCGAAGATGGATCCCACAAGGTGTTCGATTTGATTCCCCTGCTAAAATTTCGTGTTTTGACCCGATAGTTCATTCCTTTTGGTTGTTTTTGTTATGGGAATCTATGATTTCTTTCAATTAGTTAGTAATTCGTTTTAGTCTGAAAAAAATTTCTGCTTGATGGGCAGTGCTGAAAAAGGTAATCTTGGGGTGCCACAACTGCCTGGGCAAAGTTGTTCATTTCACAGCTTTAGTACGAATTCCTATAAACTAAGCTTTATTGAGAGCCCATCTGGAATTAAGGTTAGTTGAGATGTTTGTATTAAAGTTTCAGTCTTTGGTTTTTGGTATACTATGTTAGTAGCACGGAATGTAATCGATTATAAACGGATTGATTCTGAAAGTGGTTGATGTGGGGAGTAGGTTCACTGTGAGATAAGATCCATATGGATGCAAGTTTTAGATATGCGGTGTTCTTGAAACTGCATTTATCAAATCGAATTTTTGCTTGCGGGTTGTTAGCATAAAAATCAACATTTCTGTCTTGTTTATTTTTTCACTTGTTGCAATCTTAAGATATAGGTAATGTGCTTTAAGACTCTGCTGAAAGTGGGTTAATTAATGGAATCTTGCTTTAGAGCAGACCTTGGTTATACATCCATGGTAGCCTAAAATTAAAATTAAGTCCCTTGATGAAAACAGAAATGTGATTCTTGAATTCCTATGTTTAGTTTATTTTTTATGCACAAACTGAGGACCTAATTAGCAGCATGTATCCCATATATTGATGCATTAGATTAGATAGAAATTCATTTTTATGATGGACCATGAACAAGTTCAAAGTGGGGCTATATGATTGCCACCATTTGTTCTTCTTTCTGCGTGGGTTGTTTTGCAGATCATTCTTGTTACCCACCCAAGGATCAGTGACTGAGAGAAGCTCTGAAGTACATCTATAACTTGTATGTGGAGTATGTTGTCAAGAATCCGCTTTATTCACCCGGGAATCCCATTAGGTAAAGCTGTCTTGGAATTCCTGTGCCTTGATTAGTTGAAATATCGAACCCTTTCTAGTACCATTTGAAATATGAATAGCTCCTTTATGTTTACACGAATGTTGATGTGAGGCTATACATCCATTCGAAAGTATTTTTGAAATGGAACAACTTTTAAATAAAAGGTTGAATCACATACACTACCTAAGTGAATGCACGAGATTGCTAAAAACCATGTTTGAAACACAGGGAGTTAAAATCATTTTTTATGAGAGCTTTTAGCAATCTCGTAATTTCGCAATGGTAGAGTATGCAATAAACCCTAATTAAATTTGTTTTTTATAAGTTGATGTTTTGTTTGGCTTTTAAAATTTAATAGTTCTCAACAAAAGCCAAAATCAAGAAGAAGAAAAAAATTAAGGCTTTCTGCCGCAGATTTCTTTATAAAATTAAAGTAGGATGTTTTTTTAACTGCAATGACTATATAAAACTTCATCTGCTTTTTAAACCATGTGCTTATGTACCTAAACTCGCACTAATATATTATTGGAAATATAGACGATAAATTAGCATGAAGGGCTTATTTGATTTTGGTTCTTGTATCTCGATTTATTTCCTTTACTTGTTTTAAGTTGCGAAGATGATGCTGTTATTACGGTTTCCTCAGGCAATTTATTGAGTTGCTAGTGAACCTGCATGCCAAACTTTAAGCTTTAAGCAGATTCTAGGCATGCGGGACAACAAATTTGCGAATATTCTTCTATTATTTCATTATAATATTAAAAGAAGGAAGAAGGAGATGCGCAACGTGTAATTCATTTCAACGTGTAATTCCTTTTCTGTATATTGCATTTACATTTGAACAGAGTTTTATACACTCTTGTTGTAACTGATTTGATTCCTCTAGATTGTTCTTAAATAAATGGGCTTGCCATATATCCTATGGGCTAAATACAATGGGTTCTATGGATTTGAATCTTGGGCTTCAGGTGTTTCTTTAACTTGCCCCCTCAAGCTTAGTAGGGGATGAGGCACCACGCTAAGCTTGAACCGAAGTCGATGAAACATCATTGTAGATAATGGTTTAGTAAGAACGTCGGCAATTTGATCAGTCGAAGGAACATGGCGTACTGATAGTTGGTTGGCCAAAACTTTCTCACGAACGAAGTGAAGATCAAGCTCTAGGTGCTTTGTTCTTGCATGTAATACTGGATTAGCAGTAAGTGCAATGGTGCTGAGATTGTCACACCATAGAATGGGTGGATCCGAGACAGCAATGTGGAGTTCAGAAAGAAGGGATTGAATCCACAATAACTCGGATGTAGCATTTGCAACACTTCTGTATTCTGCTTCAGTGCTAGACCTGGATACAATCGGTTGCTTCTTCGAGCTCCAAGAAATAGGAGAGGAGCCAAAGAACCAGCAGAAACCAGAAGTGGATCGACGATCATCAGGGTCACTACCCCAATCGGCATCACAGAAACCATGAAGGGTAAATGCAGAGTTATGATGTAGACGAATACCAAAACCAAGAGTACCACTTAAGTAACGTAGAATTCGTTTGACTGCCTTCCAATGCGAATATGAGGGAGCATGCATAAACTGACAGACTTTGTTGACACTAAATGAAATGTCAGGTCTGGTAATGGTTAGATATTGGAGAGCTCCTACGGTGCTTCGATAAAGAGTACTGTCAGGAAATGGATCCCCATCTTTACAAGATAACCGAAGGCCTGAAGTCATCGGAGTTGGCAAGGCTTTGGCATTGTTCATCTTGGTGCGAAGAAGCAGATCCTGCACATACTTGGTTTGAGTAAGAACCATTGATTTATCCAAAGATCGACAAACCTCAATGCCTAAAAAATAATTCACATCTCCCAAATCTTTAAGGGAAAACTGCCTGTTTAAGGATGAAATGAGAGATCGAACCCGAGCATGATCACTTCCTGTGATTAGAATGTCGTCAACATAGACTAAGACATAAATGACAAAATCAGCATGAGTTTGAATAAATAAGGAGGCATCAGCTTTGGATTCAACAAAGCCCATAAGTGTGAGAGTATGACAAAGCCGAGCAAACCAAGCTCGCGGGGCTTGCTTAAGTCCATATATGGCTTTATTCAGTTTGCACACAAGAGAATTGTCGTTGTTCGGAGCTTCAAAACCTGGGGGTTGACGCATATACACAAGTTCAGTAAGTTTGCCATTGAGAAAAGCATTATTGACGTCAACTTGTTGAATTCTCCAACCCTTAGCAACAGCCACAGACAGAACAAGGCGAATGGTTGTGGGTTTCACAACTGGGCTGAATGTCTCTGTATAATCAAGTCCTGGAGTTTGAGAATAGCCCTTAGCGACAAGACGGGCTTTGTGTCTAGCAATAGAGCCATCAGGATTTGTTTTCAGTTTGAACACCCATTTACAGCCGATGATGGGCACATCAGAGGGTGCTGCAACAAGGGTCCAGGTGTGGTTTTGCATCAAAGCTTGATATTCAGCTTCCATAGCTTTGCACCATTCAGGAAGTGCACTTGCTTCTTGGAAAGAAGATGGTTCCCAAATATTAGAATGCAAGGATAGATGTACCTTAGGCTTAAAAATCCCATCCTTGGAGCGAGTTACCATTGGATGAAGATTCAATATGGGAGGCATAGGAGCTGTGAGAGTAGGTGAATGAGATGAGGAAATAGTATCTCTTGATGTAGAGACTGACGAAGAATGAGGAGAAGTAGAGGATGAGATAGGAGGTGTATCAGCCGATTGTGGAGGATAAGAAGTAGCTGTGGTGTGTATGGGTGAAGGCAAGGAATGTGAAGGAACAACAGATGTAGATGCAGGGACTTGGGGTAAGTAAAGAGAAGATTGAGATGTGACTGTGGGACTAGACACAACATGGGACTTGGAGAATGGAAAGCTTTGCTCATGAAACTTAACATGTCTAGAGATGAAGACTCGACCAGTAGCACTAATGCATTTGTAACCCTTGTGTTTGTCACTGTATCCAATGAATGTACATGGGGTTGAGCGAAAATTTAGTTTGTGAATATTGTAATCACGGAGACATGGGAAACAAAGACATCCAAACGTTTTAAGATGGGAGTAATCTGGTGGCTTTTTGAGCAAAAATTGGACGGGGATTTGTCCTTGAAGAGCTACAGTGGGTAATCTATTTATAAGATAGACTGCTGTAGAGAAAGCATCATCCCAAAATGATAAAGGCATTGATGCATGAGCTAAAAGAGAAAGTCCAGTGGCAACAATGTACCGATGTTTTCGTTCAACGACCCCGTTTTGTTTTGAAGTATAAGGGCAAGAGATACGATGCTTTATTCCATTTGTTTGAAGGAATGAGTTCAAGGCTTGGAATTCCCCTTCCCAATCAGATTGAAAGGCTTTGATTTTTTTGTTTAGTTGAAGTTCAACATGAGTTTTGAAGTGTGCAAACACTTGAGCAACTTCTGATTTTGCCTTAAGAAAATAGATCCATGTAAAACGGCTAAAAGCATCAACAAAGCTTATGTAAAACTTGAACCCATTTCGAGAAAGGGTATGAGCAGGACCCCAAACATCGGCAAAAATAAGTTCAAGTGGTTCGGTGAATTGTGTTTGAGAAGAAGGAAACGGGAGTTTATGATTTTTTCCAAGTTCACAAGCTTCACATAAATGCATATTTTCATTTCTTGGAAGGCGAAAATTACACTTTGATAGAATTTGTTTAACAGTAGAAAGGGGAGGATGGCCTAGTCTACAGTGCCATTGATCTAGAACACTTGATGATGCCTTAATTGAATGCTGATGTGAAGCAGGAGGACTGGAGTTTTTGTCAGAAAGAGTACTGTGAAGACATGTGGGGTGGGATGCAGTAGTAGAGTGAAGTGGTCCAAGGTTGAATCTGTATAGGCCTTCATGTAAAATTCCTCGGAGAAGAACAACTCGCGTGGCTAGATCCTTCACAAGGCAATAAGAAGGATAAAACTCAAACATGACATTATTATCACGGGTAAATTGATGAACACTTAAAAGATTTTTTGTTATTTGAGGAACATGCAGCAGGTTTTTCAAACGAAAAGGGCGAGAAAATGAAGAAGAACCAAATGTAGATTCACCAATATGTGAGATAAACAGACCTGTACCATTTCCCATATGAACCTTACCACCGCCAGTGTACTCGGAACCAAGTGTAAGATTACCAAGATCATTCGTAACATGGTGAGATGCTCCAGAATCTGGAAACCACCACTCATCTCCTGCAGATTCAGAGTTGGTAGTTGCAATAGCTGCTGATGGATAGGAAGGCTGAGGAGATCGATATTGACCTTGTTGTGGTGGTCGAGAAGGACCCGATGAGGGGAAACGACTGGAATTTGGAGGTTTGGCAGTGTATTCGGCATCAAACCTGTAATAACATATTCCAGCCACATGACCTGCGACTCCACAAATTTGACAAACAGGTCTGCCATTGTTGTTGTTCCAAAAACGCCTGCCTCCCCGAGTATTTCTACCACGACCGCGGCCTCGAGGGAAGGATCCTCTTGATGAAAGGAACTCAGGAGATTGGCTTCGTGATGAAAAGGAATCATCAGTCTTCTTAGTAGGAGCAAACGAAGCTGCATTAACTGAGTGAGGCAACGTTTCATTGTTAGCGTTATGAGACTCCAGCCGACCTTCATGAGTCAACAGAAGAGCATTCACCTCTGATAATGCTAGAGTATCAATTCTTGACGTAATGTGAACGACAACAGAGTCGTATTCCAATCCAATTCCACCAAGAACATATAAAATTTGATCATCCTCACTGATTGAGTGACCACAAGCAGCTAACATATCCATAATGTTTTTCATTTTGCCTAGGTAATCCTTCATATTCTGATTTCCTTTCTTCATGGTTTGCAATTGTAGCTTGTATTGCATCACCTTAGCTTTGGATCTTGAGGCAAATAACGTTGATACCCGAAGCCAAAGTTGAGAGGATGTATCGCACCCGATCATTTGGCTTTGGACAGATTCAGTCATGGAGGACAACAGAAAGGAAAATAGAAGTTGATCCTGTCTACTCCAGGTAACGAACTGAGGATTGACGTCGTCGGCAGTATTCTCATTAGGAACGACTTTAGGAGGGACGTGAGGGTGCTCGAGTATGAAATTTTCTAACCCCAATCCACGAATTCCAGCAACAATCTGAAGATTCCATAGAAGAAAATTCTCGTCACTAAGCTTAACTGAATTTATCTGGTTAGCTGGGTTCACGAGTAGGAAGCTTGTATTGGTTGATGGATTTACAGAGGTGTGGGTTGAAAATCCACTGCCGGAGATAGCGTCGGCCATGGATATGGCTCTGATACCAAATTAGAAAAACAAAAGAAGGAAGAAGGAGATGCGCAACGTGTAATTCATTTCAACGTGTAATTCCTTTTCTGTATATTGCATTTACATTTGAACAGAGTTTTATACACTCTTGTTGTAACTGATTTGATTCCTCTAGATTGTTCTTAAATAAATGGGCTTGCCATATATCCTATGGGCTAAATACAATGGGTTCTATGGATTTGAATCTTGGGCTTCAGGTGTTTCTTTAACTTAACTAACCAAGTTATAGGATTTTCAATCGTGAGACTTGGGTGCTAATTTGGTTTCTATCTTGTCTGTTTCAGATGTGAGCTATTTAATACAAATGTTGATCAGTATGTCAGAGGCCTTGGCTAAAATAGTATCTTGGAGAAGCACAGAAGAACATTGCTTCAAAGAACTGGTGATTTAAAGTTTGTTCCTGCAGTATGTTTTTATAGATTGAGTATAGTTTAAATATCACATCCTGAGATATTTGTTTGGGTTCTTGAATTTGTGAACTCTTATCTTTGTTCAAATGATAAAATATTTGTAACTATATAATCAAGTGAGTGTCAATAACATGACCAATGTTCAATCTGTATATAAATTCTATTAAGACACATCTAACAGATACAATAGTTGAGAGAAACTGGTAGAGAGTAGGTTGATCTGGGGGTCGGCTTCTCAATCAGCGGAGAATTATCTCCCAGGATTGACTAATTAATGTTGGACTTTATGTCCAAGTAAACTCAATTATCTCAAAATTTATTCCAAGTCCATCCTCTTACTTTGAAACTACATCTTCTAAACCAAGTAGGAAAGGAAAGAAGACCATTGATGACGATGGATGGAGACATCACAAGGAAACATTGGACGAAAACTGAATATTAACTTCTCACAAAGACATGGGACGCTTCCACCAAACCGATGCTTGACAATGATCAAAAAAATGCTAATTTCTGTTGATTGGTCTGGAATTAATATAACCATGAGTTGTTAGATGGAAAGTACTAATATGGAACAACATGCGGCAACGCTTCAATGATGTTGTGAAATGAGTGTTCGCATTCCAAAACAAACTAAGTGAACTAGACCAATAGGAATGAAGCCCTAAAAAAAGCCATGAGAGGAGAATGATTGAAAGATGCAAACATGATGGAAATGTTTAAAACAAAGCCTGAAGAAGATTTAAAAAAAAAGGATGAGAGAGAATGCTATAACAAAAGAGCATTTTGCGAAAAAAAAAAATCGAAATATGGAAAAGAAGTATGAAATGAGGACGATATAGCACCAGATGAGGGTGAGGGAGCAAGAAAAAATGGAGATGGATCAAGAAAGTCGAATCATGGATAAAGATATTAACGATACAAGGTTGACTGATGTTCAACGTTAATATTAATATGAAAATGCAAGAACAAATTTTTCGTAAATCAATGATTTATTTAGTTTGCAATTTAGTTGTTTGTATTTTAATATCGTGTATTTCTCGTTATTTCGTGAATTTTTTTTAATTTTGTGTAACTTATAAAATTTTGTGTATTTTTAATTTGTTTTAATTATGTGCAATTTTATTATGTTTTTTTTATAAAAAAAATTATTGAATGAAATAAAAAAACTAATATCAGTATGAACTTATCAACGTTGATATAAGCATGGGATGTAATTATCAACTTCATTACACCAGCCTCATCACACCATTGTACATGTTCTTATATACATATTATAAATTCTTCAAAAGCTTTCACGAATCAATAAATTTAAAAAAAAAATAGTTCTAATCCAATAGTTACGGCAGCAAGGAAATGCTAATCGAATGACATAAAATGTAATATGAGATAACATAACTAGCGAGACGCGTCCTTCTTCGAATTATGAGCCTAACAATTCGATCTATTGACATCTAAGTAGGTGATGTCACTCGTATCAATATGTCGTATTGTATGGAGCTATGTTCTAACACAAAATACAAGAGAATAAAATTTTATCTCTGATAAGCTCTATAAGTTTTGGTCTATTGTTAAGTATTTGATTCTAACATATTTTATCTTACAGTGAGAAATTTATTTAAAACCAATTAAAAATATTTTATATTTTAAAAATTTTGTAAACTATTTTCATTTTTCTATTACTAAAAATCTAATTTATCATAATTTGGTAATTTTATATCGTATTCATTTGACAAACTTTATTTTTTCATTATTAAAAAAAAATTTCTTATGTCAATGAATCATCTTTTCTTCTATAATCTATACCGTAATATAAAAATTAATGACTAATGAGTATTAAAAGTTATATTAATTTAAAATCCATTTTTAACAAAAAATTTCTTATGTCAATCAATCATCTTTTCAATGAAGGTAATCCAAACACGCATGAACAAGGGAAAAGTAAGAAAGTATAGAAGAGTTACCAGTCCCTCTGCAGTTCCCCTGTAGGCAGCCACCTCAAATGGAAAAATGGATGACGCGACAATGAATTTCATCCAAGGGATGATCGGATGAGGCACATGTTGTCCATCGTTGCAGTATAGGGCTACTGAAGGCAATATTAAAATGTAAATCTTAAATATGGAAAGAAAAAGAGTGAAAGCCATAAACATACCCAATGTAGCACAAGCGCATGGTTTTCAAGAGCCAAGTACAATGCTGGTCATACAGAGAACCTGGGCAGGACGAGGGCAGAAATGGCACGATCGTTGTGATGGCAGAAACAAGGGTCGGGCATTGCGTGACGACAAACATCGACCACACAGTCCAAAAGGGATTACATGATGGGCCTTCAGGCAGACAAGAGACCATGACTCGAGATAACCGCTACAGAGACTGAACACAAAGAATCACAGGAGAGTGTGGTGAGAGATTTGGGGCTAAGGTTCTTGGGTTCAAATTTTGGGAGTTGGATGACAAGTTTTTAAAGTTATTGGTAGATTTTTACAGAAGTGTCGGAAGAAATTTTTGGGTAGCAGAAAGTGAGCGGGAGAAGAAATTTTATTTGATTTGATATTGGCTTGGGGTGGCTTTTTGGATCCCTCCCAAAAACCGATGGCCCAAGTAAATGTAATTTTGGGCCATTTTGTAACAAATGGATGAAGTGAGATGATACAATCTCAAAACTTAATCTAGGCCGAAAAGAGAAATAGAATAAGCAGACCAGATAACAAAAAAACTCATTTTTTTGAATAAATTAAATGATGTGTATATAGAAAGAGATAATGAGAAAGAAACGTGGACAAATCGTGAATCATAGAAAGTGTGGAAAAACCGATAGTGTAGTGAAGAAAATAAGGACATCTGCCAAATAAGAGAGACACATTCGATCACACAAATTCTAACAAGTCGCCTAAAATTTTAGTCAAAGCGTTTTAATTGCTTTTACAAAAGTATAATTAATATTGTGTGTCTGAGTTTGTCTTGTGCTTGTAAGAGCCAATAAGCGTTTTTATAAATTTAAATTTTAAAAAAAAAATCAAAGGAATGAAAGGTTGTAGGCTGAGCTGGCAGTTATAAAGTATAATTAATATTGAGTGTATATCAACATGGAGGTAGTAGATGCTCTGAATGACTGCCCCCTTCGTTCTCTCTAATTTTGGTATTTTATCAACAATGGCGGAAACCATTGTCCTTTATTCTACGCCGGAGCACCTGAATCCCATGCTAACACTTGCAAAATTCATTGCCAAACACCACCAAGAAGTCCATGTCACCATCCTCTGTACTGCTTCCACCTCCGCCGCAGCCGCAGTCGCCGCGATCCCCTCAATAACCTACCTCCGCCTCCCCGACGCCGTAACCCCCCCTGCAAATCATGAAACTCATGCCATTGAACTCTTATTCGAAATCCCACGTCTCCAAAAACCTATATTAACCGAAGCCCTTCAAGAAATATCCAAGAAATCAATAATCAGAGCTTTTGTCATTGATTTCTTTTGTAATTCAGCTTTTGAAGTTTCTAAAAGCTTGAATATACCCACTTACTACCATATCAGCACGGGTGGATATGGCCTTTGCGTGTTTCTTTACTTTCCAACTATTCACGAAACCATTCGTGAAGACATAGGAACATTGAACGATTTTCTTGTGATTCCTGGGTGTCCACGTGTTCACTCATCGGATTTTCCCATTGCAATGCATTTTCGAGACAGCAACATCTACAAACACTTTCTGGACACTGCAATTAACATTGGAAGATCGGATGGAATCCTCGTGGACTCGTTTGATGCGCTCGAGGCTCCAGCTAAAGACGCACTAGTTAAGGATTTATGTACACCAAATTCTAAAACTCCTCCAGTTTACTTTCTTGGCCCGTTAATTACTGACAGTGTCAGCAAGAATGGTGTTACAGAGCAAGAATGCTTGAAATGGCTGGATTTACAGCCAACAAGAAGCGTGATATTTCTCTGTTTCGGCAGAAGGGGTAGGCTTTCGGCGGAGCAGTTGAAGGAAATGGCTGTTGGTTTAGAAAACAGTGGGCATAGGTTTCTCTGGGCAGTGCGCAATCCGCCAGGAAACCCTCGATCACCGTCGCCGGAGGAGCCGGACTTGGACGCGATTCTTCCACAGGGGTTCTTGGAGAGAACTAGAGATAGAGGGTTTGTTTTGAAGTCATGGGCTCCGCAGAAGGAGGTTCTGAGCCATGAGTCCGTCGGCGGATTCGTGACACATTGCGGATGGAGCTCAACACTGGAGTCTGTGTCGTTTGGCGTGCCGATGATCTGTTGGCCTCTGTACGCTGAGCAGAAGATGCAACGGGTATTCATGGTGGAGGGAATGAAGGTGGCGCTGCGGCTGAAGATGGCGGATGATGGGTTTGTTACGGCCGCAGAGATTGAGAAGCAGGTGAGGGAGCTTATGGAGTCTGAGAATGGGAATCAGATCCGGAAACGTTTGGCACAGATGAAACAAGCCGGCAAAGCTGCGGCGGAGAAGGGCGGATCTTCGATGGTGGATTTAGAGAAGTTTATTAGACGATTTAATTAACGGGGGCGACAAAAATATCGTTATTAATATTGTATTTTGTGTGTTGTCGATTGTAATGAAAAAAAAACTCAAAATAAGAGTTGTGTGTTGGAGAATAATTAATCATCTGAAAATCCAGAATTCATCAGGTTATATTATCAAAATTTTAATCAATTAATTATTGCGGAAGTGTTCTCAAAATCATAATCAGTCTTTTAGAATAAGTACTTGATCTCCTAGATTTACGTGTTCTTTCATATGGGCCCATCAATATTCACAAAGATCATATATACAAAATCTTTAATATTTCGAAATAAATTAATGTCCCCAAAACATATCACTTTCTTTCAATCAATTCATTTAAAACTTCAAACCGAATCCATGATCCATAAAAAATATTGAACTTAGCCTGAGCTCGGATGCGTCTAAAACTGAGCTCCCTCATGCTTGTATTTCTCCATAACAGACATGGGGGAACGCTAACTGGTGTTTTTTTCGGGTAGGCAGGCATGTGCCCAAAAAGGGCGCCCTCGTGCGCGCGCTCGCATTTTTCCTGTAACCTGAGGGGAAAAAAAGATCAGCTTGGGTGCATCACTTTTCAAAACAGAGGCACTATAAAACCTGTGCGGTGAGCCTAACTGCAGTTTCGAATTTCTATTTTAAAAAAAAAAAAAAAACTGAAGCCGGACATTCAAATCTCTACACATTAAAATCGCAAACCTATCAGATAAATCCAATTAACCAAAATTTTAATGGATTACTTAAATTTGAGCTTAACCAAATTGTTGTAATCAAGGCCGTTTAAGTGTGTACTTTGTGGAAGTCGTTGTCATAGTGGACAAGGGGTTGCATTATTGTAGTGACGTTGAATTATTGTACTACGTGTTTTAACATGTACAGTAGCAATAGAATATTATGTCATGTAATAGTATTTCATTTAGTGTAATTTAAGGAGGTGTTCTCCTTTGTATTGAAAAATGAAATATTTTTATGCAATAAAAGTTTGATATTTTCCTTCAAAGTTTGTCTCTCTCAAAGCATTGTTTATCTTTTATCTTCAAGAATCTCCAAAAATCATAATAATGTAAGTATTTTATGAACTATGAATTTGATTATATCTTCAATCCTCCTATTGATTATATCATACCTCAAGAAGTAAATTATTTGAAAAAATTTTAAAAAAAAAATCAAATCTACAAAGGATCATATTTCCTTTGCTGAGAATCAACTCAAAAATCCAGACATCAACTCAATCTTTAAAAATTGGTTTGTTATATCAAACTTACGAAGATTAAAGCTGTTGGTTATCGATTTAGAGTTTAGAAGGGATGAATAAACTCGTTCCTTTCTTTGATGTTTTTGCAAAGGTGTTAGAATCATGTTAGAGATTATAGGTTATTTTGTTCGAATATATTTCCAACAGATCACAATAACTTGTGAGGAAACGATCTGATGGTTTGAGGTGAAAACGATAAAACAGTAGGCAGTAGACAGTAGTTGTTTCTGGAAGTACGAAGATGAAATCTTCTACATCTTTCCTTCTTCTGTTTCCAGAAGGTATCACTAAAAGACTTTGGTTTTTACAGTACAACTCTTGTACACACCCACTTCAGTAGGACTTACCATTCATCTACTCAAACTCTTAGTTTCACAATGCTATATAATGAATACAATAAGGTTCTGGAAAAGACTATTTTCCATACTACAAAATCTTCTCAATAAGATGTAATAAGGTGAATAGCTTGTAAAGAGATAAAGAAACAACAACACAAGATGATATCAGAAGATCAGATATATGCTATAAAGAGTGTGTTGTTTTTCTGTATATTGAGCTTGAAGATAAAGAGTAATTCTTGATTGCTCAAAACAACGTTGAAATAATAGACACATAATATGTTCCTTGTTAATAATAATCGTTGCTTTTATATTAGATTGATCGTCTAATATATAGAAACCTTGAATCCAACGTCTATAAACAAAACAGCTTCTTTGACTCTAAGTGAATCATCTTTATCACCGATAAAGGGACCTGCAGAAAGCTTCAGAATAATCAAGCTTTTTTTATACCAAAACTAGTAAGGCGTGTTAAAGTCTTTGTACAGCATCAAATGGTGCAATTAATACTAGTACTATATAAAGTAATGTAACATTAAGACTTGTAAATATCAAACGAAAGACATTAAGTTCTGCTTCTGCTTTTTCTAACCGTTATGTTTAGCTAAGAAATACTCGATAAGTACCGCTTCTGTTTTAGCGATACGAGTGCTTCTGCTATTTATATTTTCCTCTGCTTTTTTACTATCACCACTTACTAGTTTTGACTCTTATCACCACAATTAAAGTAAGTCTAACAAAAGCAATCTTTAAAAGCTTTTGAAACACAAAGCTCAATTCTCGCTGTGTAAGTGGTATAAGAGTCCTTTACTGAAGAAATTCTTCTAAGTTAAAGAGATCATATTATCTTGTTCAAAAGGAAAGAATGTAGCTCTACTCGGGAGCAATCCTTAAGTCATATATCCATAAGTCTGTAAAGCCTGAAGGGTAAGGTAGGAATAAATATTTGGCATTATCTACTTGAATTCCTAATGGACAAGATAATAAAATCTTTCACTTAGAAGAAATCTTCTAGTAGTGGTAATACCAAAAATAAAAAAAATTAATTATTTCTGAAAATTTTGAAAAAAAAAATTAAGACTGTAAATTATCAGCATCTACAAATATGAAGATTTATAGATCTGATAATTTTAATTTTAGATCATGATTATATCATAAAAACAATAGAATAAGCACTACTTCTAAAAGGATGATATGATTCATTTAGTTTGTTATCACAAAAGCTTGTTAATATTCACAATCATTCATATAAATGTATGCATTTAGTAATGATCCAAGTAGGTTTAAATCCTCTTACAATATTAGATTTAAATACATAAGTCTTAATAATCGTCAGATAACAAATGTATAATAAATTTGAAGATTCTTTATTATGTGTTGAGGATCGAAGTTGAGTTTAGAGGGGGGGTGAATAAACTCTACTCGTTTTTCGTAAGGATGAAGTACTAGAATCCTGTTAAGGATAGTAGTCGATCTTGTGAGAATACTTTCACCTGATTACAGTAGAATGTGCGGAAATAATCTGATGAAGTAGTTGAAAAACAATAAAGCAGTAGACAGCAGTTGTTTATGGAAGTTCGAAGATAAACTCTTCTACGTCTCCCCTTCTTCTGTTTCCAGAAGGTATAACTAAAAGACTTTGGATATTACAGTACAACACTTGTACACACCCACTTCAGAAGGACTTACACCTCAGCCTACTGAAACTCTTAGTTTCTCAACTTACAAAAATGCGGAACACAAAGTTCTGAAAAGACTCTTTTCAGATTACAGACTCTTCTGATAAAATATTGGTGCAGTAAAGATTGTGAAGAGTGTAAGAATTAGTAGCACAAGATGATCTTTAACAAGATCAGATATAAGCTATGAAGCGTGTGCTACTTTTCTTTGTGTTGAACTTTTTAACAACGCTCAAGGATGACTGATACTTTTCTGATAAGAGAGTAGCTTTGTTCCTTGAAAATGATATTGTGCGAAGTGTCGTGTCGAACAAGGATTTGATCCAAGTATATATAATCGACTGAGTTCAACGTTCATAATCAGAGAAGTCTTCAGATAACTGATACAATCAGCTTTATTACCGAAATAGGTTCCTGCAGAAAAGCTATAAAACAATCAGTCTTGTTTTATACTCAATTTGGTAATATGCATTAAATGACTCCGTATAGTATTTAATGCTGCAATTAATACTGGTACTAGGAACACTTTAACGGTAACAATTAAGATAGCAACGTTAGAAAGTGTTCTCTACTGGTTTGTATAGTTATCCCTTTTTCTACTGGTTTAGTTTTACTAGAGCAGCAGCTACTGATAAACTATCTAGTTGTTCTGGTCTGCTGGTCTACTGGTTTTAGTTAACATCGCCACAATAAAATTCATATCTAACATTATGAATAATAGAGTCTTCATTATGTAAAAGACCAATACATTTTAGTTGATTATCTAATTTCCCTATTTCTCTTTTTGATCCAAATATCATAAAAATACCCACTTTGATTATAAAAACTGAGGGTTTTGATATGATAAATGGAACAGAAAATGTTGCTCTATTACATAGAATTTGTTATAAAGTAATGAATTCATTCATTTCTAATTTTAGAATTAATGCTAATCAAATTAGTTCAAAAAGAGGAGAAACGACTCTTTTTATAACTGATATTAATAAAAGTAATATCATGATTCCAATGAGTCGATAGTTTATCTAAAGAAGAAGAAGAAAATAATTTATCTAAAAAAGATAATGAAATAAATCAAATGATATGGGTCAATAAAATTGATCAAATTATTTTTTAAAAATGGTACTCAAAAGTAACACTTATTATTAAAAAAATTTACAATTACTATAGAAACACTCCTTGATAAAGGAGCTGACGTAAATTATATTAGTGAAGGAATTGTTCCTTCTAAATATTATTAAAAAAAACTACTCAATTCATAATGGCGGCTAATAAGCAACCACTTATAATTAATTATAAATTGTCTGTGGTAATATGTAATTCAGGAGTTTGTTTAAATATTAATTTTATTCTCATTAAAAATATTTCTACTCCTATTATATTAAGAACATTTTTTTTTCCAAATATTGTTTCCCATTAATAAAAGTAATGGAAAATTTTTATATATTAATATTAAAGGAAAAGTTTTGTTATTTTCCATTCACAAGATTACCAGTATCAAAATCTATTAATATTTTACAAAAAATAATAACTAAAAAAGAAAATTTTGTTATTTCATTAAAAGATGATTTTTTTTAAAAAAAATATTAAATAAAAAATTAATTCTGAAAAAATTAAAAAAAATAAAAATTATTTCAAAAAACATATCTAAAGATATATGTGCAGGGGTTCATAATCCTTTTTAGAATAGGAAAAAAAACATCAAATAAGTATTCCTTATACAGATAATTTTATGGATGATAAGATTCCTACCAAAGCAATGTACGTTAATTGCAATGGGGCCTGGACTTTTAAAATATTGTAAGAAAAAATAGATAGTCTCCTTAAAAAAGAATTAATTAGACCAAATAATAGTCCTTGGAGTTGCCCAGCATTTTATATAGAAAATGCATGTGAAATAGAAAGAGGAACACCTAGACTTGTTATTAATTATAAACCGCTTAATAAAGCATTAAAATGGATAAAACATCCATTACTAAAGAAAAGAAATTTATTAAATAGACTATTTAAAGGAAACATATTTTCTTCATTTGATTTAAAATCATGTTTTTATCAAATTCTTCTTAAAAAAAGAAGATAAATATAAAATAGCTTTTATCGTTCTATTTGGGAGTATGAATGAAATGTTATGTCATTTGGATTAAAAAATACTCTAATGGAGTTTCAAAATATTATGAATGAAATTTATAATCCATTTATAGATTATGATAGAAGATGTTCTTATTTATTCTTATAATATTGATCAGTATTTTAAACATCTTAATATATTTATCCAAGCCACTAATAGATCAGGTTTAGCAGTTAATCATAAAAAGGTAAAACTTTTCCAAACTAAGATAAAATTCTAGGTCATTATGTTGAAAATGGAATAATGATTCCTATTGAAAGAGCAATTGTTTTTTATGATAAATTTCCTGATAAAATCACTGATTTAAATCAATTACAAAGATTTCTTGGTATTCTTAATTATATAAGAGATTTTTATACAGATCTCGCTCAAGACTGTAAATTATTATTTCAAAGGTTGAAGAAAAATCATCAACCATACAAATAGTCATACTTTAGCAATAGAAAAAATAAAAGAACGAGTTAAAGAACTTCCTTGTTTAATTATTGTTAAGTCTGAAGCAATCAAAATAGTTGAAATAGACGCCTCTGGAATTGGATATGGAGGAATTTTAAAACAAATAATGAATAATGAATCTAAAGAGACTCTTGTTAGATATACATCAGGAATATGGAATAATAGTCAATAGAATTATTCCACAATCATAAAAGAAAAAATGTATCACTAAATTTGAAAGTGATTTTTTAAATAAAAAATTTCTATTACGAGTTAATTGCAAATGAGCAAAAGACATTCTTTTAAAAGATGTAAAAATAATAGCATCTAAATAAATTTTTGTTAGATGGCTAGGTATATTAGCATGCTTTGATTTTGACATTATACATATTTCTAGAACATCTAATAATTTGCTAAATTTTCTAAGCAGAGAATTTTTACAGAGATCCAACTTGGAAGACGGTTTTGAAAAAACCAACCATAGGGAAAAAAAACCCTTAAACAAACACATGACTAATAAAAGAGTCAATACATAAAAGGATAAAACTCTTTTAATAGAGGATAAATTTGATCTCATTACTGAATGAGCAGATATGAAACTGCATATGATATTCAATATTATCATAATGCAATATTTTCTTTAAAAGGTTCTAAAGAAGAACTTAAATATCCATATATACTTTCAGGATATATAGATTGTTGTCCTGTTGATAATGACCTAAAAAGTCTTCTCCGATTCATATAGTTCAAAGCTATTTAAATAAAGATTTACTTCCAATTTACGGAAGGAAAACACGAGATTATTTTGAAACAATTCTAGTTGAAATTGGATCTGTTGAAATTCAACACATAGATCGAGTTAGAGATTAGGAATTTTCTAAAGTGATTATTAAAAAGGTAATACCGGCTGCCAATTGGGATTTGTCTCTAGGACAAGCTCGATATTTAAACACATTTCAAGCTATGCCTAATATGTATAATTATCATGATTATATTAAAGCATGCGATAATATCCATATATATATGAAACTTTTCAAAGAAAACATTCATGGTATATTAAAATCCAACTAGATGATAATAATCAATTTTTACCAACATGGGGGTTTAATGTCAACTATATTACCTCGTAATGTTAAAAATATTTGGAGAAAATTCGAACAAGCTAATTCTCAGCTTGAAGCACTTCCTGCAATATTATAATTTTCCACTAATTATAATGTCCCCTGGATTATTAGATGAAAATATGGTCTACAAGATCAAGTACGAGAAAAATGTAAATTAAAATTTACTCCTTCAACATTTATTCGAAAAATCCTAATCAAATGGTGGGGAAAGGAAGACTTATTCGCCGAAGGAAAAACATATGATCGACATGGAATAATTGCAGTAGGACCTGCAACAAAAATGATGAAAAGTTTAAATATGAGACTCCTACACATGCTACTCTTCTAAAAGAATTATTCCAGCACATGGATAAAAGAACTATTTCTGACATGTGGACAGAAGTATTTGGAGATATTTCGCAACTCTCTCAAGCCTCTTCTTCAAAAAGAAAAGATAAAATCATTGAAGACACCGATACTCATATGAATGATCAAACTCAAAAATCCAGACATCAATCCAATTTTTAAAAGTTAGTTTGTTATACCAAACCTATGAAGATTAAATCAATCTTTAAAAGCTTTTGAAAAATAAAGCTCTGTCCTCGTCGCGTAGGTGGTATCATTATAATTGGTTTCAAGTGTTATTTGCTGGTTTCTTAACTTTTTGCCTAGAAAATGAATTATTGTGATCTATTTATAGCTGGAATAAAGAAAGAATAGCCGACTTGAATAATTCTTGCGAATATAATTCCCTCTGAACCTCTTCAGAAAAAATAATAATAATAAAATTACGCGTACACCTCGAACATTATTTAGGTGAATATGTTACCTATTACAAAAAACAGGGAATTATTTTTCGAATCTCATTCTCACGGGTGTTGCATGGGAATGAATCCCCTCCTAATAACAATACTTTGTAATAATAAAATTAGGATAATAATAGTAATAATGTTTTCATAATAATAATAACACTAAATATTACATGCACCATAATAGTAATAAATAACAAAAAATAAGAACAATAAACTTTAATATTATTATCATTCAAATAGCTAGTAATCGAAATTTTAATAACTATTGTTATTATTAGTATCATACTATACATCAATTATCATCGTCATTATTTTTATTAGTATTTATAAAAAAAAAACATATTACTAATTAATGTTATAATATCAAAATCACTGCTGTAATTATTATTATTGTTATTAAAATAATCTAATTTTTCCCTTGGATTTTCGATCATATCACAATAGAAATTTTTTATATATATATTTTACTCTATCTATCCTCCTCTTTCATTGTGATGTATATAATGACAGAAGATTTATGATGTTTTAAAATTTGTAATTTTTGTTTTATACATTTTATGTTTATGATTTTTCTTATTTATATTATATATTATTGAATTGCAATCTTAGTTTAAAAAAATTATTCTTTTTTATACTTACTTGAATGTGATGCTAATTACGTATCATATGCCTCATTGTGAAGTCCAAGTGTTTCCATGACCGCCGAGGATTCCACCACCTACTTATACGTGGATTTTTTATATTCGCACTCTTATTTATTACATCTGCTCTTTTATTATTGTTATTTATGGAAAAATTACAAATATCGTGCACTGCAATAAATACATATTATTAATTGTCGGCAATAGGTGGCAAAATTATTGATTAGGGTTGGTGGCAAAACTTGTATAAAAAAGTGGGTTCACATTTATTTGCTATTATGTTCAGACGGAAATTATAACGCCTTGAAAACGCGTATTTTTACTAACAGCTCTATAAATAGAGCTCATCTTCATTCTGAAATCATTTTTTTTTGAGTTTTCTCTCATCTTATGTTATTTTAGTATTTAGTTCTATAATATTTGTTAGGTATTTTGTTCTCCAGTATTAAGAGAGAGTGTGTGTTCTCTTTGAAAACACAGTAAGTGAGTTGTACACTATAAAATATTATAGTGGAATTTTTTTTCTTGCTCGTGGTTTTTACCTTAATAATTTTAAAGATTTTTAACGTAAATCTCGATATCTAATTTATTCTTTATTTTTGAATTTTATTATCTTAATTATCGTAAACGAGACCAATATTAATTATGATGTCCGAGTGCTTCCACGACCGCCTAGTATTCCACCAATCACTATACACTTATTTTTTATTATTTGCACTCTTATTTATTATATCAGCTCTTTTGTTATTGTTACTAGTAGTATCTCTCCCGTATACAATACACAAAAAATAGGGAAAAAATTATTTTTAATAAAAACATAGAAAATTATATTAAAAATCATATATGATTTGTCTATCGAAATTTTAAAAAATAAATAAGCATTTTTTGAAAAATTAAAAATTTATTTATTAAACGAAAATTTTGATTAAATATTTAAATTATTTTTTGAACATTTTAAAAAATATTTATACTAAAGTTTTAATTAAATAATAATAATAATAATATCGCTGTATAAACATTCAATATATCAAAAAAATCACAATGATATTTTTCACTTAAAAAATGAAAAATATAATATTATATATTTTCTGAAAAGTCATCAAAACCAATTATTTATGGAACCCAATCATAATTATTCCCCAAGATTGAAGGAATTCATGGGACACCCTTTATTTTATGTCTGGATCATGAGAAGCAACGTATATATTACTAGCATGTCAATATGCAATCTTTAAGCAGTAACTCAATCATCTCGATAATATTAATATTGATAGTGTATAATACATGAAAAATCAATATATTTAGATAACATAACGATGTATGATATTAATATTTTATAGAACTTGAGCTAAATATTATTCGAGAAAATAAAGATAAGTAAACAATCAAATATCAAAATAATTGTTTTTTTTTTTAATAACAGAGATAATTTGTTAAGTTGATATCCTCAAAATTGGTCCGGATACGATTCTTACTTTCAAGTAGCTAAACTTTTGTTAAAGTATGCAATATTTCCCAGTATCATCACTTCAGGCTCTCGCAAAGAAAATAATTAAAATTATAAAACAAGTCAATATAATGAACTAAAATAGAATTTTGATTATTTTAAAGATGAAATTTTTAATCATATCAACTTTTTAAGAATAAAACTATAATCCACCCATTAGGAGTGAGCAAAATAATCTGATCGAACTTTTTAAATTCGGAAATTCGGTTTGGTTAGTTTGGAAATTCCGTTTTAAATTTCAAAAGTTCATCTAAATAGATCAAATCGTTCGATGTTGGTTTTCGTTTTAAAATTCGGTTAAATCGAAAAAATGATTTATTTTTAAAATAAAATCTATTTATTCAGGGGTAGTAATCTTTATATTATTGGCTTTGGGCTTCAGTACTGGGCCAGGGTTACGTCGAAGCCTTAAGGATGAATCCAGCTCCATTCTCTTGGCCATTGCTCGAACAACCAATTTCCTGGGCCAAATCGAGAACTCTTTCAGCGTCCGTGTCGTCTCCATCCATGGCGTTACCATCTCTGTTGCATCGTAGTTCGTTGGCTAATGAGAAAAAATTCTTATTGTCAATTGCTTTTAAGTTCTTTCATTGCTTGAACAACAATGGCAGTAGAGTTGATCTCTTATCTTCTTTCAATTTATTTTTCAAATCATTCGAGTAATTGTGATTGTTAATATTAGGACTTAGACCTAACTCAACCTCAAAAGCTAGCTCAAGAAAGATATAATGTAACTATCAGATATTTTATCTAACCGATGTATGACGACTAACAGTAATCGTTCAAAATAACCGATTTTAAATAGGTTCGATTTATTTGGTTTTCATAAAAAAGTTCGACCGGTTCAATTTTGATCGAATTGACACTTATAATATATTTTTATTATATGTTGTTCATTGACCAAGTTCTAAGCGGTAGCTCGTGAATCCTTTGTTGCTTTTTCTTAAATAAGTCGGTCTTCGTTTTGACTTCCAAGGTCATTTGGAAATCTTAGGTTGTAAAATATTATTGCATTATCGAACATAAATTTTTGCTTTTATCCACTATTGAGCGTCCACAAGTCACCATGTTATCATGCAAAATCAAAATTTAGGGGTGGAAAAATTTTAGTCGGTACATATTTTTCTAAATTTTAACAAAGTGCCGTCTCAAGGACATTTTAATTGGCTCAATGAAGGGCGTAAACGAATCAAGTCGTTTCACGATATTTTTATCTAGCTAGAAAATTATTTTTGTTTCATTTTCGAATTTATCAAATTCGAGCTGAATTTAACATGCTTGAACTTTTTCTTTGTCGAACTCGAAAACCCAAATCATATCATTCTACTATTTCACGATCTTTGATTTTTTTATTAATATAATATAAATATATATTAAATAAATAGATTTCGAATTTTTCGAATATTTATTTTCAAAAGTTAGTTCAAATAACTCGCAAACATGTTTGAATATTTCGAGTTGAACTCGAACTAGAGTCCTAATTCAAGCAGTAATCGAAAAAAAATGTAAAAATTTTCGCGTTCCAAATCGAACTTGAATGTATATTTTTCGTTTCTTAAATTTTTCATGATATATTCATAAAATTATATTTTTAAAGACATTTTTTTCTTTAAGAAAATATTTAATCGCATTTCTCGATTATCTTAAGATTTAATTTTTCCGCTTCTGATTATCACATTTTGCGATATTTCCCATTGTTCATTAAAATATATAGGACTCCCCCACCACTTTATTAGAATTTAAGGGAGTATCATTTTTTTAAATTTAGTCAAGAAAGTGAATTCAAGGACATTTTACTCTTTTTAATTTTTACTTTTTAAAAGAAAGAAAATAATTGACACCAATTTTTTTGAAATGGATGAAACTCGAACTCACACAATTTTGTGGGAACTCATATTATTATGGTAACGATCATGAACTATCTTGATTTTTGGTCTTTATTCCTCACGGGCTTTTTCATACGCCATTACTCGTAGGACTTCTCCAGCCCAGGCACTGGAGCTTTTACCTTCCTAAGATTTGAACCCAAACTCAACTGGTATGCCAAGACATATGTTAGACTTAATTTTGTTGTGGAGATGCTAGTAAAAACCAGTAGATGCTGACTTAAGTACAAAACCAGTAGATGTAAATAAGCAGAAAACCAGAAACACTTGTACCGCGCTAAACCAGTAGCAGTACTTATCAAGTACTGCACAATCTACTTAACAAGTGACCTCTTAGCTAAAATCAGAACTAGAAGGAATACAAAACTCGAAATATAAACTAGCAGAATTTTGCGTATCTCAAGTCTTTAAATATTACCGTTATCTATTAACGTGATACTAGCATTTATTGCTCCATTAAATGCCATTAAATGATGTACGAGAACATATAAGACAGCTTCAATGTATTCTGCAGGATCCATTTTCAGCAATAAAGCTGAACCACTGAAAAGTTAAAAGAACCGTTCAGTTTTTCGAACGTTGGAGAAAGCCTATATATAGAGACAAAGGACTTTTCAAGAAACCAGAAGTGAACAAATCTCAATCAGAAAAATATTATTCGTGCATCGCTAGAACTTTCAGTCATCTTAGAAGCTCAACACTGAAAAAGCAGCACACGTTTCATTGCATACTTTTGATTATTCGAGATCATATTTTGCTAGCTGTTTTTGTTATCTCTTCTTAAGTTATTCACTTCACTATCTCTTTAATAGAAGATTTTGTAACCGGAAATAGTCATTTCCAGAACTTAAGATCATTCAAGTAGTTGAGTTGTAAAACTAAGAGTTTCAGTAGGCTAAGGGTAAGTCCTGTTGAAGTGGGTGTGTACAATTGTTGTACTGCATTCACTAAAGTCTTTTAGTGATACATTCTGGAAACAGAAGAAGGAGAGACGTAGAAGATTCATCTTCGAACTTCCAGAAACAAATCATGTGCTGTCTACTGCTTTTCTGTTTTACTATTTTTCACCCACTAACCAACAGATCGTTTCCGCACATTATCTTGTGATCTGCTGGTCTTTAAACTTGAACAAAGAACCACTATCATCTCTAACATGATTCTAGCACATCATTCTGAAAAATTGATTAAGTTTGCCGTTGAGTTCATTCACCCCCCTCTAAACTCAACCCGATCCTCAACAACATATATGTCTAGGAGGTCTTAGGTTCGAATCCTGAGAAGGTAAAAGCTCCAGTGCCTGGGCTGGAGAAATCCTATGGGTAATGACGCATGGAAATCCCGTGAGAGAAAAATGTCCAAAATCGGGATAGCACATGGTCGTTACAATAAAAGAATATCAGGATTGCTTTGCAAAGACCTATATGTGCAGGAGGTATTGGGTTCGAATCATGGGAAGGTAAAAGCTCCAGTGCCTGTGCTGGAGAAGTCCTATGAAAAATGGCGCATGGGAAAGCCCGTGAGGGAAAAAGACTCAAGATCAGGATAGCTCATGATCGTTACAATCACCAAATCAATTCATCAACATTCGGTCTTGTATGCAAGAAAATACATAAAACTCGTAAGAATTAACCGGTCGAGTTTTTCATCCCCAGATCGAGTTTGAGTCTAATGCAAGAAAATACATAAAAATCATAAGAATTATCGGGTCGAGTTTTTCATCACTAGATCGAGTTTGAGTCTAATTTTTCATCATTGGATCGATTTTGAGTTGAGTTTTTCATTTGAGTGTAGTTTTGGTTGAGCTTTTATATTTAGATTAAGTTTTAAATTTGGGTGGAGTTTTGGTTGTGTTTTAAAATTTAGATTGAGTTTTTCATTTGGGGTGACATTTCCGTTGAATTTTTATATTTGAGTTGAGTTTGGATTAAGTTTTTATCACTTAGTCATTTTTCATATATAGATCGAGTTTGAGTCTAATTTTTCATCATTTGGTCGAGTTGAGATTGAGTTTTTATATTTGAGTCAAGTTTTTATCATTGGATCAAGTTTTTTATCATTAGATCGAGTTTGAAACCTAACTTTTCATCATTTTGTCGAGTTTGAGTAGAGTTTTGGTTGAGTTTTTCATACGAGTTAAATTTTATATTTGAGTTGAGTTTTTTATTTGGGTGGAATATTTATATCTGACTTGAGTTTGGATTGAGTTTTAATCACTGGGTCTAATTTTTCATCTCTTGATCCAGTTTGAATCTAATTTTTCATCGTCATGAGGTGGAGTTTGAGTTGGGTTGGGGTTGAGTTATTTGTGTCGAATTTTTATCACTAGGTCGGGTTTTTCATCACTAGATCGAGTTTGAAATCTAACTTTTCATTATTTAGTCAAGTTTTGGTTGAGCTTTTCATTAGAGTTTAATTTTTATATTTGAGTTAAAAATAATAATTTAATCGACCTTTTATATTTGAGTGAATTTGAATTGAGTTTTCTTTGAGATGAAATTTGAGATGAATTTTTTTATTTAGATTGCATTTTCATTTTTAGTTGAATTTCAATATGGTCAAAATTATCTTTTTATACGAATATTATTGAATTAAAACATGATTCACTCATTCATTATTGCTCACTTTCAGGTTTATCAAGCTTGCAACTTTACCAATATCGTTCTTCGATTCCGAGACTCCACCTGCATAAAATCTCCACTTTTCCACGAATTTCTTGCTAAATCAATGACGGACAAGAATCAACGGTGGTTTCCTATATCCTTCAACAATAGCGGAACCCAGATCGACAACGAACAACGCAAACGTAGGCGCAAGAAATGCCTACTCTGCCTCTTCCTATTGGGAACCATCAAAGCCGTAATCACGATACTATTCCTCATAACCTTACTCAGATTCCGGACCCCCAAATTCCGCATCCGGTCCGCCACCTTCGATGCCTTCGACTACTCCGCCGCCGCCTCCAGTCCCTCGTTCAACGCGCGGATGCGCTCAGAGCTCGCGCTTAAGAACTCGAATTTCATCAAGTACAAGTTCCCGAGCTCGGACATCTCGTTCTACTACAACGGCGAACGCGTGGGTTCGGCGTTCTTCCCCGATTCGCGTGTCAGGGCGCGGTCTACGGAGGAGTGGGAGGTGGCGGTGGAGTTGTCGGCGGTCGGATTGGTCGGCCGCGAGCAGCTGGGGAGTGATCTGAGATCGGGGGTTCTGATGCTGAATGGACGGTCGAGATTGAGTGGGAAGGTGGAGCTGCTGAAGCTGTTGAAGAAGAGGAAATCTACGGATCTGGATTGCATCCTAGCCATCGATTTGAATCAGGGAATGGTTAGAGACTTGAAATGTAATTAACATTTTCCTAAAAAAATGTAATTACAATTTCAGTTTTTTTTTTAAAAAAAGCTGAAATTGGAGTAAATATCCTATAAATTTGTTAATACAGTATGTTGTGTATTATTTAAGTTGTTAATAATATTGTGTGTATTAATAAATGTTTTTTCAGACAGTTTACTGAAGTTGTTGCATTTTTGAAGATAAATTCCAAATAATTTGTTTCTTGTAATAATTTATTCTAAATAAATTTAGATAAAAGTAGAAAATGACACTAATATTTTGAATAAAATTTAAAATATATCCTGATTTATTTATGACTGAATAATTAAAAATCTTAAAATTATTAATAAACTTATACTAGAAACAAACACACAAACGTTCTAAGTGCCCAGAGTTAATTAAAAAGTATAGAGGACTCAAACGGCAAAATAATATCTTTTTTGTTGGCATATTGTTTTGAAAGAAAGAATCGGGTTATTTACATTGACACCCCCTAACTTCTTAAATCTCACGGTTTTGCCCAAACATGCTTTAAAAATCTTCTGCTGAACACGTCGAGGGCTTGCCAACTGCAAATACCAGCAAGACAAGAAATCGATTACCGTTACTCTTTTGATCAAGTTCTAAAATATCTTTTGAAGTGATTTCATATCTAGCTATTTTTTCTCTCAATTGATTAATATATGAGCATTTATGATTTGAACGGACTAAATCTTTATTCTTACGAAAAATATATAATTGAGTCGGCTTTCTGACCAGACCAATGTAATCGTGAAAACGATAACGAGATAAGCTTATTAATCTGATTAGATATTAGATTTTTTTTTTATTTATTCAGAAATATTAACTGATTTTGTGAAACATGTGTGAAATCTAGTATAATATTCCTTCCAAAAAAAACTATTATAATATTTTATATGGTCTGAAAATGGTACGAGTGTGAAAATTTATATTCCATCATAGAAGCACAAGTCTACAAAGGAGTTTGAGTCAACCTTAGTCGAAAAAGAAAGCCAGCGGACGCGTTAATTTAAATGTGACGTAAACATGCAAGAAACTTGTGGCATTATTCCGGTTACTATCGACAAATAGCAACAAAAAATCCTACACACACATAATTTTTTCAAAAAAATTATCAATGGCTTCCAAATTAAATTTTTCCAAGTTTTTTGGGATATAAATTTAATTTTATTTATGTCTTTATCAACTCGATTTTTTGGACTTGTATATATACCTGTTTTTATAAGTCGTGTCAAAATATATATTTAATTATAATACTGTTGGTTGGTTGGCTTTATCAAATAAAAATGAATTTGTTATCGTATTCTATATTATAATATTAAGTATGAGATCCTCAGAGTAACTACTTTAAACCACACCAAAACACTTTTCATGTTTAAACACCATCTGATCTTACTCCTTCAAAGAACCATACATCAAATTCCCACCTCTTCTCTGAAATTCTAATGCCTTCAAAGGAGCAAGAACTTCCAAACATCCCACCGGCATCCGCCAACCGCAACGCACACAGAGACACGGAGGCGACCACCATTGCTTCCCACGATGCCAGAGAGAAACGCAGGAAGAAACGCCGAAAGTGGTTACTCTACGTAGTATTGTTCATCATTTTCCAATCCGCGGTCATCGCGGTGTTCACGCTGACCATAATGAAGATCAGAAGACCGAAGTTTAGCGTGGGCGCCGCAACGTTTAGCAACTTCAACGTCGACAACTCGACAGCGAAGCCGTCGTTCAGCACGAGGATGAACGTCGAGCTGCGGGTCAAGAACTCTAACTTTGGTCGTTTTCAGTACAAGGCCACGACCGTTTACTTCTCTTATCGGGCCACGTCGATTGGGGAGGCATTGGTTAGCGAGTCCCATGCTAAATGGAAATCGAAGAAAAAATTTGTTGTGGATGTGGATTTAGATTTCGCGGGTGCGCAATCGGATCCACAGCTCGTTAGTGATCTAGCTGATGGGGTCGTGCCCATTTCGAGCCATGCTGAACTAAGAGGAAAAGTTGAGCTTTTGTTTGTGCTAAAGAAGAGAAAATCCACTTATATAAATTGTTCTATGGAAATTTTGACTGGTTCACAGCAGTTGGGCAATATTGCTTGCTGATCACTATGTTACTTGTAATATTTTTGAAATTCTGTATATATATTATTTAGAATTCTTTCCCCCTTTTGGTTTTGTTTTTTGTTTTTGTAATAATACCTCTTGGTTTTGTAATATATTTATATGATACTGTCAGGGACCGAGCCACCCCAAAGGCTGAGGTGGGTTTCAGCCCAGACTAGATTTTTGGGCCTACTAAAAAATATGGATGGATTAGCAACGGTTTACTACATCCATCGCTAAATTTTTTGAATTTATTAAAATTTTATCCCATAGCCCATACTACATAAAAAACGGATGGATTCGCGACGGTTTTACTAAATCCGTCTCTAAAATGACGACGGTTTTGTTCTAACCGTCGCTAATCAAAACCGTCGCCGATCTAAATCGGCGATGGTATTTGGAAAATTCGTCGCTAGTAGGGACGCTTAGTGTCCGTCGCAACTAGCATTCAGCCCAACCTCAAATTATTTCCTGACTACGTCCCTGGATACTGTAATGATTTATTCTATCATCAGTTTCCCTCCATCGAAGAGCTTGACAACATTTCACTCAAATAAGCATAAAATGGTTAAAATTGTGTATAATAATTTATAAAATTTGAGGCTTATAATATTCCTAAAATCTGTATTTATGTTCTAGTAATAATCCATTTAGCTGGCTTTTTACAGAAAATCAACGTCCTTTGTAAATTACCCCAAAATAATAATTTTTTTTTAATGGAAACTCCTTTATGGTCAGCATGCACCAATTGGGTGTTGAAAAATAATGTAGGAAGTCAAATATGCCCAACTTTTATAAAAGCTTGGGAGCAGCCCTCGAGTTAAACGGTTCCTCAACTCCGAGTGGAAATTAAATTATTGACTTTTTAATTTTTCTTTTTTAAAAAATATAACATGCTTTAAAATTGACGGAAATATGAGCGGGTTTTATGTGAGACCGTCTCACGGTTCATAATCTGTGAGACGGGTCAACTCGATCCTTATTCACAATAAAAAGTAATACTCTTAGCATAAAAAATAATATTTTTCATGGATGACCCAAATAAGAGATCCGTCTCACAAATACGACACATGAAACTATCTCACAGAACTTTTCGTCTGGAAATATATGTTTTGTGTGTGTGGGTGGGTGTTATTTTCATGGGCCGGTGATGCGTACAAGATGGAATATTAAATTTTTATATGAATTTTATTAATAATTGAATAGTCACAATTCTTTTATTATTAATAATATTTTATTAATTATTAAAAAGACAAATTAATAATTCATCGTCTTACGTCAAATTCAATCAATCGAATCGAACTATTATTTCTCGTTCAAAGGAGATAAGTCGTTCATGTTCTTCCACAGTGATTTTCCTTCATATTGACGGGAGAAAAAAATAGTATGAAAAATTTGCTTAGTAGGCGAGCAATTTGAAAATTCATAGAAATAGACATCCGGTTAGCTCAAAATTTTCAAATAGAAGCTTCGATTATGGCTCCATGTTTACTGTCGGGTTTCAAAACTTTTTTCCATTCAGATGGATCCGATTATTTTTTTTTTAAAAAAAATATTATAGTATAGCTTAAAAAAAGATTTATAAGTTTTGCATCATAAATACTCTAAATCACACATACCAAAGATGTTGTTGCCAGGGGTTTTTTCTTTTAAAAAAAATTGAAAAAAAAAGATAGCTGTTAGAGTTTTACAAAATTAAAGTAAATGCAACAATCAAAAGACGGACGTTGCAATATATTTTATAATGTCGGCCACTAAAAGCAGCGGACATTATTTTTTAATTATTATTATTTTATTGAATTTCGACATATATCTTATTAATAAAATAGGAATATTAAATGTAAAAAATGAGAATTGAAACTCAAGTTCAATAATTTGAAAAATATATCACTTTAAATAGTTAGTCAACCAATTTTTTAAAAAATATTAATTAATTTATCTTGTAAAAAATTGAACTTATTTTTGTTTTTTTAAAAAAATTATTTATATAAATATTCGCTGGTTAAGTTTTTGAAAAAATATGTGTATGCATATTCATTCAATGTTTTTATTTTATTAATACTAGTAATATGATTGAAAAAAATAATAGTTGGAATATGAAAATTCTTGAATTTCCGTACACAAAATTTTTGGATTTATATATTCTTATTTATTATAACAAAATCTTTTATTTATTTAAATATATGTTGATTTAGTTTTCAAAAATAAATAAAAGAAGCTGTGTATGTGTGTCAATCCACTAATTTTTTATTTTAAATTAATGAATTTGAGCTCCAACTTTTATTTTTTTATATGTACACTAATCTAAAAGACAAATCACTTTTTCCTTCCAAATTAAACACATCTTAACTTAAATCATAAAAACCATTCAATTTCCCTCCACTCCTTAGCTCCTATTGATCTTCTACAAGTTGAGGCGGGGAAAAATAATTCCCCTAATTTTATTTGGGAAGAAGGATCAAATCCATTTCTCAAATCAAATCCTGATGGCCAAAAGTGAATCGTATATCATTTTCTCGTACCTAAAAAGCAGTGAAAGTTTAAAAAAATGACATTCAAAATATTCTTTGGGTCGTATGATTTAAACAATTCATACGATGTTTTAAAATAGTTTACATTCGTGTATATAATACTGGCATCAATTATTCCAAATTTTAAGCGGACACAGATTTTTTTATAAAATCATATGGACGAATATTCTTCCATATTCAATCGTCTAATCAAGTACACGATCAGAAACTGAATTCTTGTATAGATCGCACTAGATATTAAAACAAAATTTGCATCGATCAACCGTATTTCAGAAATCCCGTGGCGGTGCAGATATAGCCTTTTTAAAATTAAATAAATTTTATTTAATTACTCATTTAATTTTAAATTCATTAATATATCCTAAACTCTTTCAGAATGTTCCATGAGAATTTCGCACCTAGTAGTCAATACTACTGATTTGTAATTTAATTAATATATTCAAAAATTATTAAACAAATAATTATGACAATATTATAACTCCGATTGATAATCAGACATCATCGATTTATTGAGAGCACAAATCTCGTTCATATAAAAAAATGAAAAACGAAAATTTTGTTGATCCATTTTGTCAGTTGTGTGAACTCATTCGCTAAAATTCAGTGTTCCATTTTTCTAACCTAATTAGCAGTTTAGTTAAATTCCACAATTTTCATTACATGAAATCAACTTATAAACTCATTTGTAAACGATCTGTTTGATATCCATCAAACTATAGTCGTCAAAGTCAATTCCTTGAACTTGACCATCTCAACGAGAACATAGAATCCAATACGTATGTGAGCCTCAATGGTTAGAGATAAAACTAGCTATGGCAAAACTTCATGTGATTCAGAACAACATTTTTTCCTGTTCTGGATTACCCTAATTTGGCTCATTCTTTTCATCAACTATTTGATCAAGAACGTCATAACTCAAGTCTAATTACACCCCTAAAATCATGAAAAAAAACGTCTAGTAGCATCGTCCTATGATCCTCTAGGTCTCACTGATAATGTCTTCAAGAACCTAAAGTTATGGTTACTGTACATGTAATGCCCAAGAATTATAGAATTGATAAAACCAAGATTGTTAATCTTCGTTAATGTAAGACTCGAAAGATATGAGAATGCATGGCATGCAATGAGGGAAGAAAGATTTGAGAAACCAGGTGTTGCATGATCAGAAAACTAGAATTTAGAAGTTGCACAACCGCACCCGCGGTGCTAGCACGACCGCACCCGCGGTGCATGTGCAGAAAATGAAGTACAAATCCCGTAGACACACCGCACCCGCGGTATTAGACGGAGCGCACCCGCGCTGATGACACCGCACCCGCGGTCTTGCAAGAAGCGCACCCGCGGTCTGAGCTGCCGAGAGAATGGCTAGGATCACTGCTTGAGCGCACCCGCGCTCCTTACACTCACCGCACCCGCGGTCATGCGTGTTGCATGAAAAATGATGCCACGTTTCATGAAGTGCATGCAGTATATATACAGAGGAATGACACGTTTTCCCTCAGAATTTCAGAAAAGGAGGTCGAGATTTTGATAGAGAATCCTTACGCCTTTTTGATTGGCGATTGTGGAAGGACCGTTCATAAGAATTCGAATTTGAACGTAGTACCGTACTCCTCTCGACTCGAGCTACACAAGGACGTAAGTTTTATTACGTTTTGAGATGTTTTGGAAATATGATGTTGTTAGAACTGTATATGTTTCAGATATGGTGTGTTTGCTACCGTAGGTATTGTATAATCGAAGTCAGATTTACGAATAGACTGTTTATACAATTGTTATGATTTTCTGAAGATATTGATTTAGATTGAACACTAGATTGGTATTGTTCTTGATTCAAGAATGGAAAAATGATTATTCTCATATGTTCTGAATAGATTATTCGGTATATTTGTGGAATCAGACTGAGGAAATTATACCATATGTCTGTGTTATGAATTAGATATGATATCAGTGATGTTGTGATTTACGGAGTTACAAGACTGTGTTAGTATGCCGTTGAAACATCAGTTAATTTAGATTGATCAGATTATATACTGAGTTGAGTATTGATCAGAACAGATCGTGAATTGAGTTACACATTGATACAGTGTATTTGATATTGTCATCTCAGACTTGATATGGACAGATTGGACTTCGAGACTTCGTCTTCGTCAGACCAGGACGACAAAGGTATAATTCATGTGATATCTGGGAAGATATAACTCAAATCAGATCTCATTTGAGTTTCTCAATAAAATCACATACTTGATTATTGTTTATCTTTTGATATAATTGTGATTTGTTTATAGACTTTATATTCAAATCCTTTGAAATGAACATGCTTTGTTTACAGATTGTTATACATTGCATTTGAGGTAGGAAAGTTTGACAGATAGTCAGACTTCTAGACGTTCGGTGTATCGTTACATAGGAGCAGACACCCTCCTATTGTAGATTATTCGATACAGATATGACCGAAGTCTAGGAATAAGACGTACGTCACCCCGATTGGGAGGGTAGGTGACAGACAGTGACGTCTTATTCACCCCGGGATCCCTAGAGATATAGTTGAGTCGAGTCTAGACATGATTTGACTAGAACTACATATGGTTATGAATGTGGTTTCATAGACTATGAAATCCATGTTTATTGCTTTCAGTCATGACAGCATGTTTATATGATTTGATTTAAATTTCATGTGTATCTGAATTGGGTTGCATGCTTATTTTGATTTGATTTCATAGATTATGAAATCTATTACTTTTGAATATGTTCATGATAGCATGTTTTATGATTTAGATTGTTTCTATACATGCTTACCATGTTTTATACTGGGATTTGTTCTCACCGGAGTTATCCGGCTGTTGTCGTGTCTGTATGTGTGCATGGCAACAGGTGGGGCAGGATCTGGGTCTCGAGCTAGATGAGAGGTTGAGGATAGCGTGGAGATCTCGGGCGTTGAAGATTTCTAGTGTTTGCTTATTAGACTTGTACTACTGATATTTGTAGTTGGTATTTAAACACTAGCGTATGATTGTACTAGACAGACTTGTATGTACATTATGTTGTTTAATTAATATAGAGACATGTTATGCTTTAATTATACATTTGAGTTCATGTTAAAAGCAAAATTTTGACCCACATTTTCGAGCAAAGATCCAATAAATCCCAAAATAATTGAGTTAGAGCCCGGGTCCCCACAGTACAGTAGGTCCCTTCAACTCATATATCTTAATCGAACATGCAACCATTCATAGATTGATAATTGCAAATTATTTCGATAATGATGTGATATATCTTTGAGCAATAACAGTGACATGATATGTGCAACCGAGGAAATATCTTTCTAAAATGCACATGTCTTATAATGGTCAGAGATTCTTTACACTATTAACTCATCAGATCATATAAGATATTTTCACTCGTAGATGAGCAGTGAACCCCTGATTACAATACATTGACTCCTATGTATTTCGAAAATACACTCAATCTCGCGACCTGATGACCCTCAATGGAGTCGATACACGGATCAAAGTGCATGCTAGTACGTAGAGCCTCCACAGTATCTCGTTTCAATGGACTAATGGTGTACAACAACAATCATAGACTATTTCACTCGATAAATGATAACCACTTGAAAAGTTCGAGTGAGAGTTGTTTAGTGCATGATCAAATGATCACTCATCTGTATGAATAAACATCCACAAATCCTTATCAATGAAATATGACATTTACATCAACCGATTCCGATCTCAAATTCGAATGATCTTTCAAATTCGAACGATCTTTACCATTATTTTAGGCAGTTGAATCAATTAATAACCTTTAAAAATATACAGTATGCTTCCTAATGATTTTCATGATCTTACTTGAGAGACAGATATCATGGTACCTTTTGTATATTCAAAACCTTTATATATCCGCTTGCATTTTTATACAGATAAAGTAAATACCATAATTGAATAAAACGTCAAATATTATTAAAATAACGATTGTTTTTATATAAGCATCAATAAAACTCAAAGCAAAAGTTGGCTTACTGGACACTTATTTAAGAGAAGTGGCCAACTTAGCCATAAGAAACAAGAAACGTCAAAAGCGTATGAAATGCTTCGTGTACATGTTAGCATTCATCGTGTTCAAACATGCGTTTTTCTTATCTTTGGCCTCACCATTGTGAAAGTCCGGTCACCGAAATTCAGGGTCCGGTCCGCTACCTTTGACACATTCAAAGTCGCTACACTAGACCCAAACTCGTCGTAGATCATCAAAATGATATCCGAGTTGGGAGTCAAGAACCCAAACTTCGGCAAGTATATAATCACCAAAATAGCACGATCAAGTTCCACTATCATGGCGTGTATAAAGTTGGTGAGGCGGTCGTGCCTGGGGCAAGTGCTAAGTCCTGCTCGACTAGGAAATTCGAGGCCGCAATTGATTTGTCATTGCCGAACATGCCGTCGGTGGTGATCTCAGGCCAGTTCAGGTCTCGTGCTATATAATTCCATTGAATAGTCTATGTCGTGTGAAGGAATGGTGGAGATCATGAATTGATGAAGAAGAATAAGTCCTCTAATATGAATTGCACAATGGGCATCAATATATCTTCCAAGAATATCGAAAATCTCTCCTGCAAATGATTTTCCATATAATTCTGATTTATTTTTATAAAAGTTATTATATTTTGTTGTTTATTCATTCTTATTTTATATTATTTTATTTTTTTTGGTATTGATGTTAGTGTGATGTGTTCAGGCTGGCCTTTTTGATGTCTTGCACTTTAATTTTGTATTTATATGTTAATAAATAAGAAATGTAAATCTTTGTACAAAAAATAATTTTTATTCAGTAAATTGTTTTATTTTATTAAATTTTAGGTATAAATAACATAACATGTAAACTTAAGTCAATAGTGTATGGATTTGAATTTATTAAGCATTGTATAATGGATTTTTTCCTTTTTTAAAAAAATTGGTGCATGTATGCTAAATTTTTATAGGTATAGAATCTTATAAAAACTTAGATTAATTTATGGTATGGATAACAATTCCAAACAATTCTAATTTCAGGTTTTGGTAGACGTGTCAAAATGAGACACGACATATCAACCCGACGCGATTCGGGTCAACTAAATTTTAATTTTTTTAAAAAAATTTATAATTAATAAATATTACTTACATTTTTATATATTGTATGTCTGAAAAAATATTTATTGTATATTTATATCATAAATTTACATAATTTAATATTTATTTTGAGCTTTTTTTTATTTTTTAAACAAATGTTTATTTGACTTGGTAAACATACTTTATTTTTATGCGGTTAATATTTCAAATTTAAATCTTATATATGATGAAGATTTTTTATTATGTGTTTAAATTAAAATATATTTTTTTGAATGTTATTTAATTTTTTTTGTTTAAATTAAAATATATTTTTTTGAATTTTATTTAATTTTTTTAAAAAAAATTCAAAACCGGGTTGATCCGGGTTCGGGTTCAAATAAAGAGTTTTCGAGTTGGCTCGGATTCGAGGGTTAAGCAATTTTTGAATAGTACTATCGTTCAACCTGATCCAACACATCCGAATTAACACCCCTAGTTTTTTGGTTTCGATTTAAGCTCCTATTTTGGAACAAAAACTCGTTAAAAAAATTGGTTTGGCCTCTACTTTTTTAAATCATCATTTCCCAAAGCTTTATTGACGATATTATTGGATCAGCAACTAATATAATTGAATATATACTATGTTTTTATACCGAGGATGAAACTCACAACTACTATCTTTCGGTCTAAACACAGTAGCATGCAAATCACGTTAGTCAAATAAACCACACTGGAAAAATCATTTTCGACATGTTCACCCGATAAAGTGTCGATAGGAAAATAAAACTTATGATTATTGATAAAATCGCTCGCCTACTCTATGAACTTGAATAGTCACGTCATTTAATTAGTAGACATGATGACTAATGAAGAAATGGACATATATGGCTGATGAGTGTGAAGTGGATTGTTTCCTATAGTTTGCTTGTCTCACGGGTTGTGTCGCCCTTTTGCAAAAACTCGCTAATAATTGCTTCTGAGTTGTCTCTTGTGACAATATTGGTCGCCATGTCAACACTTTCACGTGAGATTTAAATTCTTTTAGCAGGATTAGTAGGGGCGAAGCTAAGATATTATATTTGGGTTATCAAGCGAAAAAATTAGTATGGTTTCAATTCATACTTAAATATAAAATATGTCTCGAAATTATGACTTAGGACAAAAGATATTTCGCTAACTCCCGCTTTTTTTTTTTAGATTTTTTTTTCAAGGTGAAAAATAAATTTCCTTCTGTGTTGCATGAAAAATCTGTGTCTAATAAATATATGTCACTCACTAGAACCAAAAAAATGGGAAAAAAATCTCCAAAATAGAGCAATCATACTACATATAGGACATAACGTTTGTCGCTTTATTAAAAATTATAATTAGTGGTAATTATCAAAAACTATAATCAATGGTAATTGTGCAACTCAAATATTTTAAATCGGATAGCAGCTCAAGCCACATGGTTCAACCGTTCTATTCAGCAGACAATTATTGCACATCAACAATCTCCCCCTCCCCCAATAATTATATTTCTTGCAATAAATGAGAATTGAACCCACGCATTTAGTTATGATACAATTGTAGGTTTGATCGATCTACTCACCAGAGACGATTATTTCACCTCAACAATACTAATCAAAGTCACGTACATTGGAGCAAATGTCGTGGTTTGATTAATGAATTTGCTGCCCCAATTATAATTTATGTGCTACGAGAAAAATCATTAATGGGATGGCCCGGTTGTATTGTCACTTTAGTCAATATGTTGCAATAATGTCTCCTCGGAGAATGTCACGCATCATGTTATATTAACTTGTCACTTACGAGAAGAGGATATTAAGGACAGGGAAAAAAAATTTATCCAGTCGTGTGTTATTTTGAGTTTTGGTTTATTAAATATTCAAATTTTGATTTGGTACAATAACTTTAATTTTATTTTTCCAGAGTCCTAACATGACAGTAGAAAATTGATGAGTTGAGGTTAGAAACAGACGACGTGTCTGGGCCATGTTAGTAATTAGATTAAAATAGTTAAAAGTTAGTATAACTGTAGACAAATATAATGAACTAATTAAAACTCGAAATACGATAAGTTGTTAGAGAGAAAAGTTATTTTTCATAAAAATTATATTGCTAAAAAATTATATATTTTATTATTCTATTAAATTAAAAGGGACGAAATTACAGCTTAAATGTTAAGAAATTATCATGAAATTTGAGAATTTTACGTCTAAATATTGGAAGTAATTAAACTACATCATAACCACTTGGCAACATGGCTTTTGTGTTTGATATAAAGAGAGACATGGAGAGCCCACTAAGATTTAAGATCACCAACATTTTGTCAAGTATAAGGTTTTATTAGGATTTTGAGTGTAAACAGGGACAGCTTTATTTCCTTAGTTGCGGTTTGCAAAAGGAAAATAAAAATATCATAAGTTCAATCACAAAAACTTTTCAAAAACGGTTTGACGTATCAATTTTGTAAAACGAATAAATCTATAAGACCATCTCGTAAGAAAACTACTAAAGTTTGATTCACCTTCACCTTTTTCTCTTTACTGTCTGTTTGTTTGGATAATAAACCAATTATGTCTATAAACCATTTGCTTGAGAGAGTGGGGATAGTTATAGTTTTTTTTTTTAATCCTTTTTGTGGCCCAAATTTTTTTTATCCTTCTTTTTTATATTTATAATATTATAGATCTGGTTCAGATATTTTTAGTCCCCAAAGTTAAGTATATATATAACATGAATATGTAACATAGGACTTTTGTATAATTATGGAGAGTATCTGCTCCCATTGGGCTAAAAAAACAACAAATATTATATATATTATAATTTTTAGATCAAATTTTTTAAATTTTACTCACTATTATTATAGGTCTAGCACCTTGCATTGGAATAAAAAACAATAATTTTTATTTTATTTTATAATTTTTAGGCCCAAATTTTAGGCTCAAAATTTTAAGTTTTTGAGTGCTATTACTGCCCAATAAATATTTATAATCTTCTTTGACTAACAATCATTTTAAGTTACATTACTTATTTTTTATCTTCCATATTCTCTGCAAAATTCAGAATCTCACCAAATTTTAGTTTCGCTTTTTTCCTTCTATGTTCATTGATCATTCAGTTGTTTTTAACAATTTGGTTGATTTAATATATCCTTGAAGAAATTAAAATTATTACACTAGTTTAAAAACTATATAATATAGCAGTCATTGAAACAATGATATTGTCATGGATTGGCCATACACGGGAGAATAAATTCTGTGCATCAATTAGGTCACATGAAATTTCGATAGATGTAGGCTCTCGTTTCCCTTGCATGCAACAAATTCGACGTCCCCTATGTTTTCGTGAGTGTAATAATTGTCACATTTTCGTTCCATTTGTAATCAATTTTGTCGTTGAATCATATGGTGCACGCTCCAAAATAAAGAGCAAACATCGTAAATTTGTTTCACCATAAATCTCGGGCACACGAACTTGTGGAGTTTGATACACTCCATTCATTTTGAAAGACAAAATTTGAATCTTTTTAATCGTATTTATCGTTAGAAGAAAACATATAGTTGATTTTAAAGATGTGACTCAAAGTTTTTAAATTTGAAAACCAAATGGAATACATCACATTCAAGTTACTTTGTCGATAGTGGCAATTGTTAATCACCATCAATCCATCTACTAATACTTTCTAGCTTCTAGTAACAATTGCATAACAAGACATTTTCTAGTTTTACCAAAATCTAGAAAAAAATTTAAACTATACTACAACTCAAATCTCATATATTTATTGTCGTACAAATCACATTTCGATTACATTCTCAAGAGACTCTTAAGTCAACATTATTTCACTAATAATTTGCTTGTTTCTAACTATACATTTTCTAGTTGCTGGAATCGTTTTAACAGAGTCTCCATGGGTGTAGCAGTAACGTCCATTGGATCCCCGGATGTGCTACCCTGTTCTGGTGCTGTGGGTCGCAAAGGCACGGCTGCTCTTCTAGGAGGCATGTATCTGATATTCAACAAATTAGTATACAATCTATACCAACTGTCTCAGCCCTCCTCTGATCATTTACCTCTGATCCAGAATCGGTTCTGATTCAGTCTTAACCAATACATGCTGCAATCAAATCAGATAACACAACACGTAATAATGAAAGCAATAAATCATGCTAGCACATCATAAGGCAAGGAAGAAGACTCGATCTATCCCGCTCATTCTATCTTATCGTAATCTAAAGGATCTATCGCTCTGATACCACCTGTTGTGGGGACCCGGGCTCTAACTCTGTTCTTTGGGATTAAATGGATCATTAATATAAAAAGTGGGTCAAATTTTTTTGCTTTACAACATTACTTCTAATGTATGTATACAAGCACAAGTCTTATTTATATTACAACATACAAGCATATCTTGTTCTAGTACATTCATCCAACTAGTGTTTAATACAAAAGAGCAAATACAAATAGTCCAAGTCTACTAAAACAACCACTAGTCCTCTGCTGTGCCCGTAGTCTCCACGCTATATCAATCTCGTCTCTGTCTCGACCCAGATCCTGCCCCACCTGTTGTTATGCACACATACAGACATAACAACAGCCGGAAACTCCGGTGAGAACAAATCCCAGTATAAACATGTATACATGCATATATCAAACTAAACATGAAACATGCTATAATGAATGTCATCCATATAAACATGCAATGCAATGCGAATCAAACCATGTCTGGACTCGACTCGACTAGAACTCTAGGGATCCCGGTGTGAATAAGACGATCTATCACCTACCCTCCCAATCGGGGTGACGGTATGTCTTATTCCTAGACTTCGGCCTGATCTGTATCCACATCTACAATAGGAGAATGATCTTCCCCTAAGCTGTGATAACACCGAACATCTAGAAGTTTGACGGATCTGTCAAGACTCCCTATCTTAAATGCAATGCACAACAATATGTAAACAATGCATAATCATCTCAAAAGATTTGAATACAAGTCTATAAACAAATCACAATCATAATTCAAGATAAACAATAAATCTAGTATGTGATTTTGGTTGGGAAACTCAAATGTGATCTCATTTGAGTTGTATCTCCCCAAACAAAACATGCATTATACCTTGCGTTGTTAAACCTGTATCAATGTCGAGGTCTCGGTGTCGAAGTGAGGCACAATGAATCTGAAATGGCAATGATCAATATACCTTCTATTAATTCTTAACCCAATTCAACACTTCTACAACGCACTAGTACATCTAAACACAATTTGACGGCATAACGACGTAGTTTCTCGAAACCGATCAGTCCAATTCTTAACATACATTAGTATCTATTTTCCACAATACATAATCAACCTCATAGAACATCATACTCTCAAAAATCTGCATAACTCAATACTACACATGCTGAAAAAATCATAACAATCACGTAACATATCCGTTTCTCGATCCCGTTCCGAATATATGATGCTTATAATCATAAGATCATATATCTACAAGCATATCCAAGTTTTCCCAACACCAGTATCTCAAATCATGTTGAAAATGAACAATACTTACATCACCTTGTAGCTTTGAGTGAGAGGAGCTCAAAACCGCAATCGAATTTAAATTTGGATGTATGAATCTTACAAAATCACAATTCTAAGTGATGGAGAAAACTTTGAAGCCTTTTTCTCTGAATTTCTCTCGGTTATCAGCTGAACAAGAGGAGAGGAAATAAGGCCAACACTATATATATCTTGCATGGTCTAGGACAAATGGCTTATCCTTTGGTGTACACGTCTCGCGCATATGCGCGACATCACCCGCGCATATGCGCGAGACCTACTGGTCTCGGCCAAGTTAATTACATCAACCCGCGCATATGCGCCAAAGCTTCTGGAGGTGTCGCGCATATGCGCGACTTATCTCGCGCATGTGCGCCAATGTCTCTGGACGTGTCGCGCATGTGCGCGCCTTTATTCGCGCATATGCGCCGATGCTACTGTAGTTCTCATGCATATGCGTGCATTTCTTCGCGCATATGCGCCATAGCTTCGGCCCTTAACATTTATTCTTAACATTTCTCATCTTTTCTCATGTCTTTCCTACTCCCATTCTACTTAGTTTTTCTTATGCAATGTCATGCACTCTCACATCTTCGAATATCGTATTAATGAAGACTAATAAATCTTGAGCCTTACATTTCTCCCCCTCTAAGAAATGATTTCGTCCTCGAAATCGCACACAATCTATCAATTCATACATGAAATGTAACATAAACAGAACTGAAAATTTACTTACATCATGTAAATAATTCGGGATATTTCTGTCACATATCCGCTTCTGTTTCCCAAGTCGCTTCTTCGATGCCATGACGACTCCATTGGACTTTCACTAACGGAATAGTCTTCGTCCTGAGCTTCTTTTCTTTCCGATCAAGAATTTGTATCGGTTGTTCAACATAGCTCAAGGTCTGATCAAGTTCAGCTTCGTCAGGCTGAATGACATGGGAAATATCTGGCATATACTTACGTAACATTGACACATGAAAGACATCATGTATCCCGGATAGCGAAGGAGGAAGAGCAAGTCGATAGGCTCGGTCGCCAATCTTCTCTAAGATCTCGTAAGGACCGACGTATCTAGGAGACAGCTTTCCACGCTTACCAAATCTGACAATGCCTCTGAATGGGGAAATCTTTAGAAATACTCGGTCTCCTTGCTCGAATATCAACGGTCTACGTCTGCATTTATCTATGAAACGTAGATAAATGTTTATAGCGTTCGGAAGGCGTATAACTTTAGCGAGGCTTAGTAAGAACATTGTTTGCATTTATCTATGAAACGTAGATTCTAATTAGGAATATTTGAATCGAAGTTGATAGATACACTTTATTCGTCACTTGGGAAAGGGGGAATAAAACAATCTAAGTGTTCTTGGCCATTAATTGATTGGAATTCAGGAATATAAATTAAACTGTGAATAATTATCGTGAAAACTTTGTGAAATCATTTCTCTAGATATTTTCTCTCATTATTATCTCTCAATTCGGTGACTTAATTAATTTATTGTTTTCAGTTAATTCTTTCAAACAAACCAACCGTTTATTCAATCTCTCTAAATAAAGTTGAGACTATTTTAATTACAAGAATTGATATACAATTTTACGCACACTCCTCGTGGGATCGATATATGTACTCTAACCAGTACTAAAACTTGACACCGTACACTTGCGGTAGGAAAACGCGTAACAATGATTCAAAGGTACTTGTGAGAGGAAAATTGGTATCGTTTGATTCTCAGACGATAAATACGATATATCAGATGCCGAGCCTCGAAGAGGACGAGTACAGTGCATTCTTAGACGATGGGGTCGATTATTCAGAGGTAATCCGGACTGTGTGTCAGGCAGGCGCCGTATGGAAGATGAGCGCGAGTGGTCCAATCTCACTGAAGAAATCCGAGATGACTCCTAATGCAAGTGCGTGGACGTCATTCGTGTTGGCTCTAGTTCTCCCATCCTCACATTACCATGACGTAACCAAAGACAAAGTTGCGCTTGTCTTTGCGATTTTGATGGGCAAATATGTGAACTTGGAAAAATAATATATGGATCGATCATGAGAGCTGGCATTGGATTATCTCCGGTCGCCCTGCCATGCCCCCACATTGTTACCGAACTCTGCAGACAGGCCGGCGTCTCTTGGTCACCCGATGAGCAAGTACTTAAGCCAAAGGCTCCCATCGTTGCGCCTTATCTGCCTTCCGTTGATTCAGATGACGAGGACCTGCCACAGGCACCGCTTCAACCACTACCACCACCGGCAGCAGCCAGAGAGCGCAGGGGAGACAGATTGAGGCGATTAGAGATGGAGATGCAGGAGCAGAGGAGATTACTAGTTGAGCAGCGCCAGGTGCTGGATTCGCTTCAGTACCGCACGGACTATGCCATGGGGTATATGATGGACTTCACGTCCGTTCTTGCTCAGCGGTTCCCACCTTTAGGTCCAGATGATCTCATGTTTCCCCAGACACCTGCTTGGCCACCACAGTATCCACCACCACCACCACAGTATCCAGGACCACCACCGCAGGCCCCACCCCAGCACATGGATGAGGACGTTGATGATGATGACGGCGAGCACTGACGCTCGTCGTGTGAGGTATGCTTCTCTAGTTTATTTCTTGTTTATACATTGAGGACAATGCATATTTTAAGTTTGGGGGGGTTGATTTTATCTGATGATCTGAGTAGATTATTTGCTTTAGTTTTTAATTTTGATGTTCATTTGTTCATTTTATTTAAAAAAAAATCGTTTATTTATTTTCATTACATGTTAGAATTGTTAGGACTAGTCATGGATAAGCTATTGTGAGGCCGATGATGAAAATAAAATCGTGAGTATGAAGCATGAATATATTCGTGACTACTTGGGAGTCACATTTTATTGCACTGTCATGTTTGTTGATATTGTTAGTGCTCCGAGACTATTTGCGTGCCTGTGATGCCAATTAAACAAGAGAAGTCTGATTTTAGTAACCCTTACATGACATTAACTGACACTTTTGCGAACACAGAAATGATCTAGGCATTCTTTCGCAATATCTTTGGGGCCTATCTTCTTTGCTCATTATCAATTGTTAGCCCATCGAGCTTCGAATAGATTGAGATGCTTAACTTTCCTTTGTGCACCTATATCATATATCATTTTGATTGAAAATTGCATGGGACTGGTTTGTATGAGTTAATTAATGGATTGACGAAATCTAGAACTTGTTTGCACACTTTTTGAGGTGAAATACGGATAATATGTGACATAGGAATGATTTAGGCGATCTTTGGAACCGTTCAAGCCTTCGAGCCTACCTAACGAACATGAAATATCCCTTGCGTGTTTTCACTACCGTAAGTATACGGTGTCAAGTTTTAGTACTGTATGAGTACAGATGTCGATCCCACGAGGAGTAATTATTCAAAGTTATATATTAATTACTATAATTGACATAGCTCAACTTTATTTAGACAAATCGAATAGTTGGTTTGTAATCAATTCAAACAAAATAGCAATTACTGTAATTCTAGCACGCAGTATAGAATTCACTGAAGAATTAAATCTAGAGATATGATTTCGTCTGGCTTCCCCTATGCTAACTCGGCATTAACTAACATGTTATTAAATTACATCGCGTTTATAACTAAGAACTCGCAATGTTTCTACTCTCTCTGTCGAGTGATAAATAGAACTGTATTACCTATAACCGATTTTAATATGTCTATTCAAAATCAAGCAATATGTAATAACTGCAACCAAGGTCCTCTTATGGATTCGTCAGAATTATACGTCTTTTGCATGTTATAAATATCTAACGATGTGATTTCTCATGTCCTAATTTTAATCTCCTCTTTCGAGTGTTAGATTTTAATTATTCAATCAATCGAATTATGGTCAGTAATCCAAAAGCATTAATAACAAGAAATCACAAATAAACACGACGAATTAATTAGATGAAAAGTTAAAAAGTCAATAACATAGGTTCAACCAAGACTACATCAATCTCTAGAAAATAGAATTAGTTCATACTCGTAATTAAATCAATACAAAACCTGTTTCTAATCATTAAAAACGTAAAAGTAAGAAACCGAATTAAGAACGTGTTGGCAAGAGATGGAAGTGCGTCTCCGTGTCCGGATTCAGCATCTTCTATCTTCGTTCTTCGCGTCCCGTGCTCCGTGCGCTCTCACTTTTTCTCCGCTCTGTCGAGTGGTGTGACGGCCGTCTCTGCAATATTTCGGAATGCCTTTTAAGATCAACCCCGAACCCTTTTTATTTCTGAATCTCGCGTCGCGCGCATATGCACGCCATGAGCGGCGCATATGTTCGCAGCTCTCGGCCAATGTTCTTGGGGCAACTCTCGCGCATATGCGCCACTCATGTCATGGTTTGTTTTCTGTAGATATATTTGATTATGACTTCCCAATCTCTATTCAAGAGATTCATAAGAAACTTTTCTAAAAAAAATAAAGAAAAAAAAAAGATTCCAACATTTTATATCGTGGATAAGGAAATATGTTGTTCATAATATATCTTTAAAAAAATTAAATTTTTAATTTTTAACATATTTTATGTGTTTTTTTTAAAAAATAAAATAAAATGATCCTTGTAGTTGTTGTCTATTTTGGATTGGATTGGGTGTTGAAGGAGTCGAGTCAAACCTTTAAATAAAGGCAAGACTCGTTCTGCCCGCCCACATTCCAAAGTCTGACCCCCACAGGATTTTTATTATTATCAATTTGATAGGGAAAGACAGGTAAAAAGCAAAGCTGGAAAGCACAAACACTCCACAATTTTTTCTTCGTTATTTCTTTAGTCCTTTCTCTTTTTGGCTCTTTTTTCACTTTCTTTTTGGAAGCATCCCATCACTTTTACCACTGTTTTTTTTTTTAAAAAAAATCAAATTAACAATCATATGCATTTTTAAAAAAAATTTGTGTGAGTTAGAAGAAAAAAATTATCAGGACATCTCGTTTGTAAACATGATTTTAGTTTGATTACATTAATTTCAATTGAAATAAATAAGAGAAATTCTATTTTTATGTTTAATGTTACTCACACGGTTTTTTTAAGGTTAAACACTAAATTTTAAATTATAAACTATCCCAAATGCACTTTAATTAAATCAATTTTTTAAAAAACTGCACTTCGAGTAATTTTATAATTTAAAAGTAGTGTGTTTTAGAAGATAATTTTATTTAATTAAATCATGCTTTTATTGATGTTTATAATTTTTTTTAAAAAAACCCTTCCTTAATTTAAGTCATTTTCAAGAATATTTTGGGGAAATGATCATCATATCATATAAGGCTTGTTTTTGGATGATGGTGAGAATTATTTGGGGAATAGGTATCTTCTGAGACGGTCTCACGAATTTTTATCTGTGAAATGGGTCAACTTTATCGATATTTACAATAAAAAGTAATAATCTTAGCATAAAAAGTAATATTTTTTCATTGATGACCCAAATAAAATATCTGTATAAAAAAATACGACTCGTGAGACCATCTCATACAAACTTTTGCGTGGAAGCATAGTCGTCAACCTAAACTGACCTAAAATTCAAAAGCCTGAGGATTGAGTCATACAGTGTTTGGCAACATCTTTTGTTTTCTCCAGATTTTTACTTTATTCTTATGTCTCACATGTTCTTCCTTCTTATCTGCATTCGTATACTTCCATATATGATATGTATACTTTTATATCAAATTATATTTAATTCTTTATTTTATTTTTGAAAAAATTGTTTTTTGTCCATCATATTTAATTTTTTTTCAATTTTAATCATATGTGATATTAAAATTGATTTTAGTAATACGTGTTCCATTTTTTGGCATTTTGGTAACTTTTTTTGCACAAAAATTCTTACATGATTTGAAACATCATCGTTATGCCAGTGCTAGATCTGTCACACAATACGATTAAAATTGTGAAAAAAATTCAAAATAGTGAATAAAAACATAAATGTGACCATATAAAATACTAAAATTTTCAGAAGACAAACATAAATGACCTACTATAGAATTTCCATTTTATTTTATATGTGACCGATAAAAATGGAATTTTTTAAAAATTATTGAATCTGAAAAATCATATGAGTAGTTCTTAAAATTATGTAAGATATGCACAATTCAAAATCAAAATAACTGAAATCACATTAAAATCGAACTAATCAAATCGAAATGCACAACAATTTAATTTTCACAAAATAAATTCGATGTATTCGAATTAATAAAATTGTCCAATTTTACAACACAAACCATTATATAAACCAATTAATTGATATTATAAAATGTGTATGTTATTTTATAACGACTTGCATCGATACCGTTCAATATGAATTAAGTAAACTCTTGGATTAATGTAGTAGGCAGTATGGTAAACAACACTTAGTAAACGTTATACAACACGCTCACATGATATAAATGTTAATATAACAAATCAAAATGATCATTGATCAAATACTCACATATTCTATAAACTTGAACATTTAATATGAACAAAATTTGTATAATAGTTGAATAAAATAATAAAATTAAATCAAATATGAGCACCTCAAAGTATTTAAATATACACAAAAATTCTTTTGAGACCATCTTATGAGTTAATTTTCTGAGACGAATTTTCAATCTGGTCCGACCTATGAAAAAAATTATTTTTATGTCAAAAATATCACTTCTCACTCCATATATGAACATAATCAACTCGTTACACATATACAGATTTGTGGTACTGTATTGAATGAGACCTACTTATAATAAATATATATGTGTTAGTCTCTTATGAAATAGTCCAATACAGTTATACGTTTGAAACCGATCAACCCAATTCAAACTATTGCGAAAATTAATGGTTTTGATATAAAAATAATAATTTTTTATAAATTAATTTTTTTTAATAATGAAATGACGTCACTGTATTTTTATATTTATATATAGTGGTGTTGGCTTTTCTTCAAGTCGTCTTTCAAACTATTGTCAGTAGCTTTTCTCCGTTTCTCTCTCTCTTCTCCATGGAAGGAATCGGGATTCTGAAATTCTGGCGGAATTCCTCCGCCGGAGACGAAGTTCATGACGCGGCATTCGTCACCGATGAAGAAGAAAATGATGAAGACGACTCATTCTTCGATTTGGTTTTCAAACCGCCTACCAGCAGCAAAGGAGGCAACGCCGGTTCGAAGAAGGATTTCGAGTTCATTGAATCTCCTAGAGATGTTTTTCTGAGCAAAAGTGAGTTCATGATCTCTAAGCCTCCGTCACAGGCGGTTACTCTCGTGCGATCGACACCGAAGTTCAGAGTCTTCATGTTAGGTTTCAAAAGAACTACGAAATGTGGGAAGGTTGATCAGCCCTGCAGCGAATCGAAGGCGAGTACGTCGAACTCGAATCAATCCTCGAAGCCTTCGAAAAACGAACGGGGAAATCGTTTCTCCGGAAAGTTCGGGGCGGAGGAAATGTCAATCGCGCCTGTTTTAGGTAGAGAGAACAGTTTGAGAAGCAGGCTGTTGAGAGACGAAGACGATGACGATGACGAAACTCTGTCCGTCGGTGCTTCCTCGGTGAAGTCGATTCCAAAGTATCTGAAACTGATTCGACCTTTCCAAATGAAGGCATCGAAGAAGGCGAAGGTTGCGAATTCCATAACGCCGTCGCAGTCTCCGGAGACAGCGCCGGTGAAATTTTCTCCAAGCAAATTCTCCGTGGGGAGCAGATCTGTCGGAAGTTTAAAGATCGCGGCAAGGAACTTGGTTAAGAGCCGATCAGTTTCAGCCACAGCTTCGACCATGTCTCTAGCTCCGCCTTCTGTCCGCCGTAGAGATGACTCGTTGCTGGAACAGCATGATGGCATCCAAGGCGCCATACTTCATTGTAAAAAATCCTATAATTCATCCAAAGGTACATTCATAATAATTCAATAAAAAAACTATATAAATTTTACTTACTAATTTAATTTCATCAAAATTCACTTCTCTGATATTAATTAATATTCTATAAAAAAAATTGCAGAATTTTCATAATTATTCTGGCCTCCAAAGTGGATATTTAAGAAAATGAAAAGTACAGTTATGTAACAAAATATCCTCGAAAGAAAGCCAAAAGGATGCAGCATTTAATTAACTGAACTTTGAACGAGCATAGAGAGAAGCAGCAGGGGCACACGAAGAATGCCTACCACGAGATGACGTCATATTTCAGAGAGCTATAATAATAATAATATCGTCTTTTTGTAAAAATCTGAAATGGCCGGTGGGCAATATTGAACATTCAACGAGTAGAGATAGGATTTTTTGTACAAAAAAGAAAAAGAAAAAAAAGAAATGCAAGTGATGTCGTTAAACTGAAGAGAATGATTATGGACTTTGTGATAATATCACCAATCATATTGATATATTTAAAATTGTTATGATAAAATAATGTAGGATGAATGATATTTATTTTTATTTTTAAACTTAGTCATACATTGATTGAACAAAAATGTGTTATATTATTTCACTTTTTTTAGTCAAAATACATAAGATGGATATGGACTTAAAGTTTCTTCATGTATTACGTTCTTAGCGAAATTATTTTCAAACTTTATTTTCTACAAGATACTATTATTATCTTTCACAGATATAGTTCACAAATGAGATTATTAAATATCTCGAAAAAAATAAATTCCTCTCGTTATAACATGAAATTACATTAAATATAAAACGCAAAAACTGATTGTCTGTCCTATCATATTCAGCATGTGAAAAAATTATATTTTTTTCACATGCTGATAACTTTTACATTCAAGCTGGATCGAGTTGACCTACCTCACGAACATGAGACTTAATCGATATAAACATCTTATGAAAGTGAAAAAGTGTTAAGATTGGAACTTAGACATAACTCAACTCAAGAGCTAGTTTAAGGGGGAATTGTCCAAGCCCATATATACAACTCCCAGGTTATTGATCCAACCGATGTGGGCCAATTAACACACCTCTCTCACGCCCTAGAATGAACATCTGGAGCGTGGAGTTTACAAATGACCCAATTATGGGCAAAACATGTGGCCTAATTATAGGTAGTCCAACACATAACGGTGAAACCTGGGCTCTGATATCATGTTAAGATTAGAACTTGGACTTAACTCAACTCCAAAAGCTAGCTAAAGGGGGGAGGATTGTCCAAGCTAATATATACAACTCTCAGGTTATTGATCCAACCAATGTGAGACAATTAACAAAAAATAAAGTATTTTTGAAGATTTTGTGATTGTGTGTGTGTGTTTTTCTTTTTAGAAAAAAATTGAAATCGGATGAGTTTGATTGTTATGGTAATTGAATAGTGTATATTCGAAGAAAAGCCACGATCATATCGTAGAGACCGACGGTGAAATGGTAAATATAGGCGTCGCGTCATCTATGAAGTCAAGTCTAAGTCGCTGTGCAAATGCAGGATTGAAAAATGCGTTTTTGATTGGGACTATTGTGGGAGAGAATCAGTCAAACGCGATTAATTACTTTTAGTTGAAATTTTGGTTGGATTTCAAATTCCAGGAAATTATTGGTTGTCTTTTTCGTGAATTTCACATAATTTTAATGGATCGAGGACTTTCCGGCCTAAATTCAAGAAAACAAAAGGAGAGTAAGTCTCTTATGAGACGGTCTCACGAATCTTTATTTGTGAGACGGTCAACCCTATCGATATTCACAATAAAAATTAATAATCTTAGCATAAAAATAATATTTTTTCATGAATGACTCAAATAAGATACCAGTCTCACAAAATACGATCTGTGAGATCGTCTCACACAAATTTTCGTCAAAAAAGGAATGTAACCTTGAATACTTTTCATTTTATATAGTCCATGCAAAAAAATTATTTCTATATATTTATTAAATTATAAATAAAAAACAATAAATGGGTGGAGGTTATATATTTTTGCGTTCCTTAACCCAAAATTTTGATTCTAATTTATTCTGTTTAATTCAAATTCATGAGTTGGTCTCAAGCAAATTCTAATTATTTAAAAATAATATGATGTTCTAATAAATAAATGAAATTTTTTTCACTCTTACGTTCAATATTAATTCAAAAATACATTTTACAACAATGCATCATTCAGATCTATCTTTCGGAAACACTTCAAAATGATTTTTGGTATTTTGATTTGTTTTCCACTTCATCAAAATCTATATATAAATTTAATCATTTCTCTAAAAACACAATCTTTAACAAATACCCATTTATTTGGTTTTCACAAGTTAAAATACCTTATTTTTATCTTTTAAATTTTATGAAAATTTCACTCTTCTATTTTACTAATTTTATTTATTTTTGAGTAGGTCTCTTGTGAGACGGTCGCACGAATCTTTATCTGTGAAACGGGTCAACACTACTGATATTCACAATAAAAGATAATACTCTTAGCATAAAAAGTAATATTTCTTCACAAATAACCCAAATAAGATATATGTCTCACAAAATACGACACGTGAGACCGTCTTACACAAGCTTTTGTCTTTACTTTAAAACCATTTTGTTTTTAAATGAACAAGATAATTTAATCATTTGAATAAGTTTGAATATATTATTAAATAAATTTTATTTGATTTTTTTAAAAAAGATAGACTTATAAATATATCCTTACATTTGCCATGAAGATAATTAATATAAGCTAATATAACATAAATTTTGGAATTATGGTTAAAAAATTAAATATTTTATTTTATATAAACAAAAGAGGTTTACTTAATTTATTATTATTATTATTATTGAATATGATATATTATATGTAGTTAACATGATAATCGTAATTATTTTAATCCGTGGCCCAATAAATGCTCCTCAAAATTCCGACCCAATAACATTATAGGCCCAATTCCGACTCAAAATTCAAACTTTATGCTGGTGGAAAATTTATGCAGAGAATATTAGGAGTGTGGTTGGAATTTCACGAGAATCTGTGGATTTTTTTTAAAAAAATTTATTGAAATAATAATTTGTAATTTATTTAATTTCAGGTGATAATAAGGAGAAAAACCCTATAGAATTAGGCCTACGAACTCCATAAAATAAAATAAAGGAGTGAGTATCATGTGAGACCGTCTCACGGGTCATAATCCGTGAGACGGGTCAACCCTACCCATATTCACAATAAAAAGTAATACTCTTTGCATAAAAAGTAATACTTTTTCATGGATGACCCAAATAAAAGATCCGTCTCACAAATACGACCCGTGAGACCGTCTCACACAAGTTTTTGCCAAAATTAAAGTTGCCAGAGGATCGAACTTGGATTGCCCAATAAATATAGGCAGGCTTCCTACATGATTTCGGGATTTTTTCCAGAGTGGCCCCCAATGAAATCAAGAAGAAACTATGTAATCATAGTCATTATCATGAAATAATAAAAACGATATTAAAAACAAGATTGATATGTAATCGGATCCAAAAAAATATTACTTTGATGTAAAAAATATTATTTTGATGATTTGATATTTATACCATAATAATATATAAACACGATATTAATTATATTGGCCAATATAGATAAATTGTATGTGTTACATTATAGATTGAATAAATTAAGTATATGTGTAAGAATGTATAAGTAATTAAATGCATTAAAAATGAATCATTACAAATATTTTGAAACCATATATTTGGATATTCAAAATAAATGGTAAAATTCGTTCCTTCTAAATGTATAGAGATATTTTCTTGGATAAGCTTGACTGGCCTTTGTTTTGAATGAATATATACTACTTATAAATATTTCCATGAAAGATGTGGAAACTCAATTCTAATATTTTTTTTTTTGTGATGATAAATTGATAATAATCGATATGTTATGTTCCCCTAAAATAATTATTCATAATTCATCACAGTTATTATGTATAATTATTCATAAAATTGAATTTGAGTTGTACTAATTAATTATCATGTCGAAATATAATCTCTCAAAAATAAACTTTGTTACTAAAGAACCTATAATTCCATCAATTACGAAATCGCGAATAGTTTCAGTCGCTTCCATCGTAGTATCTCCATAATTCCATCAAAAAGCTCTTCAAAATTCCAAATTACATACAGAAAATTTATCAAATTGGTTCCAATCGAGCAGGAAACACTCAAATTCAAGAATATTTTATTAATCACCTGTCGAGATGGATTATGATTTCAAAACCCTGACATACGATTCGCCAACCCCGTCGTTCAGTAGCCCAGCGTCCGGCCCGTCATCGGCCGCCGCCGCTCATCCCATGTATGGTCGACCATTATCTCTTTATCCCAAGATCGGAGGCGGATCAGCTCAATCTGCCGCCGGTCATGGAGGAGTACCGGCCCGGAACCCCCCGTTTCTGAACACCCCAGCTTCTCCATCTAGCTGTGTTATTCTTTTTCCTTTATGTTGTTTGAGGATTAATGCTGGAAAATTTTCAGCTTTAATTTGTTTTTTGATGGTATTTGTCCTGTTTTGGTGGTATTTAATTTGCAGCTGGAATTGGGATTAGGGTTGCTATAAAACCTGAGTATAAAATTACGCCGCCGGTATTTATTTCCTTGTCATCTGCTCACACTAAGACGTAGAAATTTTTGTAAAGTGTGCTTGAATTTGAGTTTCTACTGATTTATGATTTCTTAGCCTCCGTTGTTGCCTGGACTTGGGGAGATCCCTCGAAGCAATTTCCACTTTGATTTCGAATTTGAGAGATATGTTATAGCTGAAGCAGTGAAGGAAAACCCTAATTGGAGCAGACTTGGGTTGGAAAATTCCATGAACAAACCAACCGAAGCCGCATCTTCACATGTAAGTTTTGCTTTATTAGTTCATTTCAACAAATAAATAGTCAGATTGCTCAGTATTGTTATCTTTGTTTGAGTGAGTATTATGTGAGACCGTTTCACGGTTCTTAATTTGTGAAACGGGTCAATACTACCCATATTCACAATAAAAAATAATATTCTTATCATAAAAAATAATATTTTTTCATGGATAATCCAAATAAGAGATCCGTCTCACAAATATTATCCGTGAGACCGTCTCACACAAATTTTAGCATGGCAAAGTTTTATAGTTTATGAAGTACTACTCTGTATATTTGCGTATTCCAATGTTTATGTCTTGCAAAGTTCGGATACGCAGGCACTTGATATAAAAATTTGGTTTCTTAAAGAGTGGTTTTTTAAAAGAAAACAAAAAAAATGTATGCTTGGATACACCTGTAAAACAAGCTTTTATTATTTTTTTTAAGGTGAAACTGAAGAAAAAACGAGAAAAGTCCCATGTTTGGCATTTGATCATTTCTATAAAACATTATTATCGAAACGCGAATTATACTGAAACAAAAATGTTTTTAAAATCTGGCTTTATCCCTTAATAATTAACGGGTATGTGAAAAAATATTCGGAGAGACGTAAATGATTTGTTACTAATTGATATAGTGGAGAATATAGTCTCAAGTATAGTAGATAACTTGTCATATTTCAAATTTGAAAAATTGTTGTTGAGTTCAATGAGTTAGAATTAATTGTGTCGAAGGTTTTTTTTCACATCTCAGGAAAAATGCTACATGATTTTTGGTAAAAGATTTGGCATACTTATTTTGTACTTGAGTTGGATGAAAATGTTTTTCATAATCAAATTGATACCCCCAAAGGAGCCCGGGCCCGGGTAAAGCTCCGGACCCGGAAGGTTCTTGGACTCGGATAAGTGGAGAGCAGGGAGGAGATACCAAAGTATGGTTACATGCGGCGAGCCGGTGTGAAGGAAGGATCCCGGGTCTTCACTGGCCCGGCGAGTTGTGCACCACGTAGCAAGCGACTACCAGGGGAATAACCAGTCAGTACCCGGGGTTATAGCTTCCCGGTCCCAGAAGTTCCCGGGTAAATAATATCCGGGAAGAAAACCCAATCTCTCCCTGGTCACCACGTTCTCCGGAAAACTCGGAACATGTACTCCCACGTTCTGTGACCAAGCCAACATTCAACACGTGGCCCACTACTTTACAACGTGGCCCACCACCCACAATCGTGACCATCACCCGAACTTTGTGGGCAAGTCACTTACCCGATTCACCTATAAGTACCCATCGCAGGTATTCTCAAGGGGCATCGATCCTTTTCTCTAAAAAACACACAAGCACTCACGAAGATTCTTATTTTCTTCCCAAGTTTTCCTTTGCGTACGTCACTGACTTGAGCGTCGGAGTGGATACGCCGGAACAACTTCCGGCGCTCCCCTAACGTTCTGTGGTTTCAGGGTTATTACTCAAATCATCCCGGGCGTTGTCTTTCAGGTGACAGGGAGCTCAACCACCCCGGGCCATCAGTAACTCGCATTAACATTCGCACATATATCTAAACACTCGACTTGGCAAATCGCCCACCCGGCTACTACCCGATTTGCCCGGTTGACATCATTGGCGCCGTCTGTGGGATCCGAAGCTCGAGACGTAGATATGGTTTCCACTCGCAAAACTACTGGGAACAACTCTGGTCCTCAGAACCCTGGGGGGGTAGGGGAACTCAAGAAAATCCATTATTCAGTCACGTCCCCGAGGAGCTGTCACAACTAATTGCTGCCGCTGTCCAAAAAGCCCTCGATGAAAGGGTCCCACCCGAATCTAGCCAACCAAGGGACAGTGAGGCTATGGGAGAATCTCCTCTCGAGAAAGAAAGAGACAGGGAAGAAAGTTCTCAGACGTTTTCCAAAGCTCCTACATTCACTGTGGCCCAGGAGCTGAAGGATTTGAGAAAGAAAGTGAAAGAATTGGAGGCCAGGGCCGGGTCCTCTCATGCGATAACCCCGGTCAGCTCCCGGGGATGCCCTTTCTCCCCGGAGATTGTAAGCGAGCCCCTCCCCGCTCACTTCAAGATCACCAACATCCGGGAGTATGATGGAAATTCCGATCCCGAAGAACATCTCGCCCGGTTTGAAAATATGGCGATGTTGCACTGTTACCCTGACAAGATAAAATGCAAGGTATTCCTCACCACCTTGGTGGATTCTGCCCAGAAGTGGTTTGAAAAGTTGGAACCTCGGAGCATCCAATCTTTCGAAGGTTTCAGGGACACCTTTGTACATCACTTTAGCAGCAGCAAGAAATACAAGAAGACTGCCTTCAGCCTGTTCGAAATAAAGCAGTTAGGCGATGAATCTCTCCGGGCATATATTCGCCGGTTCAACAAAGCATCCCTGGAAGTCCCGGCTTGCGCCCCGGAGACCAAAACTACAGCATTCACTCAAGGGCTCAGAGAAGGAGATTTTTTCCAATCCCTGGTAAAGAAGCAGCCGGGGGATTTTGAAGATCTGTTGTCCCGGGCAGAAAAATACATAAACATGGAAGAAGCCCAGAGACAGAAAAGAGAATCTACCCGAAAAGAAAGAAATTTACCACCTGGAAAGCCAGACGATAAAACTCGGGGAAGTGATCTCGAGCGTTTTTCTCGATACACCCCAATGAGGTCACGTCGGGACGAAGGGGTCCATATATGTGACGGCGATCGGGGAGCCTTATCATCCCGGTCACCCCTAAATTTACCACCTGTCACCAAGATGTGCTCTTATCACGGAGAATGCGCACACAGTACAAATGAGTGCAGAAGATTGAAGAGGGCCCCTTCCCAGTCGGGCCCGGGTGAGCCATTACCATTAGCAAAGAAGTCCCGGGGACCACCGTGGATACCTAAAGATGCGAGGTGCAGGCCGGGGGATATAGGCCCGGTAAGAAAAGAGAAAAGGGATAGTCCCGGGCAAACATACCAGGGCCGAGTAATTAAGGACGGAGGAAGATCACCAGTCCTTGGGGTGATTAAAATGATTTCTGGGGGTTCAACAGATGGAGATTCTAACCGGGCCCGGAAAGCACATTCCCGGCATGAGAGTCTTGGGGTAGATAATACACCAGGAGATGATGTACCGGTCATCAGTTTTGGCCCCAGAGATCTTCAAGGAGTCAGCCTGCCGCACAATGATGCCTTAGTCATCCAGGCAAAAATAGCGAATTATGACATTCGCCGGGTCTTCGTCGATTCGGGGAGCTCGGTGAATGTTATTTTTCAGGAGGCCCTGGACCAAATGAAGTTAGAAGATTATCAGTTGCGACCGGTAGAAACAGCATTGTTTGGATTTGCTGGCCACACTGTCTACCCTCGGGGGGAAATCGTCCTACACCTCACTGTAGGAACCGAGGAGCTCAGAAAGACAGTGATGACGGTGTTCACTGTGGTAAGTGCCCCTACCTCTTATAATATCATTTTGGGCAGACCTGCTATGAATGCTCTCCGGGCCGTGGCTTCCGCCTATCACCAGAAGCTTAAGTTCCCGGTGAGGAACAGAGTGGGAGAAGTAAGGGGAGACCAGCCATCTTCCCGCGATTGCTATGCAGAAACTGTCCGGGTGGAAAATAAAAGAGCCCGGCGAAGCGGCGAAGACCGGAGGGCAGGGAAGGAGGAGGTACACTCTATCCAACAAGTACATGTGGTGGAAGGGGAGGAGCAGGAAGAAGTAAGCGTCTTACCCGGGCAGCCCGAGAGGACGATAAAAATAGCTCGAGATCTGGAGCCAATCACCCGGGCTCAGTTGATAAGGTGCCTAGAAGAGAACGTGGACATCTTCGCATGGCTTTCCTCAGAGTTGGTGGGGATCTCACCCCACATAGCAGAGCACAAGTTGAACATCGTCCCGGGTTCCCGGGCAGTGAAGCAGAAAAAGAGACACTTTGGTCCTGAAAAGGATAAAGTGATTGCCGACCATGTGGCAGAACTATTGAAGGCCGGGCAAATCAGAGAGGTTCAGTATCCCACCTGGCTATCCAATGTAGTCTTGGTTCCCAAATCGGCCGGCAAGTGGCGGATGTGCGTTGACTTCAGGGATTTGAACAAAGCTTGTCCAAAAGATTGCTACCCCCTACCCCGGATTGACCAGCTGGTAGACTCCACATCGGGGTATGAGCTACTGAGTTTCATGGACGCATACCAGGGGTACCACCAGATCCCCCTAGCCCGAGAGGATCAGGAGAAGGTTAGTTTCATTACCACGGGAGGAACCTTCTGCTATGTGGTCATGCCCTTCGGACTGAAGAATGCCGGGGCCACATACCAGAGATTAATGGACAAGATATTCACCAAGCAAGCCGGGCGGAATATTGAAGTTTATGTGGATGACATCTTGATAAAGTCCCGGGCACATACTGAGTTCATCCCTGATCTCGAGGAGACTTTCGCCACTCTCCGGGAGTATGGGGTTAAGCTGAACCCGTCCAAATGCACATTTGGGGTTAAAAGTGGCAAGTTCCTCGGGTTCATGGTCACCGAGAGAGGAATTGAAGTTAATCCGGAGAAAGTCCGGTCGATTACTGAAATGGCATCCCCAAAATCGGTCAGGGAGGTGCAGAGACTCACGGGGAGAATCGCCGCCCTGTCACGTTTCATTTCCCGATCTGCACACCGAAGCTACCCTTTCTTCCAGGCCCTGAGGAGGGCTAAAGAATTTGGCTGGGACGAAAAATGTGAAAAAGCTTTCGGGGAATTGAAGAATCATCTAGCCGGGCTCCCTGTCCTTGAGAAGCCCGGACCCGGGGAGAAGCTCTGGGTATACCTTTCTGCCACCGAGTATGCTGTCAGCTCTGTACTAATCCGAGAAGAAGATACGGATCAAAAACCGGTCTATTTTGTAAGTCATGCACTCAAAGGGCCAGAGATCAGGTATACAGAGGTAGAGAAAGTGGCCCTGGCCCTGGTTATCACAGCACGAAAACTACGCCCATACTTCTTGTCTCATCCTATCACTGTGTTGACTAACTCCCCTCTCGGGAGAATCATGACTCAACCCGAGGTCTCAGGAAGGTTGGTAAAGTGGACTGTGGAGTTGGGAGAATATGACATCGAGTACCAGCCCCGGCGGGCCATTAAGGCCCAGGCCTTGTCAGATTTCATCATTGAGATGGTGGTCCCCGATACCGGGGAAGTTTGGAGGGTATTTGTAGACGGGGCTTCCTGCAAAGAGGGTAGTGGCGTGGGGGTCCTGCTGATACCACCTACCGAAGAAAAAAATACGGTTGGCTGTCAGATTGGACTTCCGGGCCTCTAACAACGAAGCAGAGTACGAGGCTAATGTCAACGGGATAGAAGCAGCCCGGAATGCCGGAGCTAGCCGGGTCATTATCTATACGGATTCACAGTTGGTAGCCCAGCAGGTAAAAGGAGTGTATGAGACTCGGGAGGAAAAATTTGGGAAATATCTAGCTCTCATTAAAGATTTGTCAGCACATTTCACAGACTGGAGCATAGAGCAAATCCCCCGGGAGAAAAATACTGAAGCCGATGCCCTGGCAAAGATGGCAGCTTCACTTTCTGGTTGTCAAGAGCCAGACATATCTTACCACACCAACCTGGTCTCTTCAGTGGAGGCCGGGCCCCCTCCAGCCCGAGGAGAAGACTGGACTACCCCAATCCTTGACTATATCTCCCGATTTGGTCTACCGGAGGATGTTAAGGAGGCCAGTAAAATCAAAAGGAGAGCAGCTCGTTTTGTTGTAATCGGTGATAATCTATACCGACGATCTTTCCAGGGTCCCCTCCTCAAGTGCGTCGCCGGGGATGAATCCAATTATGTCTTGAGGGAGATCCATGAAGGCTGTTGTGGAGATCATATAGGGGCAACTTCCCTGGTCAGGAAGGCTTTGCTTGCCGGGTTCTGGTGGCCTACCATGCATCAAGATGCCACCCGGGTAGTCCACTCTTGCGAAGGATGCCAAAGGCATAGCAGCATTAACCACCACCCGACGGCCTTGATGAAGCCTATCTGGGCATCTTGCCCCTTTGACCAATGTGGCTTGGATATTGTGGGCTCTTTCCTTGTAGCCCGAGCCCAGAAGAAGTTCCTGCTGGTAGGGATTGACTACTTCTCTAAGTGGGTGGAAGCAGAGCCCCTGGCTAAGATTACTGAAGGAGAAGTTCTCAAATTTCTATGGAAAAATATTGTCTGCAGGTTTGGCATCCCCCGGAAGCTTGTCTCTGACAATGGCAGGCAATTCCAGGGGAATAAGGTCAGAGCTTGGTGCGAGGAGATGAAGATTACTCAAGCTTTCACCTCAGTTGCCTACCCCCAAGCCAATGGGCAGACTGAGGTGACCAACCGCACTATTGTCCAAGCTCTCAGAGCCCGATTATTTGGAGTTGGTAAGGATTGGGTGGAGGAGCTGCCTAGTGTTCTTTGGGCATACCGGACTACGCCTCGAACAGCTACTGGGGAAACACCATTCAGCTTAGTGTATGGATCTGAAGCAGTGCTCCCAGTAGAGATCGGGCAGACATCAGCCCGGATAGACACCTATCCGGAAGGCAATGACAACGCCCGTGCCAGTGAACTTGATTGCATTGAAGAAAGGAGAGAGAGAGCGGCGATCAGAATGGAGGCCTATCGACGCCGGGTGATGAAAGCTTATAATCAGAGGGTCCGACACCGAGAGTTTCAAATTGGAGACATGGTCCTCAAGAAAGCAAACCCGGCGGGAGATGTGGGCAAGCTTGAGGCCCGGTGGGAGGTCCTTACAAAGTAGTGCGCAGAGTTAGCTCAGACACCTATTATCTTGAAGATGGGCAGGGCCATCCTCTCAAAAGGCCCTGGAATGCTTTTCACCTTAAGAAATATTTTCCTTAAAAGTTCTTTTACATCTTTTAATTATTTGGTAATAAAGATCGTTCCTGGAAAGATCATTCTTAAAGCCCGGAAGGTCCGGAACTCCGGCACATATTAAGGGCCCGGGTGATACCATGCCCCGGCTTCCCTCCGATTTATTAAGGGCCCGGGTGATACCATGCCCCGGCTTCCCTCCGATTTATTAAGGGCCCGGGTGATACCATGCCCCGGCTTCCCTCCGATTTATTAAGGGCCCGGGTGATACCATGCCCCGGCTTCCCTCCGATTTATTAAGGGCCCAGGTGATACCATGCCCCGGCTTCTCTCCGATTTATTATTAAGGGCCCGGGTAATACCATGCCCCGGCTTCCCTTATTACTAAGCCTAAGGAACCGAAGTCTCGTTTGCCTATAAATTCAAGTTGATTGATCCCCTGGTACTTGGCGTTAAAATGTTATCGTTCAGATATTGTTAAAAGCCCGATTAACTTCCAACACTTGTGAATTTTTCTTATTGGCGAAGATAAGACAAAGACGCAGACGAGGTGAAGAAAATTTTTCATTAAAAGGGAGATTATTACAACTACCATAAGAAGAGAAAATATAAGAATTTAAGGGGCAGTCTCTGGCTCGGAGTCCTCCTCCACCTCGGACTCTTCCTCATTCGGGAGCTCTGCGCCGTCTTCCGGCAGGGAGCTAACAGCCCGGGCTAAGTCTATGGGGCTTTTCTTTCCCAGAGGCAGAAGGCCGGTTTCTTTCACTTGCCCTTTGCATTTGTTAAAGCCTGCCTTGAAATAAGGAAAGGCTTTATTAGTCACTAGCTGCTGGAATTCCGCAGTAGCAAGGAAAGCGGCCCGCCACTCCTCTTCTAAGGTGGCCCGAGCCGTAAGATTCGCCTCCAGTTCACTCACCCTCTCGGTGGCCAGCACGAAATTATCCAGGGCGTCCCGGGCATCCAAGTTTAGCTTTTCAGCTCGGGCCTCCGTCTTCTCCAGCTGAGCCTTCAAAGAAAGGATCTCTGCCCGGGCTTCTTCAAGCTGGCCCTGCAAGCCATTGATGGTAGCTTCCTGGCCCTGGAGTTCCCCCGCATGGAGGTTTTTAAGGTGAGCAATGCGGGCCAGGGAACCTTCATGAAGAGCGGTGACAGAGGCGACCCGAGCCTCTATGTTCTCTTGCAGGGCACCTATCTTCTCAAAGGCCACCCTAGCCAGCTGCCCGCTCTGTGAATAAACAAAGAGCACATAAGGAAAAGTATTACCGGTAGAACAAAGAAGTAGAAGTAGTGGAAGAAGAAACTTACAGCCAGCATAAGGTTGAGGCTCTCCAGCATGAGATCCCCGGCCTTCGAATCCTGAAGGATGGTCTCCTCGGCAGGAGTCACCACCTGCTTCAGTATTTGGAAGCCCATCTTCGAGCTCCCGGCCGAGAATATAGTCCCGGCTATTGCAGGAGGAGTAGGAATGATGGCAGGAAGGACCTGAGAGGATCCTCCAGGGGACACCGGGGGGACGGGCCCTGACCCCTGAACCACCCGGGGCTCAACACGAACCAGCTCCCGGGAAGCTTTCTTTTTTTTGGCAATCAGGAGGGGCTGATCCGAAGATTCGTCCTCCTCCTCAATTGTAATAACCCCGTGTTCCGGGGGCCCGGTGACTTTGGCAGCCCGGTGACTTTGGCAGCCCGGGCACTTGGAGGGGTACCAACCTGCCCCACCTCAGCAGGGGCCAGGTCTCCTTCTCACCAGGCACTGGGGGTACTGACTCCTCCCCAAACGGGCCTTCAGTAGCCATCCGGGATGAAGACCCCTGGCGCTCTCGGGCCTCTCTCTCAGCGGCGGCGGCCTTCCGGGCAGCCTTCTTAGCTGCCTTTTCCTCAGCCATTTTCCGGGCAAAGGCCTCTTTCATCTCGACGTCTGCAGAAAATCAAGCAACCCGTTAGTCACAGGTAAAGGGTGAGTTAAGGAAATATAAATGGCAAGCAGAGGAAACCTACCGGAGCGGGAGGGGTCGAACTCCTCGATGATGCGATCGGTAGGGTCCTCTACCCTGGGACTCAGCCCGAATGCCATCAGGAGCTTTTCACTAAGGAGGGCGGAGGAGCTATACACTTTTCCGCCCACCACCTCCTCGCTCAGGGTGTAAGAGTCTAGGGTGCGGTAATTTTCTGGGAGACCGGGCTGAGCAGGGAGGGCAGAAATAAACCCAGCCGGGCACTCGGGAAGACGGGGAAGACGGATATAAAAGAACCGGCGTTTCCAGTCCTTGACGGAGGAAGGGATATCTCCGAAAAGTTTGTGGTGAGACCGGGTCTTGAAGGAAAAGGCGTAATCGCCGATATAACAGATAAAGAAAAAATTGAAAAGGGAAGGCTCAAGGGCGATGTCAGGGTACATAGAAATAAGAGTAAAAAAGCAAGTCATCATCCTGATAGCATTAGGATGGAATTGGTTAAGGGGAATACTCAGAAGGGAGGATATCCCAACAAAGAAGGGGTGGAGGGGAAACTTGAGACCATTGGCCACCTGGTCTCGGAAGAAGGTTAGACACCCTTCTGGTGGCTGGTCAGCCCGGTTGCTAGGGCCCGGGATGATGATGTCAAAATTAGTAGGGATGGAGCCAAGGAGACGGATCTCCTCGGCTGATTTGGCTCGAAGGGAGCTGGCCATGGTGGAAAACCACGGCAGGGGGCCAGTAGCAGCAGCCTGGGCTGGAGAAGAAGCAGCCCGGGCTGAGGGTTTTGAAGAAGTTGCCTTCTTCTTTTTCTTCTGGGAGCTTGAAGACCCAGCCCCATGGGAAAATTTTAGTTTTTTGGGAGGAGGAGAGGAAATTGGATTTTGGGGGCGGAAAGCAGAAATGGGAGAAGCAGAAACCGGTGGGCTATCAAGCAGGGCCTCTTCCTCAAATTCCGAGGAGCCGTGGTAGATCCTACCCGACGTAGAAGAGGTATGAGAAGAAGACATGACGAAGAAATGGACTTACAAGGATTGTTTTTGAAGAAAAACGGTGGTCGGAACGCCGAGGATGCAGCAGAGTTTGTGCAGGGTTTCGAGACGCGAGAGCTTGAGTTTGCTAAAGAGTGGGGAGTGATGGAGAAGGAGACATATATATAGGAACGGGGAAACGATCTGGGCCGTAGATCTAGCCGTAATCCGAAGGTCCGCATTGGTTCAGAAGAATACACCCGGATCGTGGATCTCCGCCATTGATCTGAATGGATACGGACGAACGGGATGCACCTTGTCAGCTGTGCAGGGCAGGTGAAAGGACGTGTAATCATGAGGGTGTCAGACTGATCGGCTCCTCGGAATATGGAACATCGCCGACCGTTGGGATGAGAGAGAGGGGCACGTGTCATCAGGGCGGTCTGAGTAACATTCCAAGAAGAGAGCCAGCATGTCATCTTAAGCCCGGGAGGTTTAAGGCCCCGGCATGTTATTATCTTAAGCCCGGGAGGTTTAAGGCCCCGGCATGTTACCATCTTAAGCCCGGGAGGTTTAAGGCCCCGACATGTTATTATCTTAAGCCCGGGAGGTTTAAGGCCCCGGCATGTTATTATCTTAAGCCCGGGAGGTTTAAGGCCCCGGCATGTTACCATCTTAGGCCCGGGAGGTTTAAGGCCCCGGCATGTTATCATCTTAAGCCCGGGAGGTTTAAGGCCCCGGCATGTTATCTTAAGCCCGGGAGGTTTAAGGCCTCGGCATGTTACCATCTTAAGCCCGGGAGGTTTAAGGCCCCGGCATGTTATTATCTTAAGCCCGGGAGGTTTAAGGCCCCGGCATGTTACCATTTTAAGCCTAGGAGGTTTAAAGCCCTGGCATGTTACTTTAAGTTCAGGAGGTTTAGACCTCAGTATTTTATCTTAAAAGCCAGTGAAGTTTGAGGAAAATACAAACATGCGCGAAGCAAAATATTATTAATGAAACCGGTCCCATATTACAGCTGCCATCCTAGAGCCTACATGATCTTGCCACTCTGACATCCAACTGTGCAGCTCGGGAAGGGGAATAGAGGCAAAAGACTCGGTGGCAGCAAGCTTGTTCAGCTGATTCCACTCCTTCCGCAACATGGCCTGTAACAGAACTGGATCGGTGGCCAGCTCTGCCACGTGCGTCACGCGGAGTTCCCGCCTGTATCTCCGCGCCAGTGCCCTCTGGGGCCTGGTGAAAGCCAGGCCACCCTGGTATGATTGTATAAGATCCTGAATCTTATACCAAGTGGACATAACCCTCGTCAGAATAAGTTCCTCGACGGTTCTCTGCAGAGATTCTAGATGGGCACGCGTTGAGGGGGGCAGGTGTCCATACGGGCTGTACGGGCTGTTGCAGACAGTTGACTCACTTGAGCTCGACATGGCAGAATGATCGTTATCCTCTCATCTTCATCTATTTATAAGCAGATGAGATTCGAAACGGAAGAAGCCGAAAAGTTTCTGGGCAGACGAAGCGACTTCGCATTTATGCAGGAGAGAGGTTAAGTGCAGCCATCGATTTGAGCACACGTATGGGGTCAAGAGACGCCTAATAAATTGTTCCAGGTAGTCAAAGGGACGCGAACAAATATCAATGTCACAGTGTCATTATTACCTTGGGAAATGGAGCGTCCCTCGGCGGAACTTTAGTATCAAAAATCGAAATTTGTGTAAGGGACACCATACCAAGGGGCGGGGAGTCTTAGGGTATCGGCACTTATCCAAGCCCGGGAAACACGAGTCCCCGGCATTTCATGGAGCCCGGGAAGCACGAGGCCCCCGCAGGTGATTTACAGCCCGGGGAGCGCAAGGCCCCGGCACTGGGGTTAATCGCCCGGGAGATATCAAGTCCAGAAGTTTTTAGTAAATTATTTCAGATGGTTTTACGCAGTTCATGATGTGTCAGTGGATTTACAGTGGTTATAAGCCGAGTGGTGATAGAGAAAAAAGAACTAAAATAAATTCTTATTCAACCATATACATTGGTGCATACTACATCGTCATATTTCTCTTCTATAACAAGTACTCGCATCTTCAACCAAGCAGACAGAGGAGGAGTGGAGCCTTGCCAGAAACTGGGAGAACCGAAGATACGTTTCAGTAGCTTCAATTCTTTCCGGAGCATCAGCCGATAGACGCGGCCATCCGTGAAGATGTCCACCCACTCAGCTATGTGTAGTTGTCGGCGCACTGTCTTTAGTTTGGATACCAGGGCAGGGGTGGTGGCTTCCCCAGAATCATAAAGAAGTTTCAGCTTTTGAAGCTCTTCCCAATAGCGGAGAACTTCGTTGAGCACTTCATTTTCTATTATGGATTTTTGAGCTTCCAGGTATGGTTCCCTAAGCGCTTCAATCATCCCTGGAGTTCTTGAGCTGCTTGCGCCGGCCATGTCTATTGAAGTAATCAGCGAAGGATAATGGAAGGGTGGGAGGATATCATATATATAGGGAAGAGGAGTGAATCACAATCGTTGGTTCTCGAATATATCAACGGTGGGAATGAATATTGGAAGTTGCACCAAGCAGGCTAAAAGACAGGCGTAAATATCGAGGGAGCATAACAGTCCTCGAAACACGAAACCTTGCGGATAAGTTCGAATTTTAGGGTTTTGTAGCAGCACCAGCAATAGTGTCCATCTCTCTAAAATTTCTATAAGGCTTCGCTCAGGGTGTGTGGACCATTTCTTTTACTAATCGGGACAGCGAGATAGACTCTAGCCCGACTTTTTTAGGAGGGAGTGGTGATACCCCCAAAGGAGCCCGGGCCCGGGTAAAGCTCCGGACCCGGAAGGTTCTTGGACTCGGATAAGTGGAGAGCAGGGAGGAGATACCAAAGTATGGTTACATGCGGCGAGCCGGTGTGAAGGAAGGATCCCGGGTCTTCACTGGCCCGGCGAGTTGTGCACCACGTAGCAAGCGACTACCAGGGGAATAACCAGTCAGTACCCGGGGTTATAGCTTCCCGGTCCCAGAAGTTCCCGGGTAAATAATATCCGGGAAGAAAACCCAATCTCTCCCTGGTCACCACGTTCTCCGGAAAACTCGGAACCTGTACTCCCACGTTCTGTGACCAAGCCAACATTCAACACGTGGCCCACTACTTTACAACGTGGCCCACCACCCACAATCGTGACCATCACCCGAACTTTGTGGGCAAGTCACTTACCCGATTCACCTATAAGTACCCCTCGCAGGTATTCTCAAGGGGCATCGATCCTTTTCTCTAAAAAACACACAAGCACTCACGAAAATTCTTATTTTCTTCCCAAGTTTTCCTTTGCGTACGTCACAGACTTGAGCGTCGGAGTGGATACGCCGGAACAACTTCCGGCGCTCCCCTAACGTTCTGTGGTTTCAGGGTTATTACTCAAATCATCCCGGGCGTTGTCTTTCAGGTGACAGGGAGCTCAACCACCCCGGGCCATCAGTAACTCGCATTAACATTCGCACATATATCTAAACACTCGACTTGGCAAATCGCCCACCCGGCTACTACCCGATTTGCCCGGTTGACATCACAAATCATTATTAAATATTAAAATAATTTTTATTTATTATTTATCATTAATATTTTATTATTATTATTATTATTATTGTTATTAATGTTGCTGCTGTTAAATAAGAACTAATTTTATTTAATTTTGAAATATCATTATTAAATGATAATTTTAATATTATTATTTAATTTATTTATTATTATTAATTTCTTATCATTTATTTTTATCATCAAATAATAATAATAATAATAGTAGTTTATATTTACTTTTCTTATAAAATTATTGTTATCATTTTATTTACTAATATTATTTTTGCTACTATTTATTATTAGTATTATTTTATTATAATTGTTTATAAACAAAGATAAAATTTCTATTATTAAAAGATTTAAAAAATAAAAATGATAGAATATATTGATAAATATGTACAATAATAAATATGAAAAGTAAATAATAGGAAACTTTTCTATTTGAAAATTAAATTGGAAAGTTTGGAGGATGGGAATGGGTAAACTCAACCCAAAAAGGTAGGAATGCCTATTAGGAATGAGTATTCTCATTCCAATGGAGAACCAAGCATGGAAATGAGAATGAGGTTGGGAATGCCTATTCCATCCCACCTCATTCTCATGTACCAATCGTGCCCTTGGTGCTCAAATGTCATACATAGATCATTCAGTTTTGGTCATATATTAGAAAACCCTGACTTGGGGTGAAGTCATATCTTGTTGCGGCATAACAATTGGATTTGATGCAGGGTCCATCTGCAGATCCCATAGTGAGCAAATACATAGCAGCGGGTCTTAGCAGAGATGCTGTGCCACTTGCAGTAGCAAACTACGGAGACAATCCGACCAAGGTGATATATTCTTAAAGTTCTTATTATGTTTTCCTCAAGACTCATGGTTTGGATTCATTGAAGACATGTGAAATGAATAAAGAAAATTAAGAAATAAAGAAGTATATGGTTGTGTTAGCTTTACTTCTTGAGCTGAAAATTAGCCATGTCTATGCTTGTAACTGATGGCGATTGTTGCTCCTCAGGTTGAGGAATTTGCAAATGGATTTACTCTCCTGCGGGAGATGGGATTCTCATCAAACAATGTTGCAGAAGCATTGTTCATGAATGACAACGACACGGAGAAGGCTTTGGCTCACTTCCTTAACAATAATACATCTTGAAATACTTGGAACATTATGGATTTGCATCAAACTCAAGTTCATTTGGTAGCATAGTTAATACGGTTCTTGTACTTGTAAAGTTGATTTGTGAAGATACTTATTGTATTGTTTGTATAGAGATTTTGGTGAGTGACGACTGTTTGTTTTTTTCTTTCTTGTGTTCGATGTTTGGATGCTCCAATGTTGTTGCTGTCCGTTGAAAAGTTAAAATTTTGTTGCCATGACCATTGATAGTAAGCAACCTACACATTATTTATCATATGATATAGTTTCTTTTATGGTCTAAATTCAAAAACATGACTTTTAGTTGAGGCTTATTGACACAACAAGGCTTGCCCCTCGATTTAGGATTGCTGCATTCGAGTTTCATACTGTGCCCTTGAATAACTATGACCACGAAAAGGTTTTGACTAAAAGTGCCGGGACAAAATTGCTTGGATATGACATACGTGTGCGTTTATTGTTGCACCTAAACACCCGAAACTCTTCTATCTCGCCGCTAACTATTGTCCTTATTACTTAAAACCAGAAAGCAACGCATATGTAACTCGACAATATAGCTCAGATGCGTGGAAACTCTTCACGTGTTACAAGTTGAAAATATGATCATTCGCACCAAATATAGCAGCACTAAACTGCCTTGTGTTTAAATCTCCACCTTCCAGAACTGAACCGAACCGGTCAAGCCATTGAACCGGGCTAGGAATTTCAGTCTCCTCCACCCACTCTGAAGTCATATCCAAGTCATCTAGTTGAAGAGGATCTGCTTCTGAAGAATTTGATCTCAAATACTTTTCCAACTTCAGATTATAATTTACGTAAACCAAGTCGTTTAATGTTTCCTTATCGATCTTGTTTCTTTTTTCAGAATGGATTTGCTGAAATGTGCTCCATTGCCTCTCAAAAGTCGTAGTGCTGCAGACTTGACTGAGTATTCGTATTGCCACTCGTTGCAACGTGGATGCAGCATCACCAAATTGCTCCCACCATATTCCTACACATCGCACCAAGATTCATTTGAATTTGGAGAAGTTTAACATAACGGACTGGTAATGGTATAAATCTAGTGAATAGAACACACTATACATGGGTCACGTGGTTCGGTATAAATACCTACATCCACTGGACGATGGCCAAAGAGCTAAAACTCTTAAAATATTAGGATACAATCATTAATCCTGAATAAAACTGATAACGTAATGGGATAAACATGGCAGGAAATTTTTATCTAATCATATCAATATATATCATATCAGTCGTAATTTTAAATTCTATCTAGCACTTACCAGGTGAAACAGAGTCAATTGCCTCCTTAGCAAGGTTACAACCAAACATCCCACTTTTCCTTGAAAATAGAATAATCTGGTTTGTCATATCTCGCCTTAAATCGGGAGTGGGAAGAAGCTTTTCAAGAACTCTGTAAAATTCTTCTTTGATAGATCCAATAAACTTGATCTCCGGATTATACTGGATGCTTGGGTTCAGAAAGGCGGCAGCTGAATGCAGAGGAGAATGGAGATGGTTTTGCCACTTCTTATCGACTATGTCCACAAGCGTCTTGCATTTGATCTCGTCCATAATGTAATATGTCCTTATAGAATCCTTAGCTCGGGTCATCAGCTCGTAAATGAAACCCACAGAAGGCTTTCCTCCCGACACTTCCCTCAAAACTTTCAAGAACGGCTCAGATACAGCAACGCTTTCTTCTACTGCTCTCCAGAACTCGTTATCATCTATGATTCCGATGCAAGTTGCAGCTTGAGGCTTATTTGAGTATGTCGAATTTGCAGACAATTCTGGGCTATTGAACATATGTTTCAATCTTGATTTCTGCTTCAACACAGACTGTAAGGATAGAAAGTTTGAAACAAACTTGGTAATGCCACTCCTGATGATTTCTTGTCCTCCAGTGAACTTTTTCATCAGATCAAGCATCAATGAATTGTTGTATACGAACTTCGAAACAGCTTGCGCTTGTAAAATACACCGGTTGATCCAATCCACTTTACAAAGCTCCTCCAAGATCCCATTCATGCAATGTGAGGCACAGGGGGTCACGAAGATAGTTCCATAACTCTGTATTATGTGGTTGGCTAACCCAGGACAATTCAGAGAATTATCCATAACTATCTGCACTACATTTTCTGGGCCTACATCTTGAATAATAGAGTCAAATAAATCAGAGAGATACTTGATATTTTTATAATAAGAAGACACATCAACGGACTTGTGGAAAAACGTTCTAGAGGGGGATGAAACTAAGAAATTAATCAGAGCCCTTGATTTGTTATCCGTCCATGTTTCTGCAATTATAGTACAACCTGTCATACCCCATTCCCGCTCACTATCTTTCGAATGGAAAGTCATTTCAGATTTGATCTTCTCTAACCAAGCTGTTTTCAAGGTTTCAGCAGATGGGGCTAAAAATCCGTTCCCGCACTTTCTTACAGCACCGAACATTTGCTGATAAGACGAGGAACGAGCTACACTGAAGTCCAATTTATTTTCAAAAAAGAAAAGGGCAACGCTTCTCTCTGCATTTTCTTGGTCATTTCTTGAAGAAGAGCTAGGCGAAGTGACAGAAGGGAATACTTTACCCATCACAGGCACTACTTCAGCAGCCACCATAGCCTTTCCAGTAGATACACAGACAGCCACCGGAGATGTAACCTCTGGCATCTTTTGCCTTTTAACAATTGAAGTTTCTTTATCATCTTCTTTCAAGGATAGGATTTCCCTCACTCTATCACTTACATCATCCCTAACTTTTGTGCAGGGGTTTACACCTTTACTAGGAAGTCTAGACAAATGATGTTTTAGCCTACTAATGCCGCCATTGAGTATTCTATCACAAAACTTGCATCTCACCTTGTTTCCTTCCAACCTGTCAGCATATTCCCAGCAAGCATCTTTTTCTCTAACCACTGCCAGAAAGAAAATGAAAAATCAGTCCCTAGTCAAACCGGTCGTAAAATTGGTATTTGAAACTATTGATTACTGCATTGTAATTGCATTCTTACAACAAGTGTTCTGAATAAATAAAGTGATCACATTGGAAACAAATAGCCAACTTGATCAAGAACCTCAAATATCCTTATTATGACAACCTATTCTTCGGTGGCTAACTTCTTTGGGGGCAAAGCCTTAGAATAGGACTTTAGCCTTAGTAAGAACAAGATAAGGCATGTCCCGAGGCAAGTCAGGTCTTAGCCTGAATGATACTCAACTCATCAAAGCAGCTTTGATTAAATCCATTAAAATTTCAAGTCCCTTTCAAGAAACATATCTGCACACTCTTATACTGCAGAAGTAGCCAACTTAAACAGCAAGATCAAATTTTTAGTAGAAATTTCTGGTGGTTGTATTGTAAGGACAGACATCTACCGATATACCAAAACTATAGCTAGTGATAAATCAGCAACTCAAATTTCTACACCTTAAAATAGTCCAATCACCAGTTTCAATCAATGTATCACCTACGTAGCCATATAGAACAGCAGGAGAATTTGTTGCTCCCGAATCGTTATTGTGTACACTCATAACTTGAAGAACCGCAACCAATAAGCAGGACTATCATGTATAATACTGACCAGTCCAATGAGCAGGACTCGGCAGATGAAAAATGCAATTAAATATGAATGATAAAACATGATAATCAAGTAAAACCGTTTATATAACAACAATTCAATGAAGTTCAAGTTGTGAAGCAAAATTCACCACTCACTTGTTATAGAAATGCCCAGCTGATGATCACCTGAAACAGTGTTTAAAAAGTTAAAAAAAATTAAATTAAATTAAACTAAAAAAACATCCAAAATGAGTAAGAAATATTATCCATAACAGTAAATAATCATATCCCCAAACACCCATTTCCACAATTTTCAATCACCGACTCAATAAATTCGCTTTCTTTACCCCAAAAAACACACGCACGCACGCACACAAAATCATCTAACACTAGAAACAAAATTGAGTCCAATTATTTTTTTACTACAAGTATGGTTTAACAGCTAAAATCTATAATCTGAGAAATTTCAAAGGGCTGCAATTTGTTGTTTCTGCGATGAATCCACAGCCCAATTTTTATTACGCAATTAATTGATTTAAGATATTTTCAAAACTTAGTCAAAATTTGATAGTATTTTGGAAGCAGAACAGCGAGAAATTGAGGAAATGGGAAGAATAAAAGCTTACGGAGAGATGCTCGGAGGTCTTGGGGATCTGGAAACTCGCTTGAGTTCTCGCGATAATTTGGCGATTTTTTTACATACATATTTCGTTATTTACCAATTTTCATTTATTATTATATATTTTTTATTTTATTATTAATTTTAAATTAAAAAAAAAACTTATCTTCTCGTTCACATTTTTTATCATAAAGTTTTATTCTAAGTCGTATTTGTTTGAGTTCGGGTCAATGTATTATAAGTTCTACTATTCGACAAACGCTACCAAGAGCTCGGCTCGATAAACTTTGTTTGGAGCTCAGATGTTTAGACATTTCTAACTTGTGAGACTTTTTCTCGAATAGAAAATAACTTAAATTATGTGCAATGTCTTAAGCTCTTACTTGCATCACTTTTGAGTCGTACATTTCTGTGTATGGACACCCCTAGTCTGGAGTAATTAGGATAGAACCGGATTTTGGCTAGATTGAAGATTTAATATGCATAGAAAAGAAGGGTTTTGCTTGGGGAAAGACCAGACTTGCTTACAATTTATAAAGGCATCAATAAATTAAAATTTTTAATATATATTAACCATGTTTGACATGCATATATTACCTTTTGATGTTAATTACAATTTGACCAGAAACAGTTTTAATAAAATATAATAATATGTGTATTTTTTTAATCTAAATATTTATTAAATTTAGAGTTGGTCTTAGACGATCTCACGACGAGTCAACCCTACCGATATTCACAATAAAAAAATACGTAATATTTTTACTATAAAAAGTAATATTTTTTCATGGATGGCCCAAATAAGATATCCGTCTCACAAAATACGACCCGTGAGACCGTCAGACATAAGTTTTTGCCTTGAATTTTTAGTAAAAATAAGGTTAGAATTGTAATCTCGTGTTTGGTCATACCAACTTATCAATGACGTTATTATGATCTGGTACATAACATGTCTCCGAACAACTCAAATTGCAAGATATACCGATGAAAAAGAAACATAAAATCCAACCATTTCCACATGATAAATAATTTTTGAGTATCCAGTGGTTGATGCGAATGATAAGTTTCGGTGTTTGATTCAAGTTTTACAATAATCAAAATTAAAATATAGTTTTGTTATTGAACCCAGTCTCGTGCCACTATTAATAGAAAAAAAAGGCAAAATCTTGTGTGAGACTGTCTCACGGGTCGTATTTGTGAGACGGATATCTTATTTGGGTTATCCATGGAAAAATTATTACTTTTTTATGCTAAGAGTATTACTTTTATTGTGAATATGGGTAGGGTTGATCCGTCTCACAGATTAATATCCGTGAGATGATCTCATTTGAGACCGAGTCTAGAAAAAATGGGTACAGTCTGGTTTTTTAACGGAGGGTAGGGTTACAAGATTAAATTACATATTTAAGGGAGAGAAAGAACAAAATATCACTTATCAAGAGTAGTTAGACCATCTCCAACCCACTGCACCACATTCTGCACTACATTCTGCACTACAATAGTGTAACACTAAATTCATCTCCAACCTATCTACACTACATTCTACACTAAAAAAGAATATTCTCAGAATATTCTTATAATATTAATTTTAATTCAATAATAACTATTTATAATTCCATTACACAATTATACATAATAAATATAATTATATTATTTCATTATTTATTAGAAAATTGATTAATTATTTATATTCATTATTTATTAGAAAATCGATTAATTATTTTATATACATAAAATAATTATTTAATGATACAAATATTTTATTTCAATATAATCTTTGAAAACGATATATATATAAGTTAAAAAAACATTGAAAATGATACAAATATTTATTTTAAGAAATAAATACGATATAAGCACAATATTAAACATTAGAATTACTATATTCTTCCCATAAGTGCTCAATTAACGCATTATGGTGATCTCATCCTTGTAACATCCGTAGGATTAGATTTCGGTAATCTCATCCGACGGATGGTACACAGATGAGATTTTGGTTTACCAATTACTAAATATCATTTAATAATTTTATTGTTTGTATCATAATTTTTTTGTTTGTTTTGTTGTTGTTTTTAAAATTATTTCGTATTATGTTGTAAAATGTATCATTTTAATGTACTAGTAATATAATTTGGTTGTTTATTAAATTAATTTAAAATCTATTTAATTTTAAAAAAAAAGTTTTAAAAAAATAAAATTAAAATTTAGTTACAAGGGAAATTATTTTAAAATTTTAAAAAATAAAAATATTATTATAAATTAATATAATAATTATTAAATATTTATATTAATTAAAAACAATTAAAAAAATAAAAATAAAAAAGAAAAGAGATGTTTGTGCTGCGCCACATCTAGAGTTGTATTTAGTGCAACTCCAGTCCAGCACCATTTTTGGTGCTGGATTGGAGTTAAAATCCTTGCTCCACAATGGAGCAACTCCATTGTGGAGCAAGGGTTGGAGATGGTCTTAGCACTAAACAACATGAAATAGTTAGCATGGGACCCTTAAATTTCTTGCGGGCTTATTTGAATTTTTTCAAAAATGTACAGTCCAATTTCTATATATAATTTAATTTTATTATATATTTATATTAATATGATTTTATTGACTAAATATTGCAAAATATACAATATTTTTTAATGAATTAAATAAGAATAAAATATAATTTTTTTTTGTAAACTTGATTTTTTCTAATAATTTCTTAAGATGTACTTAAAAACAGACAAAATTATATATTTAAGATCATAATTTTTTTAAAAAAGATTAATGTGAGATTGTCTCACGTGTCGATTTTGTAAGACTGTTCCTCAACCCGATCTATCAATAACAAAATATTATTTTTATGTAAAAAATATCACTTTTCACTTTACGTATATATACTGTTCCACGGATGTAAATTTGTGTGATCATTTCTCACGTAAAGGTGGTGTATCGTATCGTACCGTACCGAAAAATGCATACTGAATATCGTATAAAAAATTAAGGTGTTGAAATTATTTATACTGATACTGTACCAAATTTTTTTTATATACCGATAATTTTTGTATGTGTAATTAGCTTACTAATTATACCGAAATGTTGCAATATACCGAAATTTTAGTACGGTATCGGTATATAATATTTTATATCGAAAAAATACCTGATTAAAAAAAAATATTAAGTTTATTATTTTAAATTTATATATATTATTTTAGTATTTCGGTATATAACAAAAATTTTGAATTACATATAGTTGTCTTGTCAAAAATTTTGATATATCTAAAATTTCGATAAATTTGATTTTTTTTTTTTTGTTATGGTAATATGATTATGTGGAAAATTTGATATTTTTTTAAAAATCTTTACTCACATAATATATAGTTTTTTTTAAGTCAAACCAAAATAAATTATGTATCTACCTCTGTCATAGATCTGTCCTTTTCTAATTTCTATAATATATCTACTTTACTTATCCTCACATGGTATTAATGCTTCGGATTTCCGAGTGAATTGGTGAATTTCTCAAGTTTTCATTTACTAAATTCATCCTCATACCCATCCCCATACCCATCGGGTATTGCATTTCATCAACATCCCCATACCCATCGGATTACCGGATACCCATACCCTACCCAAATAACCTATTATCATATACAATTGAATTTTTTCAAATTTAAATTGTTTCAGTGAAGTTATGAATATTTAAAAAATTATTTAAATGAACAATAAGAAAAATTATTATTGATAAAAATTTGCAAAGTAAACTTTATATAAAAAAAAAATAACAAAAATATTAAAAATAGTTTATATTAGTTGAACAAAAGTACGCAATTTAACAAAAAAAATTAATTTTCAATTTTTAAAGTCAAACATGGAATAAACTTACCAATGAAGAAGATGATAAATTGAATGAAAAATAAAAGAGCGGTAAAACCTTGAAACGTAAAAGTGAAAGTGAAAGGGAAGAGAAAAGAAAAAATATCGATTTACTTTAATTTGAGAAAATGAATCTTTAATATAAATAAATATAATTACTATATATATACATATATACATACATATATATATATATATATATATAAAAAAAAAAAAAAATCTATTTACTTGGATTTGAGAAAATGAATCTTAATATAAATAAATATAATTAATTATATACATATATACATACACACACATATATATATATATATATATATATATATATATATATATATATATATATATATATATTAATTTAAACGGGTATTCGGGTAGGGCGTTGGGTCGGATTATATCAAACCCGCCTCCATACCCAAACCCGAAATCCCCATACCCGATTACCCAATTTTAATCGGGTCTAAAAATCCCTCCATACCCTCTTTTATTCGGGTCGGTATCGGATCCTCCAACGGGTTCGGAGGAAATTGCCATCCCTAGTTCAGACCAAATCAATCAACTTTTGTTTTTGTTTTTTATTTTTATTTTCCCCCCGAATAATTTATTTATAAATTCAAATCAATTAAAGATAATTACAATAATTCTTGTCTCTCTCTGTTTTCTAAAAAAAACTTTCTCTCTCTCTATCTTTTAGCAATCATATTGTATAAATTAGTACATATTAATATATTATTCGTATTAGTCACTTTCTACATATAAATCTCCTTTTTAAAATTAAAATTCAAGCTATATGTCAAATTGCTTTCAAATTAGTCATAAATTTTTTTGGAAAATAATTTGTTATAAAATCTTTAAAACTTTGAAGTTGAATAAAAAGTCAATAATTAATATCATGTTGAAAATAAGAAACTGAGTGTTGAAAATAAAAATTATAAATATTGAAAATTAGTGTGTGATAATGTAGTAATGATATATTTATTTTTAGATTATTTCCAAAGAAATTTTATAAATAGGTCTCTCAATTTGTGAAGAAAAGCACAATTGAGTAGAGAAAATTTTATGAAGTGTGTGGTTTAATATATTTTGTGAGTTTGAGATTTTTACTTTTTACCATAAATTGTTATTTTTAACATATCATATATTCTTTTTATTTATAACTTAGGTTGGAGAGCAATACTCACTCGTATAAAAATATGCACGAGAACATAACATACATATTGAGTATCTATACGATTTAAAAAAATTGAATTATACATATATAACTTTCAGTAAACCGACAATTTTTATAAGTTCTTTACGACGATGATATACATAATTCACTCCTCCCACTCAAAAACCAAAAATACAGTATTTTTCTCTTAGAAGTAAATCAGTCCACCATTATAATAATCGGTTGCACATGGTGAATTAATAAAAAGATTCAACCTCCTATCCAACTCAGACGATAAATCGTATATTTAATGACAAAAACTTATGTGAAACAATCTCATGGGTCATGTTTGTGAGACAAAACTCTTATTTGGATAATCCATGAAAAAAATTATTTTTTATGCTAAAAGTATTAATTTTTATTGTGAATATGAATAGGGTTGACCCGTCTCATATATTAGGATCTGTGAGACGCTCTTACACGAGACCCATTCTTCTTTAACTAAGTAATTAGTTTTTCTTTCCTTGTTGCTTTTTTTAAAATTGCATTACTATTGCATTATCATAATTAAATTAAATTTTAATTTCTGAAATCTCATAAAATTCATAATGTCCCTTCCAGTTAATAATTATAATCTCTAAATAAAAAATGTCAGGCAAAAATACCAAATATTGGTGGTATTTTAAAATTATTTACATAATTAAATAACATAGAAGTATCACATATGATAAACTAGTAAAATTGAATTTTTCCTTTATAGAAAATTAGCTAAAAGATTTATAATCAGATGGTTCAGTAATATGTAATTTGATATTGATTCGAAGCTCAATTATATCAAATCTTAATCATAATTAAAAATGAGAGATAATTTGGTTAGTGTCGGTAGAAAAAAATTAGGCAAAAACTTGTGTGAGACGGTCTCACGAGTCGTATTTATGAGATAGATCTTTTATTTGGATCATCAAAGAAAAAATATCACTTTTTATACTAAAATATATTACTTTTTATTATGAATATTAGTAGTGTTGACTCACGACAAATAAATATTCATGAGATTGTCTCATAAGAGACCTACTCAAAAAATTAATGTCACGTCTAATTTCATAATAAATGTAAAATCAAATATATATATATATATATATATATATATATATTTTATTTGAAGTTGTTACAGTAAATAATATTAGGTGGACTAGATCTGGAAAAAATTGACACTGATTATTTAATTTAATAGTCTTCATTTTCTTCTCTGCAGTAGCTGGTAGCCATTACGATACAGCACGTGCAGTTCCCATTCCTCCCGCGCCATATAAACAAACAACTCCCCTTTGCATTCTGAGAAGTAATCATTTATTGCCTTGTCCCCTCAGTACCACCCACCCTCCCACCATTTCCGCTCCCCCAAGCAAGAAATCACCCCTTTTCTTTATCACCAACCGGAGTGTTTGGATTCTTGTGTTTGGTGTTTATGTAACTCGATTTTACGTTTACTGATGGGTTCTTTTTGAATCCTTTGGATGTGTTGTTCTTGAATTGGAACTTTCGCTGTATAGAGTTTCAGATTTCTTGGTTGGTGACATCGGCTGAGAGGGGATTTATTTGATCACTGGCTTGAAGGTACGTTTTGGATTTCAGTGTCGTTTTTGGGAGATTCAGACGTAGGATGGTGAAGTTTAGTTGTGATTTTCGAAAAGTTTTGAGTTTTAATCCAATCTATGTCGCCCAACAGCTACATTTCAGCATGTTTCTGCAGATTATGCTTCGTTTGTTTGTTATGAGATTCGTTCTTTGATTTGTTATGAAAGATTGAAGATTTAGAAAATAAAGAATGAATTAGTGTTACGTACAGTTTTGTCAAAGTCTGGCAGAAAGAAACAAATAAAAGTTGGATGAACAGTGTGTCTAGAGTCAGTGAAGGTGGGAAGAAAAAGATCTGTGTAATTTTTTATTCAATTTATTAAATTTTTTCTTTTGAGACGTTACTAATTAATTTGGTTTGTTGACCTAACATGTCTGTGGAATTTTCTACACGTGGGGCTACATTCTTGATAAATATTCATTATGTAATAATATTTGGTAATGCTGGTTCGTTTTTTAATTTGGAGTTTTTTTTGTTCTGAAATGATGTAGTGATGGCAGATAATGGGAATATTGTGTGAGGCTATTTTGACTTGTAAGAGAAGGAATGGGCATCAAGATTATTTTTTTAGCAATTTTAGTATTTGGTACACTGTACTTATTAGCAAGAGCTGAACCTATTGAAGATAAACGGGCGTTGCTGGATTTTATTGATAACATTAATCATGTTCGTAAGGTGAATTGGGATGAGAGAACTTCTGTATGCTCTAACTGGACTGGAATAACATGTAATCATGATAATTCGAGAGTCATAGCGGTTCGCTTGCCTGCTAGTGGATTCAAAGGCAGCATTCCTTTGAACACACTTGGCCGGTTATCGGGGCTTCAGATCTTGAGTCTTAAATCAAATGGTATTAGTGGGACGTTTCCTTCTGATGTTTTGAAGCTCGGGAACTTGACGAGTCTTTATCTCCAGTTCAATAATTTGCGGGGTCCTTTGCCGATGGATTTTTCGGTTTGGAAGAACCTTTCTGTGTTGAACTTGTCCAACAATGCTTTCAATGGGAGTGTTCCATTCTCCCTTTTGAATTTGACTCAATTGGTAGTTCTGAATCTTTCCAATAACTCGCTTTCTGGCGATATTCCTGATCTGAACATCCCGACTCTGCAAGTGTTGGATCTGTCATATAATAATCTTACAGGAGTTGTACCTCAATCCCTCAAGAGATTTCCAAGTTCTGCCTTTCTTGGTAATTTAATTTCACCAGAGAATCCGATCCCTCCGGCTCTTCCACCAACAATTCCACCAAAGAAACATAAGTCAAAACTCAGTCAATCGACCTTTCTGGGTATCATTTTAGGCAGTTGTGCACTAGCATTTGTGTTAATTGCCTTGCTACTAATTGTTTCCCACACAAAGAAGCGAAAAAAGAAACCAACCACCGAGGCTTCCCATAAGAAAGAGAAAACTGTTTCCGAGCGTCAAGGGAATGGTGGCCGGCTAACATTTTTTGAGGGGTGCAATCTTGCATTTGACCTTGAAGATTTGTTGAGGGCTTCGGCCGAGGTTCTTGGGAAGGGAACATTTGGTACTACGTATAAAGCAGCATTAGAGGATGCAACAACAGTAGCAGTAAAGAGATTAAAGGAGGTTATTGTTGGAAAAAAGGACTTTGAGCAACATATGAAGATTGTTGGAAATATGAGGCATGAAAATGTGGCTCCATTAAGGGCTTACTACTATTCCAAGGATGAAAAGCTTGTGGTATATGATTACTACAATCAGGGAAGCGTGTCGGCATTGCTACATGGTATGCTGTTTTTAACTTATTGTGTTCGTCATTATGGTGGCATTATTGGTTCCTTGATTCACTTGCAAAAGGGCAGATTTTTTTTTATATAGAAGCTAGATTCTAGTGCCAGCTTGAAATAAAATTTGGATTTTTTGACACATTGTTGGTTTCATGTGCTAGAAATAATAGCTGTAATGAGATCATCCTAGATTTGAGATGTATGTAATGAATAGGAGAAATATAGTGAAGAGAATGCAATACAAATACACTGAAGGAACACTTCCATATAGGATTTACGCATGATAAAAGATGGGCAAACTAATGACACTCTTGTTGATATTTCTCATCTCCTCTACGCAGAGGTGACATAGATTGGAATAATATGGCTGGAAAATCTTTCTAATTATAAAATCGCATCACTGTTACATTAATGTTGGCCAATAAAACTGACAAATGTATGAGTTTGCAGCAAAACGAGGTGAGAACCGGATCCCTTTAGATTGGGAAACTCGACTCAAGATAGCAATCGGTGCAGCAAGAGGCATAGCTCACATCCACTCGCAAACTGGTGGGAAGCTCACACACGGAAACATAAAGGCCTCTAATATTTTCATTAACTCCCAACAGTATGGTTGTGTTTGTGATCTTGGTTTAGCGACATTAATGAATCCAATCACACCACCAGCAATACGGGCAACAGGGTATCGTGCCCCGGAAGTCACCGACACTCGGAAAGTGACACAGGCATCAGATGTCTATAGCTTCGGAGTTTTCATACTGGAGCTCCTTACCGGGAAATCCCCTGTATATTCATCAGGTGGTGAGGAGATAATCCACCTGGTCAGATGGGTTCATTCTGTTGTTCGTGAGGAATGGACCGGTGAAGTTTTTGATGTTGAGCTCTTGAGGTATCCAAATATAGAGGAAGAAATGGTGTCAATGCTGCAAATAGGCATGAGTTGCGTGGAAAGAATGCCTGAACAGAGGCCAAACATCGAGGATGTGGTTAAAATGGTGGAGGAAATTAGAGGTGCTAATACAGGGAACAGCCCATCTGGTGGAAACAGATCTCCAGCTTCCACTCCACATTTGGCTGAGATTGGACCCTCAAATCAGTTCCAAAACTAGCTTGTTACCTAATTTTTCCTTTTATAGTGAATGGACAAATTATTCAGTAGATATTTTCATGGTTTTGTTATTTGCTCAGTGCTGTGCTTGTATTTGGGGTTCAAAAAGTTGTCAACCTCTAAGTGGAGAGTCATGTATGTCTAGGTCGAGTATTTTGTCCGATTAGCTGTAAGCCGACGCAATTTTTTACAGGAGTTAATGAGGGACAAATAATTGTCTTGCTAAGAGAACGACAGTGATACAACATTTGATCGAATGATTTAATCGATCTAAGTTGTATAATTATTATTACTTATATATTTGATAAAACAAATGCTGTCATGCTTAGATTATGTTTTATGAAGTAAAAATGTTTCCACGGTTTGGTATTTGTGTTCTACTGACGTTTTTCTACAGCATGTGATTAATATGATTTTGTTCCAGCAAATGCTTACTACTAATTATGCAAATTATGATAGTGGAACGATTACTGGTAAAAAAAGACTAGCAAGCTACTCGTAAGAATTGATGACATGAGAATAGCATATGTGATATCTATATGTGTTAATGGACATCTTCATGTTCTTACCGATGAAACATGACGTTGACATCACATATGTCAATCTCAAACTCGAGCAGTCTTTATCCTTATATTAGACGGTTGAATCGACTAAGAACCAGTTTAGAATATACAATAAGTTTCTTAACTAGTTTCATTATCTTACACGTTGAGAGACGTACCTTATGATACTTGTTAAGTATTCAAAGATTTTATATATGCTCTTTGCATGGATATACCGATAAATTAAATGTCATAATCTGATAAAATCGTAAAATTTTATTAAAATAAAGACCCAAGCCACAAGTTGACTCGTAGATTGAAAAATTCACATCTAACAAGATGTTATGTTGCTTGATATCAAAATGAAGGATCTGTTCGCCACATCCCACTTGAAGATTTTCGATCCCTTTGGCTATTCCCAGAACTATATCCTGAAGTCTCATCAAACCAAGGGGATTTATCTTACGGCCCTCTTGGAAGATGAACTTCTCTAGTGATTCGTTTGGTAGAAATTCGCAAATGAGAGCTCGTTTAAATCCATCAGCACAAAAGCCCACCAAGCGGTGATGAATTTTTCCAATTGTACCAATTTCATTTATGAATTCCTCACCATTTCCCTGAAAATTATTGAAGACCTTTACCGCAACATAAATTTCATCGGGCAGTATTCCTTTATAAAAATACCATAACTTCCCTGACCCAATTTTTCACCAAACTCATTGGTCATCTTCCTTACATCAGTGTAAGGGAATCTAGTAGGTTTAAGAGCTCTATAATCTACCAAAAAAATTTCAATCTTCTCTTGATTTTCTTTGTCTGTTCTGATTGAACTGTGAAGAAGGTAGAGAGCTGCTAGAATCACTGCAAAAAGAAATTCGCAAATGAGAGCTCGTTTTCCATCTACGTTTTATGATTATTCAGATTCAGACAGTGACTTAATTGTTGAAATAAATTGTGCTTTTTAATATTTTTTGTTATAAAATTCTTTTACCCATGTAGTGTAATTAACTCGTGTGTGTATAGTAAATTATGTTTCTAAAACAACATACTTTGTCATAAATATATAATAAAATCATGTAGGTACTCGTAACAAAATCAGTTTATATAACGACCAAGTAAAACCAAACTGCAATAAATTTTTTTACAATCGATTCAAATCATCTCTCGATTTTTGCCATGTAGTAAACCAAGAAGTCAGTTTTTAAATATCATCTTAGAAAGATTTATTTTGACATTGCAATTGTAGTGACACGAGGGATTGAGTATTTGCACCGAGATTGTGACATCCAGATGCTGCATTTTGACATTAAACCTCAAAATATACTTTCGGATGAACATTTTACCCCGAAAATATCTGATTTCGGGCTTGCCAAATTTTACTCCACGGATAAAAATACTGTTGGATAAATGAAATGATAAAAGAGAAGAGCAGTAAAACAAGTGGGAGTTGTCCCACATTGAAAGATTAGCCTAGGTGAGTCTCTCTCATTAGCTCCTAGTTTGAGGTATGGGTTTCGGCCCCAAGGGGTACCAGAAGTTTTTAGACGGGGGACGACCCTAGTAGTCTAAGTCTCGGTGAATTAAACACACGCGCCCGCCCGGCTCGGTGCGGTGCGGTCTTTGACCAATATTAATCTTTTTGGACCAAGTTTACTTGGAAATTAAATTTTATGGGTTTGGGCCCCAAAGGGTACCAGAAGTTTTTAGACGGGGGACGACCCTAGTAGTCTAAGTCTCGGTGAATTAAACACACACGCGCCCGCCCGGCTCGGTGCGGTGCGGTCTTTGACCAATATTAATCTTTTTGGACCAAGTTTACTTGGAAATTAAATTTTATTGGGAGTACTCGCGCCAAGATGATGCATATGGACAGGAGTATGCGCGCTGGTCTCTGGTTCGGTGGCCAACGAACAGAGTAATGCGCGCGGCAGCGCAGCTTCCCGCGCGCATTGTTGTGCCTAGAGGTCTGCCACGACAGAGTAATGCCGCAAGCGCAGCTTTCCCCGCGCGCATTGTTGTGCCTAGAGGACAGAGAGCTGCACGCGGTCGCGCAGCTCTCGCGCGGATTGCCGCGATGTTCTGCCCAACTGTTGGGCGAGAACAGTAGGTCGCGCGCGGCCGTCGAGTAGTTGTCCGTGCGGCTGCTGCGCAGCGGCGATGTTTCAGAAATTGTGCGCGTCCCCTTGGCATTCAAAGTATCAGTTCTTGACTGATTATGACCAACCAATGTGTTTTGTCGACTAAAGTTGTGTCTCTTCTTCTACGACATCCGGTCCGGAAAGACGCATTTCTTCTATGCAACCGGTGGTCATTTATAAATAATCCTCTACTACATCATTGTTGGGGTTGGAAAATTTGGAGATCTCATATTGTTGCATTTTTCTCTCTTCTACACTTGAAAGTTGTTGCATAACTTTGTTCGTTGCAATCTAGATTTTGTTGTGCTACTACTCTAGATAGGAGTCGTTGTATCTTAGGGACGATTGTTGTTAACGTAAAGCACTTGTATACGGGCAATATCGTCTTGCGGATAAAGGATTTATCCTTGCCTCGACTTAAAGACTAGTTGTTGTTTCCAAAATTTCGAGAAGGACACAAGGTACTAACAACAAATACAGCCACCCTCACTGCCATTCGTGGCACGATAGGATATGTGGCTCCGAAATTGATCCATGGAAGTGTTGGTGGAGTCCCTTACAAAGCCGATGCCTATAGCTTTGGAATGCTGCTAATGGAAATGATCGGCCTAAAGAGAGACTTGGCAGCGATGGATCATATATACTTCCAGCCAGCATTTTCCACACTGGATTTATGTTTGTTTCAACAAGGTCGAGATATTGAGATTGGAAATGGTGATGAGAATGAAAATAAAATTGTGAGGAGGATGACAATAGTCGCATTATAGTGAATCCAACTAAATCCAGGAGATCGACCCTCGATGAGAAACAAATTCAACTGATTCAATGGCCTTGCTGGTTGATGATCTTTCGAGAGGTCAGTAAATTTAAGGACATCTCTTTTCTTGTTCAAGAATCTTGCGTAGATGCTCATGAAGTTGGGAATGATACTATTATGCATTTGGGTAGTAAAATAACTTGAAGTTGCATATATGGACTTGGACAATCCTCCCCTCGAGCTAGCTTTTGGGGTTAGTTAGGTAAGAGTCATAATCTTAACATGATATCAGAGCTCAGGTTTCACCGTTATGTGTTGGACCACCCATTTTGCCCATTAGTGGGTCATTTGTAAACTTTACATTCCAGATATTCATTCCTGGGTGAGGGGGTGTGTTAGTTGTACCACATCGATTAGATAAATTCTCCGAGAGTTAAATATATGAACTTGAACAATCATCCTCTTGATCTAGCTTTTAAGGTAGAGTTAAATCCAAATCTCCTCCTAATATATTGAACTATTCCGAATGGAAGTAATGTGTCTATACACCTTTGAGACAATTTGGGATGGGACATGAATTGATTTATTGAATAATTGTAGTGACGACGTGACTCTTGGATTAGATGTTTCCTCGAAATTTTGCTATCAAACTTTGCATGTATATCACGAGACACATTTTAAATACAAAAATAGTCAGATTTGAAGTGTTTATGTGAAGTGGGAAATTAAAATAATTTATCGAAGTATCATTTTAGTTATCGAATTTTTATATGTTATATCACTTGGGGAAATCGATGATATTTATGATATTACATGTTTTGTATATCGAAATAATTTTTGTTTGAGTGTTATACTTATTTTGCTAAAAAAGCGATCAAAATACTACACTTATTGTTCTTGTTGTTATACTGTATATTGCCGGATATTTATAATATATTCTTTTTTTGGATGCTGATTGAGGGGGGGACACCCACGGCTATCGCCTATCGTATAGCTATTTTCCTCCAAGTTCCTACTCCCCGCTTGTCTTTGTCCAAGATGTTGAAAAGTGCTGTTGGGGGAGATGAGATAGCTCTGCATCCTCTATTGAATTTCAGTGCTTCGGTGGCTAAGAAGTCAGCAGCTTTATTCCGTTCCCTGAATATATGTTGAACTTTAACTTCCCATTCTCTAGCAAGGAGGCTACTACACCTGGACATCAAATTGATTACTGGTGAGCAGGGTGATCCCTCGTTTTTCAACCATTTGACTATCATCTCTGAGTCAACTCCTAGCAAGAGTCGTCTGTGCCCTGAGTTCCATGCTAACTCTAGCCCCTTATAGACAGCCCAAAGTTCTGCTTCCTCACTCGAGCAGTACCCAATATTGTGCATGAAGCCTATCAGCCAATTGCCATACTCGTCGCGAATTAAACCTCCTCCCCCTGTCATTAGGATTCCTTGTTTACAGCACCCATCCACATTTAAAGATACCCATCTAGGGGTGAGCAAGATTCCGGTTAAACCGAATTAACCGACCGAACCGAGCTAATTCGGAAATTCGGTTCGGTTATTTCGGAAATTCGGTTTTCAAATTAAAAAAATTCGGTTATATCGGTTAATTCGGTTCGGTTACGGTTTTCAAAATTTTAAAATCGGTTAACCGAATTAACCGATATAATAAATATTATTATTTAATAAAAAAATTATTTATCAATTTTTATAAATATTTTAATTTTTAGTTTTAAATTCGATATAATATGTATTAAATGTGTTCAAATAAAACTTATACATTTGTGATGTGTGTGATTTTATGTTTTTATGCATTTGTGTAAAGTGTAGTGTTAAAAAAAATTATATATATAATTAAAGTTAAATCACAATTTTTTTTTATAAACTAATCGGTTAATTCGGTCACCGACCGAAATAACCGATTTTAATTCGGTTCGGTTTTCATCGGTTATGAAAATTAATTCGGTCGGTTCGGTTATGGCTAAATATTTCGGTTCGGTTCGGTTATGGCTAATTCGGTTCGGTCGGTAACCGAATTAACCGAATGCTCACCCCTATACCCATCCACTAGGTGGGGGTATCCATCTCAACATGCGGTTCTCGTACTCCACTTCTTGACTTGGAATCACCTTTTTTGACTTGAAGGCTGCTTTTGTTTCCCAGACTTTGTTCTTTATCCATGCCACTTTAGCTCCCAGATTTATTGTCTTCTCCTTGAATACATAATCGTTGCGCCACTTCCACATACACCATAAGGTAATTGCGAAGATGATATTCCCGTCCTTCGGCAGGATGCTGTGTTGCTCTTGGGATAAGTTTGTTACTAGCCACTTATCAAAACTAAGTTTCATGGAGTTTCGGCCAATTAGCTCAGGCTTGATGGTGCCCCATACTCTTCTTGCATTGACACACTTACGGAATATGTGATCAACATCTTCAAGGTGATTCTCACATAATTTGCAATTTCCATTAGTGGTGAACCCTCTTCTTGCCCTTTCCACGTTTCTCATGATTTTACCGTGTCGAACTTGCCAAATAAAGGCTCTTATTCGATATGGTACATCCATCTGCCATATTACTTTCCAGGAGTTGTCTCTCGTTTGATCTATCATGTTGGTAATCAAGTTATAGGCTGAGCTCACTGTGAATTTTCCATTACTGGTACATCCCCAACAGCAGGTGTCGTCCAAGTCTTCCTCATCATTCAGGATAAATGCAGTCAATCTGCTTTGTAAAAGTGTGGGGATCATCCCATTAAGTGCATCCCAGTTCCATCCAACCCCTTTTATCCAGTATTCCTCCACCTTCTTGTGCCTTTCGGTGGAGTTTATATCCCTGAGCAAGGAATTACTCAAAGGTTCGCATCCCAGCCATTTGTCATTCCAGAAGCAAGTAGATTTCCCATTCCTCACCACAGTCTTTATTCCTTTCTCTAAGTATTGCGCAGCCTTGGTAATTCCTCGCCAAGCATTAGACGCCCCTGCTTTGGGTTGGATGGTTCTATTGGTACGGTTGGTATGCATGTATTTTCCTGCCATAACTGTTGCCTATAGACTATCCATATCAACTGTTAATTTCCACCCAAGCTTTGTCATAAATGCAAGGTTCATAGCTTGCAATCTCTTGACTCTGAGGCCACCCATAGATTTTGGATTACATACGGTATCCCATTTAACCAAGTGGCATTTACGCTCTCCATTTTTGCCTCCCCATAAAAAATTTCTGATAGTTTTTTCAATTTCAGAGCATATGCCCACCGGTAGAATACTCGTTTGCATAATAAAAAGTGGGATAGCATTAAGAACTGATTTCACTAGCACTTTGCGTCCCGCGAACGTCAAATACTTAGTCTTCCAGCCCTCGAGTTTGAGTTTCACCCTCTCTAAAACCTGCTTATACAACGTACCTTTGACTCGTCCATGGACCGACGGTACTCCCAGATATCTTCCCAGGTCGTTAGTTAAAGGGATTCCTGACATGTCTGATAGGCTTTTGGCGACTATATCAGGCACGTTTCTAGAGACAAAGATGTGAGACTTCTGGAAAATTAACTCGTTGGCCTGAACATGCGCAGAATCTGTTTAAGCAATCCAGTACAACATGAATCTGGTCTAGGGAGGCTTCGGCAAATAAAACCATGTCATCAGCAAATAGCAGATGAGATAGCTCTGTACCGTGTCGAGATAATCGGATTGATTTCCAAGACCCTTCCCTTACCGCTTGAGTAATTATGTGACTTAATCTCTCAATACATAGGACAAAAATGTAGGGAGATATTGAGTCACCTTGACGTATGCCTCTGCCCAGCTTGATCCAATCCATCTGTTCCCCGTTCCACAGTACCGAAAGTCTAGGGGATTCAATGCAGCTCATGATGTTTCTGACCCAAGCCTGATTGAGCCCGACATCTTCGAGAGTTTCTCGAATAATGTTCCACGAAAGTCTGTCATAGGCTTTCTCAAGATCTATTTTGATGGCCATAAATCCTTTTGCCCCCTTTTTCTTTCTCATGGAATGAAGCACCTCTTGATAGACCAGGATGTTGTCAGAGATCTGGCGACCAGGGACAAAGCTGCTTTGAAAGGGCCCAATAATATCGGGCATGATACTCTTCAGGCGGTTAGTCAAGGTTTTGGTGAGGATCTTGTAGTTAACATTACAGAGGCTGATCAGCCTGAATTGTGTGACATGCTCGGGGTTCTAAACTTTGGGAATTAAAGTCAAGAGTGTATCATTGCTTCCTGTCGGGATCACACCTGACTCAAAGAAATGGAGGGCATATTCACTTAGCGAGTCCCCTACAATATTCCACATTTTTTGATAAAATCCAGCAGGTATACCATCCGGTCCAGGGGCTTTAAACGGTGCCATATCATCTAGGGCCTGTTTCACCTCCTCTGACGAAAAAGGTGCATATAATGCACGGGATTTAGAATCTGCTAGCGGAGGAAAAACACCTCTTTCCAGCGATGTAAGATTACATGTATGATCCGATTGAAAGAGAGTTGAGTAATAATTTTGAATCGTGCTTTTGAGCTTCTCCTCGTCTGTAATCCATTCTCCATTATCGGTTTTTAGTGCTTCAATCTTATTCCTGCTTTTTCTGATGGTAGTGGATGCATGATAGAACTTTGTATTTCTATCTCCCAAAAAAATCCAATCCTCCCTAGACTTTTGGTACCACAAGAGTTCTTCTTGCTCCAGCACTTTATCTAGTTCTTGGCGAAGTTTACGAGCAAGCTTAAGAATTGTGTGTCTAGGTTGATTGCACAGGATTCTTTGGATGCCCTCGATTCGTGCTAACAGATTTTTCTTCTTCTTATGAATGTTCCCGAAGGTGGAGAGGTTCCATTCAGGTAGCACATGGGCCATTGTTGTAACATTGTCGCAGAGAGTCTTACCGGCTTCCCATTTATGATGAATAAGGTCTTTGAATTTACAATGTGTTAGCCAGGCTGCCTGGAATCTGAATATTCCTTTCTTTATGTTAGTTTTGGTGTTTCTCAACTTGACTAGCAGCGGAGTATGGTCTGATTGGATTGGTGGGATATGAGTCACTGTGGCTTCTGGGAATAGTTCCCTCCAATCCATATTACACACCCCTCTGTCTAATCTGGCCCCTTTAAAAGTTGTGCTGTTCAAGCCTCTAGTCCATGTGAAGGTTGGTCCAACAAAGCCAAGGTCAATGAGTCCTTGTTCAAACATCCAATCAGTCATACCCGCACTTCTTGACTGATCACTGCCTCGGTTATAGCTTGTTTCCTGATCAGAGATAGTGCAATTGTAGTCCCCGATAGACATCCATGGACCAATAATATTCAGTTTATCCGCCATGAGATCTTCCCAGAGTTTTTTCCTGAGTGTTGCATTGGGGCTACCGTAGACGATAGATAAATTCCAGGGACTAGAGTTACTTGTTTCAACTCTAGCCAGCACAAATTGGGGGTGGGTGTAGATGGCCTCCAGCATTATTTCTTCTTGCCAGAAAATCCAAATGCCACCACTGAACCCCACGGCTTCAACTCTCAGCCAGTTCTTGTATCCCATCTTCTTGCATATATCGTCGGCGTGGGCTCCTGAGACTCGAGGTTCAAGAAGTCCCAAGATTCTTGGATTGAGTCTCTTGATCATATCTTTGAGGGCACGATTCCATTCAACAGAGGCCGCGCCTTGACAGTTCCAGACTATAAAGTTCATAAAATAATTAGAAATAAAGTACTTGCACCTTAACTGTCAAATGCAAGACCGTCGATCTACCACAAGGGATTGCAGGGCTGTTGGGGCAAATGTGATCCCAACACAGTCTCCTCGACTATTTCCTCGTCACTAATGACATTGTCATGGTCCATTGGTTCATCCTCTACCCGTTTATTATAGCTGGGGGGAGGATCTTGGTGATGCTCGGTGTCATCGTTGCTTCCTAGTAGATCACTGATTTCCAGAGAATCCGTGGTCTGCACTTTGTTGAGCACTTTACGGTAGATGGTCTTGCCCCCTTGAGAGCCTCGAATTACCACATGTTCCTCCGCTGCTGCAGCTTGCCTCGTTCCCCCTTGGTTTTTTTTCCCCTCCCTTCTTATGGTTCAAATTATGATTCTGTTTCTCTGTATTGAAGTTGTGTCCTCCTTCCTTCGCTAACCATTGGTCCTCCTTTAAGTTAGTTTGGACATTAGGCCTTCTTCCCTTTCCATCGAGCTTAGTTACCAGACTTTGGTCGATATCTAATTTGTCAGGCCCTTCCTCATTCAGGCCCAGGTCCATGTCAGCGTTGATATCTTGGCCCAACACCTCAAACATTGACTGGCTCGTGTGGTTTTGATTCTGTTGAGGATTCTCGTAGAAATTGTTGTTTGGAAGCTTTCCATAACCCTCCGTACGTCCTTTTCTATTCTTGTCAAATTTGCGAGAGGATCGCGCTACCATCATCCACGGCCCGAAGTTCTCCGTGATCTCCGCTGGAATTAAGGCTTTCCTTTTGTGGTCATCAGGGTCCCCGCTGCTCTCCCTTCTTTCTCCTCTTACTTCCTCCATGGCGTTATCGGTGTTTTTGGCAGCCTCTTTACCATTGCATTCGCCTTGGCGGTGCCCATAGACTCCACAATCAAAACATATTAAGTGAATACCCTCATACTCGATTTTGCGGACTCTTCTTCTTAACTTAAACTTTGCCAAGAGGGGTTTTGTAATGTCCACCTCTACACACATACGTGCAAACTTGCCTCTGGATACCATGCTAGTTGCCTGATCAACTCTGATGGGTCTACCAATCTTATTTCCAATTTTCATTAGGAACTCTTGGTCATAGTATTCGATCGGGAGACAAGGGAACCTCACCCACACCAGTAGCTTTTCTGTACTGTCCGAGCGTGGGTCAAAATTAGGAGACCATTCTTTAACGATCAAGTAATGGTCCAAAACCATCCACGGGCCTTCATACTTCGCATGCTCATAGTCATCCATAGAATAAAATCTAACTATAAAGTAGTCATTCTCAAGGGCAACTAGATCTATCAGGGACTTTGGCTTCCATAGGGTCTTGATCCTTCGGAGAAGGTAATTATATCCGATTGATCTACCCAATACCTTGACAATCAGTGTTTGGCGCCATGGTGCACGTAATCTATTCTTCTCCTCCTTCGAGAGTTTGATGACTGGGCATCCTTCTTCCTCCTCGTCTTCGCCATAAAAATCATCATCCGAGATGAGTCCGTCTTCATATTGATAGGCGGTCGACTCGCCTGCATTCTTCTTTCCCTTAAGTGCTTCCTTGTACGAAGGTTGGTTCTCAACATCCCATATATTTTGGTGCTCTCTGATCTCTTCTTGATTGTTCTCTGTCATGGGGTTGTCCATGAGCACATCATCGGAGTCGGTCTGATGTGATTCCGATGTTTTTTTGGGTTTCTTCGTGCTTCGTTCAAGGAGATCTGCTTCCTCTTGCGTCCTTGTCATTTTTGCACCTTCAGCATTAGTTGGATTTTTTTTTTCTAACGCTATGCTTGCATTATTGTACTGACAGTGTTATACAATTAACTACTAGCTTTGGAATGCACAGTTCCTGGTAGGGATGTAATCGAGTCGAGTCGAGCCGAACTCTTGAATATTTGAGCTTGGTTTGTTTATAATCGAGCCAAGCTCGAGCTTTATTTAACGAATATATGCATGGCTCACGAGCTTATTCAAGCCTTTATCGAGGCTAAACAAACTTAATAAATATGAATTATACATTTAAATTTTCATTAAATTATTTAAAAGTAAATTATATATGTAAAAGAAAAATATATTATTCTTATTCAAATTTGTAAATTTATTATAATAAATAAATTTAATAGATTTATATATATATTTCATAAATAATATGCAAAATCAATAAATCAAATATCAAAACTATTATTTTTTCATCTAAATGATTACTCATGAACTTACCAACGAACATGTTCACGAGCCGAATATTGTATAGCTTGAGTTTGGTTTGTTTATCTTAACGATCCTCGTTAAACAAGCTCAAACAAGCTTTTATCGAATCGAGATTCGAATAACTCACAAACGGTTTGGTTCGTTTACATCCCTAGTTCCTGACAGCTTCAAATATTTTCCGAGTAACAATTCAAATCCGAACTCGCAAACTTAATTTTGTAATTACCCTTCTAAACGACCCATAACCGTAAAATGAATTTTACGTCAATCTTGTAGTATATATAAACACATTAGATTATGCAATTAAAACAATTTGATCTATATGAATATTTATTTATAAATAAAAGACAAATATAATTTTACAATATAATTGTTAAATGATTAATTTCATAGTAAATTAAAATAATAAATTTTAGATCAAGTCGTAACCGCGACGAGAAGCGGAACCATATCCAAGCAGTTGTTATCGGATTTATTGAAATTGGAACCTAGTCAGGCCTAACTTGAACTACTCTTCAACTTTTTTAAATTTTTTATTTTAATAAATATTAATAAACTTTTACAGCGCATTTCCGAACGCAGCAAACGTTTCTCTGCAATTTGTTATTTTCACTTGGCCTGTAGGGGGATCCAATCTTTCTCCGAGGTATGATTTCAGACTAGTTTATTTTGATTTTTTCCTCCCACAAAGTTTGTGAAGAAAACGGATCTGTGTTTTTTCTTTAATAGGAAAAGCTCATGGCTTCAAAGCGGATCCTGAAGGAGCTCAAGGATCTTCAGAAGGATCCTCCTACGTCTTGCAGTGCTGGTAGATTAATTTTCTTTTTGGAAAAATTATTACGCTGAAGAAAAAAGTTTCGATTTTGATTTGTTTATTAACTTGGTTTTTGGGTAACAATAATTTATGATTTTTTTTTTTTTACTTGAAGCTACTTGAGGTTATTTAATCAGTTCTCTTTTTAGTTTTTTTTTTTAGGAGAAATGTAAATTTTTCTATGGAGGGTCTTGGATAATTCGTTGTCGCATTTGCGAACATTTGATATTCGTGTTCAGTGTGTTTTATTTATGTATTTTCTCGTTCAATTTGGTCCCTGAATGACTTTGATAAATGCTTGGATTTTTTCCCTTGATGGTTCAAATTTAGATAACTTTGTTCCTAATATGCACCATAATAAAGTCTGAAAAAAGAAGTTATGAATAACTAGTTTATATGAGCTTCTTTTTTTTATGATGGATTGGTTCTTTGGAAGTTTGTAAGTTCTTTGTCCAATTGAGAAAGAAGCTTTTCAGGAAAACCATCTCAATCTGATGCATTGAGTAGATTTATGAACTTGGGTTGTGGCTTTAACATGCTCTGTGCTAGTTTACTCTCTGTTGGGATTTTGTATATATGTTTCTTAGGTGGGCTAATTAATGAGTCTGCTAAAGGTTTTGATGTGACCAGTTTCTTTCATGAAATGGCCAGTCATATCGAGCTTTGTGATTTATTCATAAGGGATTGATTGAGGCTTCTTTTTAGCTATTGCTGTTGTGAGATTTTGATAACATGGATTTTATCTTATAAACAATCCTTGAAGTTATGGTTGTACAAACCATCTCCGAATATCATCTCTTCATATTACCACATCATTTGTCCATTTATCTTTCATGGTACCCAAGTCATCTCATGTTTTGGCCCAAATTAGAAAGTGGAATGAGATTCTGATGAATTTTCCAAATTTAATATTCTATTTTTTATTTCTTCGCTGCTAATTGAAGCCGGCAAACTACCCTCTTCAGAATCATGAATGACTTACATGTGCGAGAAAACGTAAAAAAAATCTATTTTGTTATGCTAATTTTTGCTTTCCACTTGGCATATATCTCAGGTCCCGTGGCTGAGGACATGTTTCACTGGCAAGCTACGATCATGGGTCCTCCAGATAGTCCATATGCCGGTGGGGTTTTCCTAGTTACCATTCATTTTCCTCCTGACTACCCTTTCAAGCCTCCAAAGGTTTTGCACGCTGACTTGTCTTTCTACTTTCAGTTTCTCTTTCCTTTTTGAGGGCTGTGTTATTTGTGTATTCAAATTAAAGGTGGATTTACGAATTCAAGAGAGATGGAATGTGGGGTGGGGTGAAGTGGGGTGACTTAATGGGTTTCGTGGTAAAACTTGTGGTATTATAAAAGTTGCACTAAATTACAGCAAATAATTCATTCCCCTGCGAACCACAGTACTAGATCTGCCCCTGATCCTAATGATTCGGCCATTAGATTTGCTCTTCTGTTATCATTCCCTAACTTTCACTATGCGGCTTTTTGAATACATTTAAATATGTTGTGTATTCATCTTGTTTTCACAGGTTGCTTTCAGGACAAAAGTTTTCCACCCAAATATAAACAGCAATGGAAGCATATGCCTTGACATCCTGAAGGAGCAGTGGAGCCCTGCCCTTACTATTTCCAAGGTTGTATTTATTACCTACTCTCTTAATTTTGTTTGATCAATCAACTTTCACCAATAATAACATACCGCCGAATGAACTCTCACTTTTCTTATAGTAGTTGAAATGATTTTTTTCCAATTCTAGGTGTTGCTTTCTATCTGTTCTTTGTTGACGGACCCGAACCCTGATGATCCTTTGGTGCCTGAGATTGCTCATATGTACAAGATAGACCGGAGCAAGTATGAGACCACCGCAAGGAGCTGGACTCAGAAATATGCTATGGGGTAACAACTTTTCTCGTTGTATTTTATGTATGATATAGTTAATTTAAATCTATCTTTAAAGTCCTTGATTTGGACAAAATAGAGGTCCAAGAAGTGCCCATGGATTCTCATCCTTCATGTTTAGTTGATCTTTGAAATGTCTCGCACTATTTCTATACTACGTTTGTTCTCTTGTATGATCTTATTCTTGTCTCGAAGCAATTTGTGGGCATGTTATTAATTATTCAGAACTATTCATATTTGGCAAGAAATTAAAATTTCTGGAATCACAAAATGGAATTGATTATGATTCCTTACATTATATTATCCTTAATTTGTTTGTTCTCTTGTATGATCTTATTCTTGTCTCGAAGCAATTTGTGGGCATGTTATTAATTATTCAGAACTATTCATATTTGGCAAGAAATTAAAATTTCTGGAATCACAAAATGGAATTGATTATGATTCCTTACATTATATTATCCTTAATTTGTTTGTTCTCTTGTATGATCTTATTCTTGTCTCGAAGCAATTTGTGGGCATGTTATTAATTATTCAGAACTATTCATATTTGGCAAGAAATTAAAATTTCTGGAATCACAAAATGGAATTGATTATGATTCCTTACATTATATTATCCTTAATTTGTTCCATACATAACGTGCATGTATTGATTCATACATTACTATTGCTAAAACTAAACAGAAACAAGCAAGATCAAACGCCAATAAGCCCTTCTAACTCCCTGTCGTGGACTCCATTCCTTATATTTCATACAACATACCAACTTGCAAGAAATTGTCGGGAGGAATTCTGAGTGATGTAACAGCCGATACACTGTTCTTCTGCAAGAATCTATAGAGATAATTTATAGTCCAACGGATCAGCCAACCATTGCTTTCTTTGGATTTGAGAATCGTTCTTCCCGTAACAAAGACGACCCCTTTCTCGAGTGCGGAATCGAGTTTATTGGCTTCTTCTGTACTTTCTGATATCTCTTTCAGCTTCTCCACGATCAATCCAACAGCATTTCCTGCTAAACTTTGCTCATCTTTATAGCCGAACTGAATCAAACATTTGTAAACTCCATCGAACCCCACTTTCCCGACCTCAAACCGCTCTTCCGGTAGCACAGTCTTGATCGGTAGAGTTCTAATGGTTACGATGATGGTGATTTCCCGAAGAGAATTCGTGTTATGAATATAGTGTCTGATAATTGGTGGGATTCCATTTACAAGATCAGCACAGAACAAACATATACCGGAAGGATGGTGAAGGTCGCTTTCGTATAAGATTTTGTGGAGTTCTTCAAATCCGAGCTTTCTTTCAGAATCATATTTTGTTTTCTTGCTTCTTCCACTGGTCCAAGATAACATGATGATCATGAAGAAAGCGGCAATTGCGAATGGAACCCATCCCCCTAGTGGAATTTTGTTTACCATTGCTGATAAGAAGCAGCTTTCAACGAAAAGAAACGGGATGAAAAAGCACAAGATTAAAAGGAAATTTGTGTCCCAAATGACCAACATCACTAGTGTCACCAAGCATGTGGTTATAAGCATCACACATATGATTGCAACGCCTGCACTACAGAAAAAATACGTTAAAAAAAACTCAGGAAATCTTGAATCAGATGAATCATAATGTTAACATGAATAAAAGATACTAGAGAAAATTTTTCACCATATGCATTGCCTATTTGAACACCTTGTTTGAATCCCACAACAAGAGCAATACAAAGAATCCCAACAATGAAATTGACTTCTGGAGAATAGACTTGACCCTCGTGCGTCGAGGACGTATGGAACATGTTAACTCGAGGGAAGCATCCGAGAGCAAGAGATTGCTTAACGATAGAAAATGTTGCAGTTATCATAGATTGGCTGGCAACAACAGCAGATAAGGTGGCGATAACGAACATCGGCCAGTACACCGGAGTGGGAATGGAGCTATAATATGCGGTGCTTAATTTTTCTGGGTTCTGGATCAAGTAAGCCGCTTCTCCAGAATAACATAACACCAACGAGGGATAAACAAATGTAGAGAAAGCCAACTGCATCGGAAAATCGTTATTTTCTTAACTTGATCTGTAACAATAATCCAAACGTAAATTTTGAACCCGAAATATTGATGCATTAGGTGGGAAAGCCTTGCAATCTTATAAATCGCTCCACCATGACTTGTAGAACTTATGTGAGATTATAATGAATACACTGAGCGGTGCTATTTGGTTGTTATCATTCTAACCTGGATCGATCTTTTGTTGAAGTGGCCTAAATCAGCGAACATTGCTTCAGCACCAGACGTGCACAGAAAGGCTGCACCGAGGAGCTCCCAGCCGGTTCGGCCTCGTTTTTGAAAGAACTTGAGCATGTAGGAAGGTGAAATGCCCTTTAGGATTGAGGGATGGTAGTTGATAATGTTGTAGAGTCCAATTGCAGCATTTGTAGCAAACCACAAAAACATTATTGGAGAGAACGAGCAGCTAACTTTACTTGTTCCAAATCTTTGGAAATAGAACAGAATTAAGAGAAGAAAAACTGCCATGAGAACAACATAATCTGACAAGGAAAAAATAAATATTAGGATTTGCGCCATTATCATGGTACTGTATAATGTGAGTAAACACATTATATATCTTACTGGTTGTAATCTTTGGGGAAAGTGTCTGAATTCCTGAAAGAGCAGAAAGAACTGCAGCAAAGGGGAAGAACACATTCAAGATGAAAATGAGAGAAGGAAACAAAAATTTCAAATATATATCAAGACCGATCGATCAAATGCTAAGGGTTAATTCTATAGGGTTTCGAATATAACTCTTCATATTTGTCAGAAACAAGTTTCTAAGAAATCTCGAGTTTGGAGATAGTTCTACATTTTAACAGATACCAACACAACTACATTCTGCTTTATATTTTGCACTTCTTATTGGTAACTTTCTAACATAAAAAACAAGATCCTATTTCTGTCCATTTTTAAAAAATCAACAAGATTCAAACACGTATGATGGAAAATTTCCGTTATGATTTTCATATAATGCATACCACTAGTTGCTGGTGTAAGAGCTCCATCTCCAATGACCATGCAAGTGCCGAGAAGAACAAAAAACGTTAGAAGAAACTGAGCAGTGTTACTTTTCTCAATAAAAGCCTTGCTCTTATTCTTTATGGTGCTCCCTTGCTGATAATAAATCAAATTTGAGTCAGATGGGAGCTTTGTATCCTGAATGGTGAGGTTGTTTCGGAACTTTATATGGCGACATAGGTACGAATACAAGGCGAAAGTACCGCCTTCTCCATTATCATCAGCACGAAGGACGATGAAAACGTATTTGATCAAGGGTATAACGGTCAACGTCCAGAAGATGATGCTAAAGATTCCAAGAAAATCTTCTCTTGTGGGATTTTCAAGTAGAGAAGAGGGAAGCACATAAAGCGGAGAAGTCCCTAGGTCTCCATACACGATTCCAAGTGTTTGATAAGCTAGGAGCAAAGTTTTTTTTGCATCATATTCCTACACCCAAAAAAAAACATGGAACTTATTATAATCTGCATTTTCATTACATCAATGATTTAATTACATAAATAAACATATATACATAAAAATAATCATCTGAACTAACAAATGAAAAATGAGATGTGCACTACATTGTCAGATTACATTCAACAACTAAAATTAGTGCACTTGACCACCTTCTCGGGGATGGAATTCAATTTCTTAAATCGCGGGACCTCCTCGTCTCCCTCCATGTTCATTAAGATTGTATGTTGTTGATATATGTGAGTGGAGAAAGGTAGAAAGAAAGAGTATTAATATAATCTGAAAAGGAAAGAAATTGTGAGAGAGAACGAGGGAATTAGGACTTGTAAAATTGCTGTTGCATGCATGCTTTGAGAGGGGTGTGGGTGAGTGTTTGCAAGCCCCCCAAAAAATAACAATAAATAATTAAGACAAGAAGTATATGGAGAGGGGAATAAACATAGGAGTTTTAGAAGGGATGTCGATAGAATAAATTAGAGGATGTAAGAGAGCCAGGAGGAATTACATGGGACGACGTGTACATTCAAAGATCTTCATATATTACTACCAAGAGTCATGACTCCACCAAACTTAATTTTCTACCAATCCTAATAATAAACATTTCTGCCGATGACTTACAACTCATCGATCCATCTCGAGAAACTCGATCGAAATAACCTCGACTCAAAAAGGATCGTAACAATAAACATTTCTTGAAATTCATAGAAATGATAAACAAATGTATTTTATTCATAATATTTATATATATAATCATATGTATCCAAAATGCTAGTTCATCCTATATCGGAAAAAAAAAGGACATGCCTGAAATGCTGTTTTTTGAACATTAAAAAAGGCTAATATGCCGTAAATCAAGTGACCCACGTCTGAAAATTCAGGTTACGAAAAAAAAGGATTAAAATTTCATGATACCTTTGATTGTGGAGTATAAGGCAAATATTTTCTGGGTAAATAGTCCACTGAGATAATTTTATGGGCATCACCATTTTCATTCTCAGCAGAAACTTCCATTTCAATTTCATGCGGGGAACCCATAATCCTCGGAGAAACCTCACCAACCCACCGGGTTATTATTACACAAAAATACTTAATGATTTTTTCTACACACACACAAAATAATATATATATATATATATACACACACATTCTCATGCGTGTACGGTCATACCCTAAACAAAAAAGTTTATTACTAAGATCTATTTTTACTGTAACAAAAATTTATTTATCATACAAAAATTTGATCTTACAAATAATAATAACAATAATAAATAGATAGGCGAGAATATGAAAGGATGGAAGTGTGAAAGCAACGGAATTTTGTGTCTTATTAGAGCAATCGAAGAGAGTTGATAAAAAAAAAGTTTGACTTTGTGCATCCAAACAAACATTGGGAATACAAGCCATTAAATAAAATTTTGCCTTTTAAATTAACCATAGAAAAAAGTCATTAATCATCCAAAGTTTGGTGTGTTAGCCAATAATATTGAAGTTTTCTTTAAACCGTGTTATATATATATATATAGTATTGAAATTTTCTTTTAATGTTAGAGTGTGATATATATATATATATATATATATATATATATATATATATATATATATAATATTGATACACAAGCTATAATGATATCGAAGTTTTCCTGAGACGTTCCAGTGTGATATATATGGGGTTAAAAATTGTTTTGTTACATTAAAGCTCCGTTGGATAAATATTTTAAAAACGTTTTATAAAGGTAAGAACTTAAATATGTTTTTTGAAAAAAAATGTAAAATGTTTATTTAAAAAAAAAGTGTTTTCCAAAATATAGTTCTTATAAATACAATTTTTTTTTTAAAAGTGTAATCCAAATATAATTTTTATAAATAACAAATTTATAAGTATTTGTGGGAAACTAACTATTCATTAAATAACAAATTGGTACTTGTAATTTTAATTGCCTCAGATATTGGTACACGCGTGATCCAATCATTTTTTAGTAAAAATTGAATGAAATGCCTATTTTAACCTCATGTATAAAAAAAGATCATATTTATTAATATAATTGTATACTACTTTTAATTAGTCGAGAAAAGCACATATATTGATCCATATTGCATTAATTATCATGCTTGCATACATGTTAAATTAATGGGAAAATAACAATTTTCAACATTATGCATCTTGTTGTTTATTATAAGATAATTGTGGTGAAATTGTTTATGCTTTACCATCTCTGTAGCTAAATGGGCCACTATATATTGGGTCAAGGAGGAACGGGCCGGAAACATAGAAGGGCCCAAATTGAAAGTTGAGGAAATCGTCTTCAACAAACGACAACCTGGACTCGTTGTTATTTTCAGTTGGCCAGTGTTGTTCTTAACTAGGGCATGGTGTGTTGAGCAATCTACACATTGAGTCTATTTTCTCTCTCGAGTTTTTTCTTCTTCTTCTTGTCATCCAAGCTAGTAGTCTAAGAAGATATATGAGTGATTCATTCTGACTCCATATGCTTCTTGTGTGATTCGTTTTAACAAACTGGTATCAAAGCACCAGGTTAGCGAGAAGATAATTGGTTCAGCAAGATTTGATATCGAAATATTCACGGGCAAGAATGATTTCGGGTTATGGCGCTTGAAGATGAGAGCTCTGCTCGTTCAACAAGGAATTGAAGATGCACTTCTTGGAGAAGAAAAATTGCCCTCAATGCTCCACTACAAGAAAAACACCCAACGACAACGCACCTACGACAAAGATTTTTGTGAAAAATCGTTGTCGTATAGTTTTTAACAATTGTTTTAGTGAAAACCGTTGTCGTAGGTGCATTTTGAAAATGGTTATGTAAAAACCGTTGTCTTTTAGGAGGTCAACGACAACGGTTTTCCAAAAACCGTTGTCTTTTAGCATTTTTTTGGGCAAAAGACAACGGTTCTATGAACCGTTTTCTTTTGGTGTGTTTTTTTGGAAAATCGACAAATGTTTTTGAAAATCGTTGTCGATTAGCGTTTTTTTTGGACAAACGAGAACGGTTTTTTTTAAACTGTTGCTATAATTACCATCGCAAAACCGTCGCTAAATTAAATTAAAACAGTCACGAAATAACTATACGTAAACCCGTCGCATGTTTTAATTTAGCAATGGTGTTGCTAAAACCGTCGCTAATTTAGCGACAATTATAGCAAAACCGTCGCTAATTATAGCGACGATTGTAATCTAAACCATCGCTAATTTTAAATAAGTGACGGTTTAATAAAAACCGTCGCTAAAATGAGCGCATGTTTTCAAATTTGAGACGATTAAATGAAATACCGTCGCTATTTTAAACATAAACCGTCGCTAAATTGTCTATAAATATCAGCATACTCAATTCATTTTCTCCACACCACTTCACAACACTTAAAATTTTTTCTCTCTTACACAAAATTAGTTTCGATTTAGGATAAATATTTTCGCTTTAATTTTTTTTAAAAATTTTTGAGTGTTACTTAAGATCATGAATATTGTTAGCACAGTCAGATTATAAGTATTTTTTTTAGATTTATTAAATTATTAAAAGTAATTTTTTTTTATTTTAATAAAAATATTAGCGACAGACATCATTAAAAAACAGTCGCTAATGGGCAACTGTTGCTAATATTGACGATGATTTGGGTTGATTTTCGTCGCTAAAATTAGCGACGTATTATGAAAAACCGTCGCTAGTGAATTTGCAACAGTTTTTTAAAAACCATCGCAAATTGAGCTACAACAATGGTTAAAAACTGTTGTCGTTGAACGGACTTTCAACAACACCCTCAGTTACAACAGTTTTTAAAGGCCTACGACAACAGATAACGTTTTTCTTGTAGTGCTCAAAGATTCAGAGAAGAAAGATCTGTTGGAAAAAGCGCACAGTGCATTGATTCTAAGCCTCGACGACATGGTCCTGCGTGAAGTCTCTAAGGAGAGGAGTGGAGCTGCAATTTGGGCCAAATTTCAGCAACTCTACATGACCAAGTCACTGGAAAATAGACTCTTCTTGAAACAGAAGCTTTATACCTTGAAGATGCACAATTCGAGATCGATTGAAGATCATGCAGATGAGTTTAACAAGATCATATTGGACCTGGAAAATATTGATATCAAGATCGATATCGAAGATCAAGCCCTGCTATTGATAAGTGCAAGCTTTGCACTTAATTTATATAAGAATCCATTTTGAATTATGTTAGTTTCGAATGGTATTATGCGTTTTTTGTTCGTTTTTGTTGTCATTGCAGGAGTGAGAAAAATAGTGCAAAAATAGCAAGAAAACACACCAAGCATAGCAGTGCGAGCACGTCTCGGCCAGAAGGGTGTGCGCGGCCGCGCCACACCACGCGCTACTGCGTGCCCACATGCAAGAAGATCGACATAAGCTTGTGCGGCCGCGCGACATCACGCGCAACCGCGCGAGCACAGAAGCAAGAGAAAACCCGAGAGGCGCACCGACCGCGCCATATCACGCGTAACCGCACGCGCGCAGAAGAGTGCCAGTGACCAGAATGATGCACGCGACCGCGCGAGTTCACGCGCAACCGCGCGCGCCGTGCGTCCAGAAAAATATTTAAATCCGCGAATTAGGTCAGAAACGGAGAGCCGTCATTGGAGAAAGAAGACGCACGATCAGCCGCCTTGGGAAAGAAACACACGAGAAAAACGCTGTTTTGGAGAGAAAAACACACGAGAGAGAGGCGCAGACACGAGACGAAGATCCAGAGTGCGAAGAACGATCACAAATACGAAGAGCGACGTATCTGGGGACGGAGACGACACTTCGGATTTGTCATCTATTCTCTCGCCTTTATATGTTCTTGTATTTCGATGTCTAAACCTTTGAATATGTGTTGTTTTTATTTAAAATTCATCATGAACTAAATTTCCATTTTAGAGATTGACGTAGCTTTGTTTATACGATGATTTGACGTGGATATTTTGATGATTGAATTCCGTTTTTGTTTAATTGTGTTCTCTACATTTATTTCACTGCAATTTACTGGCCATAAATTGTGTGTTGTCTGATTAATTCTAAAACTCGGGAGAGGGACTAGGATTATAGATCATTAGAAACACATCGTTGAATGTTTAAACTTAGATTTTTATTAGGAAAAATTGAATCGAAGTTTGATTGATACAATTTATTCGTCACTTGGGAAATGAGGAATAAAACACGTAAATGTTCTTAGCCATTAAATAATAGGAATTCATGAAGTTAAATACAACCAGAAGAATTATCGTAGAAACTTAGTGAAATCATTCCTCTAGATATTCTATCTCATTGTTATTTCTCCAGTCGGCAATCAAATTAATTCATTGTTTTCAATTAATTCGTTCAAACAAACCAATCTGGTTATTGATTTTTCTAGATAAAGTCTTGACTATTTTAATTACAAGCATTGATATATATTTTATTTACACTCCTCGTGGGATCGACACTTGTACTCAAAAATACATTTTACTATAACTTGACGTCGTGCTCTTGCGAGCATTCAAGAAAATATGCAACAGCTATTGTTACGGTCTCTTCCTGATATTTATGAAAATCTGAGAGATACAATAATATACGGAAGAGAATCCCTCACGGTTGAGGAATTACATTCAGCTTTAATGTCCAAAGAATTGAATAAACGATCTGACATCTTCAATGAGGGACAAATCGAACGGCTGTTCGTAAGAGGACATATCGAAATGAGGATATTTAAACCAAAAATAGATCTCAATCAAGATCTAAGACTAAGTTCTAAAGGAAAGTTCTTCTTGTGTCATAAGGAAGGACATTTTAAAAGGGATTGTCCACAATTAAACAAGAAACACAAGGAGAAAGAGATGGATTCAGGTGATGTGGTTGTAGCCCAAGATGGGTATGAATATGCAGATGTTCTTTTGGTCACTTAGAAAGAACAGAAAGTGAGTGGATTCTAGATTCTAGAAGTTCTTTTCACATGAGTCCTCATAAACACTGGTTTTATGAATTTACCAACATTGATGGAAGTTACTCATTGAGAAATGATGTGGCTTGTAAAGTAGAAGGAGTGGGATCCATAAAGGTTAAAGTTGTTGATGGATGAGTCAAAACACTATCTAAAGTTAGATAGATTCCAGGCCTCAAATGGAACTTGATCTCACTTGGAGCTTTGGACAAACTTGGCTACTGCTTCAAGGGAAAAGGAGGGGTACTCACTGTGGCCAAAGGTACCTTGGTATTCATGAAAGGAAGCATAAGTAATGGCCTCTACATCCTTGAAGGAAAGACATGTACTGATAACATGGTTCTCACTGTCACGAATACAATTGACAAAACTATACTATGGCACCTTAGGTTGGGTCATGTGAATGAACGTGGATTACATGAATTGTGTAAGAAAGGAGTCTTTGGAAAGGACAAGTTAAGTAACCTGGACTTCTGTGAACATTGTGTTCATGGAAAACATAAATAGGTCAAGTTTTCTCTAAGGCGATTCATAGGACAAAAGCTACCTTAGACTACATACATTCTGATGTTTGGGGGCCCTCCAAAACACTTACACATGGGGGTGCCAGATACTTCATCACATTTATTGATGACCTCTCAAGGAGAGTATAGCTCTACACCATGAAGCATAAAATTAAGCACATCAGAAATTCATTGAATGGAAAAACTTGTTGGAAAACTAGATAGGAAAAAAGATTAAGAGGTTGATGACAGATAATGGTATGGAGTTTGTGGAAAAAGAATTCACGGAACTGTGCAAGAAGCATGGAATTTCCAGACAATTTACAGTAGAGCACACTCATCAACAGAACGGGTTGGCCGAGCGCATGAACAGAACACTATTGGAAAGAGTGAGATGCATGCTCTCTAATGCCATGTTGTCAACGAGTTTCTAGGGAGAAGCTGTCAATACAGCTGCGTACATAATTAATAGGTGCCCATCTACTGCCTTAGATCTCAAAACACCCATGAAAGTCTAGTCTGGAAGACCAGCAACCTATGGACACCTTAGAGTGTTCGGTTCAACTGAATATATGCATGTGAGTGATGGAAAGCTTCAACCAAGAGCCAAGAAGGTGATTTTCTTAGACTAACCAGATGGGGTAAAAGGTTACAGAGTATGGCTTCAGGATGGGGTCTGGGAAAGTGTGTGATAAGCAGAGATATTACATTCAATGAAGATGATCTACTGCAAAAAAAAAAAAAAAAAAAAATCATTGAATGAAATTACTGTATCGCATGGAAACAATAAAGATGGTTTTCATTCTAAGGTGGAGCACACAACACAATCATCGGGAGATGAAAAGTCAGAGCAAGGTCAGCAAAAAGAGACAGTAAGTGAGGAAAATCTAGAGAAAGAGGATCTAGACAATTATGTACTGTCAAGGGATAGAGAGAAAAGAGAAATAAGACCTCCAACAAGGTTTGGCTATGCTGATTTGATAGCATATGCACTGAATGTGGCAGAGAAAATAGGTGGAGACGAACCAAGAACTTATGATGAAGCCATTAGGTGTCAAGAAAGGACACACTGGATTACTGCCATAGAAGAAGAGTTGACCTCTCTGTACAAAAACAAAACATGGATATTGGTGAATCTGCCAAAGGGACATAATTTGGTGGACTGTCGGTGGATTTTCATGAAAAATGAGGGGATTATTGATATTGAGAAACCAAGGTTCAAGGCTAAGCTTGTTGCAAAAGGCTTCACACAAAGAGAGGGAGTGGACTTTAATGAAATTTTCTCCCCGGTTGTAAATAACACTTCCATTAGAATTTTATTGTCCCTGGTGGCAGCTCAAGATTTGGAGCTTGAACAGATGGATGTGAAGACTGTCTTTTTGCATGGCAACCTCGAATAAACTATATACATGAGACAACCGCAATGCCATGTGATATCAGGTATGGAGGAAAAAGTATGTTTACTCAAGAGATCACTCTATGGACTAAAACAATCCCCTCGACAATGGTACAAATGATTTGACAACTTCATGATTGAATATTGTTTTACCAGAAGCCAATATGATAGTTGTGTGTACTTTAAGAGGACATCGAGTGTATGCAAATTGTTTTTGCTATTATACGTCGATGATATATTAATGGCGTGCAAAGAAATGAATGAGATTCTGAGGCTGAAGGATCAATTGAGCAATGAGTTCGAAATGAAAGATTTAGGACCTGCAAGAAAATCCTTGGCATATAGATCCAAAAGGACAAACTGAACAAGAAGATGTATTTTTCACAAAAGGGATACATATAGAAGGTACTTGAAAGGTTCCAAATGGACAAGTCAAAGGGAGTCACAACTCCGTTGGCAGCTCATTTTAGACGTCCAGTGATGAATGTCCAAAGACCTCAGAGGAGTGTGCTCATATGATGAGTATTCACTACTCAAGCACAGCAGAGAGTCTCATGTACGCAATGGTTTGCACCAGACCCGACCTAGCTCATGCTTCAAGTGTGGTTAGCAGATTTATGTCACAACCAGGAAGAAAGCATTGGAGGTTGTGAAGTGGCTACTGCAGTACCTTAAAGGGTATGTAAATCATGGTCTAGTATATGGTGAGAGACGAACAACTAGTGAAAATGAGTTGGTGGGATTTGTTGATGATGATTATGCTGGAGACCTTGACAAGAGAAGATCAACTTCTGGTTACACTTTTATTTTGTGTGGAAATTTGATAAGTTGGAAAGCTACTTTACAGCATGTTGTTGCATTATCCACTACGGAGGCAGATTACATTGCCGTCACTGAAGCTGCAAAGGGAGCTCTATGGTTGAAAGGTTAGAACTGTTAAGTGATAAGGTGGAGGTAACATTGTTCAGTGACAGCCAAAGTGCTTTACACCTGACCAGAAATCCGAAGCATCATGAACGTCAAGACACATTGATGTAAGGTCACACTTTATCAGGAATCTAGTGGAAGAAGGAAATATTGAAATGAAGAAAGTATCCACAAAAGAAAACCCAACTGACATGCTTACAAAACCTGTGACAAGTGCTAAACTCCAACATTGTTTAAGACTCATCAATGTTGGAAGTGTGCCTGAGCTCTGAGACATCAGAGGAATTGATCAGGGACCATAAGCTAAACCAAGGTGGAAATTTGAGGTGAAATAATTTATGCTTTACCATCTCTATAGCTAAATGGGCCACTATATATTGGGTCAAGGAGGAATGAGCCGGAAACATAGAAGGGCCCAAATTGAAAGCTGAGGAAATCGTCTTCAACAAACCAGTGTTGTTCTTAACCAGGGCATGGTGTATTGAGCGATCTACACATTGAGTCTATTTTCTCTCTCGGGTTTTTTCTTCTTCTTCTTCTTGTAGTCCAAGCTGGTAGTCTAACAAGATAAATGAGTGATTCATTCTGACTTCATACGCTTCTTGTGTGATTCGTTATAACAATAACAAGCATATTCATCATGCTAAATACAATTTAATAAATTTAATTTAACATATTATGAACTCTAAAAATTGTTATACAATTTTCCTCCAAAATTCATAACATCTAAGTATTTTGTCAATTATAATCCGAAAAAGTATTATTCAAGGTAAAAAATATTAGCTTCAAATTTATACACAAACACTATTATAAAACAAATTTGTAAAAATTATAAAGCCAGTATATTATAAAACTGTTGGGAAGGTGGAATGAATAATTTGTGTGGCGATAAATTAAATTAAAAAGAGCGTTATTTATCATACATGTAAAAAATAAATAACATTTGTATTTTATGTTTATTGATAAAATTATTGCTTAATTATAGCAATGATCATAGATCGTAGGCTGACTCAACATGAGTCTCAACTCATATTCATGCACCACTATTAGTCATGAGTCGTATGTTAGTCCAGCTTGAGCAATAACTCATAGCCATGCATTGTCACTGATAGAATATATTACCCCTAAAAAGTGGTTTTTTCCGTCCCAAGCACTCGAACTTAGGGCTTACAGGATTAATTATCTAGATTCCTAGAGTTTTTGGTATCGAAAAGAGTCCATTTTTCAGGGATTATGATATTCTATAACTAACGGTACATGGAAAATCCCGCAAAGGAAAAAATCCTAAAGAGAGTCCGTTTATGAGAAAAGACCCCAAGAAATCCAAATCGAGATATCACATGTTCGTTGCATTAGTATTTGTCATTCAATTTATTTTAATATATGAATGGGCTTTATAATATTTTACCTCCTAAAAATCAATTAAAATCAGATACAGATGCGTGCTCCTTTTGATTCTTGAAAAATTACATAAGATCGATTGAGACATAGTTATTGATTTACAATAGCTCGGTTTTTGAAATATGGAACATCGATTAATTAAATCGAGTTTGGTTTTCAAATCAAGCAGGAGAAAATCAAAATAATTTTTCGTAAAAACCGATTAAATATTTTGATAAAACATTTAAAAGATATTCAAGCTAAATGTAAAAAAATTTTGGTTGAAGAACTTTATCAAACATTTGATATGCAATATTTTGATATTTGAAGAACACTTAAAATGTTTCAACATTACATCTTAAAAAACAGTAGCAAGCAAATAAATGCAATAGATAAATAGACGTGCATTTTTTTATGGGTGTTTTGAGATTAAAACTCCAATGTCACCACTTTTTCATCTAAGGAAAGATCCGCTTGAACACTTTGTGTAAGAACCGTGTATCGTATTATCATAAATTCTATGTTGATTATCGATAATTCATGAAATTGTTATGCTATTAAGTGTATGAAGTATATGATTGACAATGAAAGTGAGAAATAGGTGGTGATAATGAAATATTGTATTAGAAATTGATTTGTGTTTGAAAAGTATGATGAACCACAATGGAAAAACGACACATTTTACATTTTTCAGCATAATTATTTGTGTATTAGTCCCAATGAAATGAGACTAATTTCATTAGAAAACGAATACATAATACTAAAACTTTCATGTTTTGAGTTTTGTCCAAATCCATTTAGAAATAAGGGCATAATCATCCCGAAATGTAACGTGTGTATTGCAGTTTCTGCACTGACACATTTTTGTAGAATGACCATAACTCTCGTGTCCGATATCCAAATTGTGTGAGACTAGTGGCAAATGAAAGCCAAGAACTTTCATGTTGGTCACGTTTGCTAATTAGAAACTTAAAATATAGTTTTGGACATAACAAGTCATGTTAGTGTGCAACTTAATACGCGCCCCAGTGTGTGACCAAGCCAAAATGTGTTCGGCCATACCAGGCACGCCCGAGCGCCAGATTTCTATTGCCTGGGCAAGATTGCACATTATTTAAGTTGATAAGAACGAGTTTTTGCGTTAAATCCTTTCTTCTTCCTTTGAAGTTTCGAGAGGAATAAGTTGGAATCGAATTCTACCGTCCGAATCTACCTCGAAACATTGTACAAACTTGAAATAAATTATATATTCAGAATCCTCGCGTCGAGCGCTTTCTTTTGAGGTAAGATTCTTTTGGTTTCAGCAACTTTAATTATTGAAATGCTGTTATATCATGTATTTGAAGTCGAGATCAATATATGCGATAGAATAACCGACAAGAAACTCGAATTCGAAGTCGGAATTGAATTATGTTATGAATTTAATTTGATATGAATTTTCAAAGTTTCAAAATATATTTGAAACTTATATTGTTAATTTTGAATGATTTTATTGATTGAAATGAATATGTTATTGATTTAGATAGATTTTTATGCTGAAATCTAAAACTACAGTGGACTGGAAACGAAGAATTAAAGTATGTTGCGATCGAATAACATACGACATATATCTGTATCATATGATATATGTTACATTGATTTGACTGAGAATATATATATCTATATGCCTTATTTGTTGAGTTGATGTGGCATACATGACACACACGTTGGGATATGATCCTTGGATACCTTGATATGATTGGATTTGATTATGGGGTTTGTAAACACGATGCTATGTTTGACATTAAGTGGCCCTTAAAATATAGTCATTAGTGGCCCCGATGATTGATTGAGATTTGGGATTTGATGGCGATTTGTCGACGCTATCATATGATCATCTCTTACGGCCGGTGTGTCAGCTCGAACAAAGATTTGATAGCGATTCGATTGATTCTGATATATGTTCAGTGGATGGTCATTTGACCTGATACCTCCACGACATACATGCATTGCATATCATAAATCACTGTTTAGATAGTTGTTGTATATATTATGGTTGTTCCATACGGAGCTTTGCTCACCCCCAAGGGGGGTTGTTGTCTTTGTGTGTGGACAATGACAGATACTTCAGGTTATCAGGAGAATACTTCTAGAGGGAGTCACGGTTGATTTGAGGTTCAGTGGTCTATCCTAGTATATATATATACTGGAGCATGTCTCGAGGGTATGAGTTGTTTGTATGTAGTTGGTTTTGATTATGTGTGGGCATATTTTATGATGTGAGATGAAATACTATTTTTGTAACGTCCCGAAAATCAGAAATTCTACGTGAACCACATGCAATCAAATTATTAAATTTCTTTGGTATTTTATTAAATTATTTTAAAGCATAAAATGCATGTTTATTTTATTAATTTGTGTATAATAATTTTTATGCATAATTCATGCATGATAGAATTTATTTAACGAAATTTTAAACGTTCATGCATTAAAGATTTTTAAGTTTCATTTCCTGTTCGAACGAGAAACGGAGACCGGAGAATTTTCAGAAAAATTATTTTAACTACATGATTCATTTTATTAATTAATATAAGATGTTTTAAAGGTATTTTTCTAGAATTGGGATTTATTGGGTATTTTTACCCGCATGATTTTAATTTTTAACGGTACGTAAATTTTATCGAATTGAGGGACTTTTTGAAGGTTCGGCGATTATTTTCAAAAACTTTTCAACACGAAATATTTTTCGGGAGTGTGTTTGGATTTAATGGACCTATTTTTAAGATTGTTGGGCTTAAACTCTTGTAATTTAAAATAAAAACTAATTAATATAATTGTTAGTGAAACATTAATAATTAAATAACCCTACATCTTTTAATTTGAGATTCAACAACCGGCACACTTCCTTTTCACTTCTTTTTCAAGCCAACTATCATTGTTCTTTTCTTTCCCTTCATTAAATAAATATGGGTCTCGGTTCTACACTTGCATTTCAAAGAAAAACTTCATCTTGAATCCTTCACATCGGTCTTGCTCTCCAAACATCTAAGGCACGCATTGTATCATTTTTTCTGCTTCACACTCGTTTTATATACTGCTGAATGTTTTTTTTTATGCAAGTTTCGATCCCATCATGTGCATAAAGGATTTCTGATTTCTTGTGGGTTTTCTTGCAATATATGTTGGTGGTTCACGTTTCTTTTGTGCTTGGTTGCAAGGGGGCTGCCGATTTGTGGTTGTCTAGGGACAAAGTTGTTGGGTTTATGGTGTTTCGATGGTAGGAGCCTAAGGAATACACGGCACTTGGTGAAAGCCGAAGGGATCACGCATGTGGCTAGAGTGTCGGGTGGTTTGGTGTACGGTTTGGGATAGTTCAGTCGGGTGATCGGGTTTGGCCGCGAGTGAGTGTTGTTGGGTGGATGGCGAGTGCGAGTGCTTATCGATTTGCATGGGACTGTAGGCTATGTTTAAGTGAGTCCTCGGGCTGGTCACGGTCCAGTAGTGGGCTGGTACAGGTTGGGTTCAATCTAGAGAGGGCTAAGTTCGAGTTGGCTAGGTACGACACTAGAGTTTGAGGCGTTCGTCAAGAGCGGGTTCTGTCCAGCAGCTTTATGCTACCGTTAAGCTGGTTTAGGAGGTTAATTAAGGTGTTTTCGGTGACCCTTAGGGGCTAGACAAGTGAGGATAGTGGTGGGTAGGAATATTAAATATGTTGGAGACGTGAATTGGGAAGAAAGGCTTGCATGAGGTGGCAATATAGGGTAGGACCGAGTGTTTTGGACACATTCTGAAATTTTAAGCCGTGAGTAGGAGGATCTAATGACATTGATTTAGGACCTTTAAAGTGTTTTAAGATATGACAATAAGTTGGAAAAAATTTGGTTGTGTTTTGATTCGATTCGGGTTAAAACTAGGACCCGGTTCGAGTTTTAAAACAAAGCGATTAAGTTTTGTTTGTGGGCTCGAACTTACGTCTGAAATGCTTTTAAAATATTTTGGGATATTTTAAGGAGTTTGGTAAGCTTTGGGTCAATTTTAGAGGTCCAGGGGTCGGGTTTCCAGGGACAAAATGGTCATTTTGCACCCAGGGCGAGATTTTGGTCCTGGCAGCGCACTGAGCACATTTTATCATGTTTTAAATGTTTATGCATCATGAATATGATTTTTATGAAATTATGAAAATACGTTGCATGCTTGATTTTAATAAAAAAATTTACGTATATGCATGATTTTGATAAGTGATGAAAATAATGATGTTTTTGAATGATGGGAGTTGGTTGTGACTGACGATATATGTTTACGATGATATGATTGGAGATATCGTGAGGGAAAAGGCCCCAGAGGGAGCCCGTTTACGGGAGAAGGCCCCAGAGGGAGCCCGACGATCGTATTTCCATTGACATGATATGATGAGCTGAGGCCCGGGCTCAGTGGGCGGGTAATGCTGTCGCTGATGTCCCCTGCCACCGGGTACCACGGTTTTTATAGATGGATCAATCGATAGAGCTGATACGATAGAGCTGATACGAAAGTCACAACTAATGAACTGAATTCAATTGAAAAAAAAATGTATACGTATATGGTGACATGAGATGACATGATTTTACACGATATGATTTTACACGACACGTATACGTATATGATGACATGATTTTAATACGATATGATTTTACACGACACGTTTACGTTATGCTTTTAAGTTCATGAAAGATATGTTGAGTATGATATTTTTCACTGCTGTGTGCTATGTATATGTACTTGTTATTCCTGGTACAGGTGTGTTGAGTCTTTAGACTCACTAGGCGTGTGTGTTGCATGTGAGCTAAATGTTGAGGAGACTGGAGGTGCCGAACTCTGAGTAGGCAGACCTGGTGCGGTGACACGACCCGAGGACCACATGTTTTCCGCATTACGATTTATGAGATTGAGAGGAGATGAATATTTTCATACGTTGATGATTTTAAGAATTTTATAGGTTTATGTTTACGTATGATTTTGGATGAATTTGGTTAATTTAACTGAACTATTTTTACGGTAAGATAAATACGATGATTTTAAATGTTATTTCGAAAATGAGAGCTTTATATTATAAATAATAAATAAAAAAAATTTCCGCACTTTTAAAATGAGTGAGACGTTACAGTTGGTATCAGAGCAAGGTCCTGTATAGGGTTGTGCCACCGTCAGCTTCTGCCGCTCAGTCTTCAAGCCTCAAGTCTGTAAGCTTTTATGATTTAAATGTTTTAAATGATTTACTGTTATCACCTGCATTATTTCATGATTTACGCATTATGATGATTTACTGCTTATGTTTAACTGTTTATACACCGTAAGGTCCACTAATTTCAAAACTAGATTAATTGCATGATGGGTTATGTTTTAATTGGACTGTAATCACATATGCCTCCCAGACGCGAGCCCAGGATGGTTAGAATGGATGATATCCCTGAGGATGGCAGAGGGCCTCCACCACCACCGCCAGGGGACCCAGCTACCCGAGTTCTTGAGGATATGGTTAGACTTTTGGAGCGGGTGCAACAGGCTCCTAGGCAACAGACTGACATCTTTGAGCAGTTCCGTAGGCTCAATCCGAAGGAGTTTGGGGGTACTACTGATCCATTTGTTGCAGAGGGATGGATTAGGTCGTTGGAGTTGCATTTTGATTATCTGGGGATGAGGGATGGCAACCGGGCCAGGTGCGCCATTTATATGCTGAGGGATGACGCGTCCCTGTGGTGGGAGGGAGCCGCACATGCTGTGGATGTGGCTACCCTCACATGGGCCAGGTTCAGGGAGATGTTTTTCGGGAAGTATTTCCCAGCTGACGTCAGGGGCCGCCTGACGAGAGAGTTCATGGGCCTCCGACAGGGGGATCTATCTGTGGCGGAGTTCATCCGCAAGTTTGACAGGGGCTGCCACTTTGTGCCCATGATAGCAGGAGATGCCGCCCAGAAGCTGAGGCATTTTATGGATGGACTGAGACCCACTCTCCGCTGGGACGTCATGCTGATGAGGCCGGCGAGTTATGATGAGCCCACTGCCTGCTACTAGATCTGCCCTTGATCCTAATGATTCGGCCATTAGATTTGCTCTTCTGTTATCATTCCCTAACTTTCACTATGCGGCTTTTTGAATAAATTTAAATATGTTGTGTATTCATCTTGTTTTCACAGGTTGTTTTCAGGACAAAAGTTTTCCACCCAAATATAAACAGCAATGGAAGCATATGCCTTGACATACTGAAGGAGCAGTGGAGCCCTGCCCTTACTATTTCCAAGGTTGTATTTATTACCTACTCTCTTAATTATGTTTGATCAATCAACTTTCACCAATAATAACATACCGCCGCACTTTTCTTATAGTAGTTGAAATGATTTTTTCCAATTCTAGGTGTTGCTTTCTATCTGTTCTTTGTTGACGGACCCGAACCCTGATGATCCTTTGGTGCCTGAGATTGCTCATATGTACAAGATAGACCGGAGCAAGTATGAGACCACCGCAAGGAGCTGGACTCAGAAATATGCTATGGGGTAAGAACTATGTTTCAGTTTGGACAAGGGGATGGCCAGCTTCAACTACTTTTCTCGTTGTATTTTATGTATGATATAGTTAATTTAAATCTATCTTTAAAGTCCTTGATTTGGACAAAATAGAGGTCCAAGAAGTGCCCATGGATTCTCATCCTTCATGTTTAGTTGATCTTTGAAATGTCTCGCACTATTTCTATATTACGCTTGTTCTCTTGTACGATCTTTTTCTTGTCTCGAAGCAATTTGTGGGCATGTAATATATTAATTATTCAGAACTATTCATATTTGGCAAGAAATTAAAATTTCTTGAATCACAAGATGGAATTGATTATGATTCCTTACATTATATTATTCTTAATTTGTTCCATGCATAACGTGCATGTATTGAATCACACATTACTGTTGCTGAAGCTAAACAGAAACAAACAAGATCAAACTCCAATAAGCCCTTCCAACACCCTGTCAAGGACTCCATTCCTTATATTTCATACAACATACCAACTTGCAAGAAATTGTCGGGAGGAATTCTGAGTGATGTAACTGCCGATACACTGTTCTTCTGCAAGAATCTGTAGAGATAATTTATAGTCCAACGGATCAGCCAACCATTGCTTTCTTTAGATTTGAGAATCGTTCTTCCCGTCACAAAGACGACCCCTTTCTCGAGTGCGGAATCGAGTTTCTCGGCTTCTTCTGTACTTTCTGATATCTCTTTCAACTTCTCCACGATCAATCCAACAGCATTTCCTGCTAAACTTTGCTCATCTTTATAGCCGAACTGAATCAAACATTTGTAAACTCCATCGAACCCCACTTTCCCGACCTCAAACCGCTCTTCCGGTAGCACAGTCTTGATCGGTAGAGTTCTAATGGTTACGATGATGGTGATTTCCCGAAGAGAATTTGTGTTATGAATATAGTGTCTGATAATTGGTGGGATTCCATTTACAAGATCAGCACAGAACAAACATATACCGGAAGGATGGTGAAGGTCGCTTTCGTATAAGATTCTGCGGAGTTCTTCAAATCCGAGCTTTCTTTCAGAATCATATTTTGTTTTCTTGCTTCTTCCACTGGTCCAAGATAACATGATGATCATGAAGAAAGAGGCAATTGCGAATGGAACCCATCCCCCTAGTGGAATTTTGTTTACCATTGCTGATAAGAAGCAGCTTTCAACGAAAAGAAACGGGATGAAAAAGCATAAGATTACAAGGAAATTTGTGTCCCAAATGACCAACATCACTAGTGTCACCAAGCATGTGGTTATAAGCATCACACATATGATTGCAACGCCTGCACAATAGAAAAAAGACTTAAACAAAAACTTAGGAAATCTTGAATCAGATGAATCATAATGTTAACATGAATAAAAGATACTAGAGAAAATTTTTCACCATATGCATTGCCGATTTGAACACCTTGTTTGAATCCCACAACAAGAGCAATACAAAGAATCCCAACAATGAAATTGACTTCTGGAGAATAGACTTGACCCTCGTGCGTCGAGGACGTATGGAACATGTTAACTCGAGGGAAGCATCCGAGAGCAAGAGATTGCTTAACGATAGAAAATGTTGCAGTTATCATAGATTGGCTGGCCACAACAGCAGATAAGTTGGCGATAACGAACATTGGCCAGTACACCGGAGTGGGAATGGAGCTATAATATGCGGTGCTTAATTTTTCTGGGTTCTGGATCAAGTAAGCCGCTTCTCCAGCATAACATAACACCAACGAGGGATAAACAAATGTAGAGAAAGCCAACTGCATCGGAAAATCGTTATTTTCTTAACTTGATCTGTAACAATAATCCAAACGTAAATTTTGAACCCGAAATATTTGATGCATTAGGTGGGAAAGCCTTGGAATCTTATAAATCGCTCCACCATGACTTGTGGAACTTATGTGAGATTATAATGAATACACTGATCGGTGCTATTTGGTTGTTTTCATTCTAACCTGAATCGATCCTTTGTTGAAGTGGCCTAAATCAGCGAACATTGCTTCAGCACCAGACGTGCACAGAAAGGCTGCACCGAGGAGCTCCCAGCCGGTTCGGCCTCGTTTTTGAAAGAACTTGAGCATGTAGGAAGGGGAAATGCCCTTAAGGATTGAGGGATGGTAGTTGTTAATGTTGTAGAGTCCAATTGCAGCATTTGTAGCAAACCACAAAAAAATTATTGGAGAGAAAGAGCAGCTAACTTTACTTGTTCCAAATCTTTGGAAATAGAACAAAATTACGAGAAGAATAACTGCCATGAGAACAACATAATCTGACAAGGAAAAAATAAATATTAGGATTTGCACCATTATCATGGTACTGTATAATGTGAGTAAACACATTATATATCTTACTGGTTGTAATCTTTGGGGAAAGTGTCTGAATTCCTGAAAGAGCAGAAAGAACTGCAGCAAAGGGGAAGAACACATTCAAGATGAAAATGGGAGAAGGAAATAAAAATTTCAAATATATATCAAGACCGATTGATCTCAATTGCTAAAGGGGTTAATTCTATAGGGTTTCGAATATAACTATTCATATTTGTCGGAAACAAGTTTTTAAGAAATCTCCAGTTTGGCGATAGTTCTACATTTTAACAGATACCAACACAACTATATTCTGCTTTATATTTCTTATTGATAACTTTCTAACATAAAAAACAAGATCCTATTTCTGTCCATTTTTAAAAAAATCAACAAGATTTATACACGTATGATGGAAAATTTCCGTTATGATTTTCATATAACGCATACCACTAGTTGCTGGTGTAAGAGCTCCATCTCCAATGACCATGCAAGTGCCAAGAAGAACAAAAAACGTTAGAAGAAACTGAGCAGTGTTACTTTTCTCAATAAAAGCCTTGCTCTTATTCTTTATAGTGCTCCCTTGCTGATAATAAATCAAATTTGAATCAGATGGGAGCCTTGTATCCTGAATGGTGAGGTTGTTTCGGAACTTTATATGGCGACATAGGTACGAATACAAGGCGAAAGTACCGCCTTCTCCATTATCATCAGCACGAAGGACGATGAATACGTATTTGATCAAGGGTATAACGGTCAACGTCCAGAAGATGATGCTAAAGATTCCAAGAAAATCTTCTCTTGTGGGATTTTCAAGTAGAGAAGAGGGAAGCACATAAAGCGGAGAAGTCCCTAGGTCTCCATACACGATTCCAAGTGTTTGATAAGCTAGGAGAAAAGTTTTTTTTGCATCATATTCCTACACCCAAAAAAAAAGGGAACTTATTATAATCTCCATTTTCATTACATCAATGATTTGATTTCATAAGTAAACATATATACATAAAAATAATCATCTGAACTAACAAATGAAAAATGAGATGTGCACTACATTGGCAAATTACATTCAACAACTAAAATTAGTGCACTTGACCACCTTCTCGGGGATGGAATTCAATTTCTTAAATCGCGGGACCTCCTCGTCTCCCTCCATGTTCATTAAGATTGTATATTGTTGATATATGTGAGTGGAGAAAGGTAGAGAGAAAGGTATTAATAGAATTTGAAAAGGAAAGAAATTGTGAGAGAGAACGAGGGAATTAGGACTAATAAAATTGCTGTTGCATGCATATTTTGAGAGGGGTGTGGGTGAGTGTTTGCAAGCCCCCCAAAAAATATCTAAGGTGAGATAGTTGCGGTAATATCTACAAGAATTTTGTGCATTTACAGTGACAAGTTTACATAATCAGATTTTGTGCATTTACAGTGACAAGAATTTTGAAGCCTATTTACAGTTGGTTATATTTTTTCCTCTCAATTTTTGATATAATCTATCTAATCCACTGAAAGGGGTGAATATAATTAACCAGCCCATTTGATCATCTTTGTGTAGATTTCTTTTTTTATGTGACTCAGCCAAGCCCCACAAATTTTGATTGTTTCTAGCTGGTCTTTGTCGGTGAAGAAGACACCGAGTTGATTTTTCTTGTGGGCGAGAAAAATCTTGTTTTATTGAATTTGCTTTATATTTGGGTTTAGGATAAGAAGGAATAAAGCATCTGCCTAAAACTGGGATACATGGCCGTAAAATAGTCTATGATTTCATTTTCTTGCTGTTTCTTTAGATTGATTATACATGCATAAGTGATTAGGCATGAGTTCTTAATTCACAGGGTTGTCACCTGTGGGGAAACTGATAGATTTGATTTTCTGAAAGTTTCAAATTGTTATTTGATTTGTTTTTACTTTTTAACTATTCTTTTTCATTATCTACTGATCAAGCCTGAGTTTATTGTCTTTTAGAAAATTAAAAGGCCTGGGACGGAATAATTGTTGATCTTCAATAGTTAAGTTTGTGACGGATATTTTGTTCTCTTTTCTGAAGTCAATGCCTGAGTTAGAAAAATTTCAGTCTTTTAATGTATTTTTCGTTGCTTTTGCATTTTTCTTCATGACTTTTAATCATCAATTGATATGTTCATTTGTCTTTGAATGGATTTGATCATTTTTTCCTAGTGATCGTTCATGGAGATTACCTTGCAACTATAATATAGGAAAAAAAAAAGGATTAAAAGTCCATACCTTTGATTGTGGAGCATAAGGCAAATATTTTCTGTCTGAGATAATTTTATGGGCATCACCATTTTTATTCTCTGCAGAAACTTCCATTTCGATTTCATGCTGGGAACCCATTATCCTTGGAGAAACCTCACCAACCCCGCCGGGTTATTATTACACAAAAATACTGAATAACTTTTGCTTCATACATCTATATATATATATATATATATATATATATATATATATATATATATATATATATATATAACTTTCACGCTTGCAACCTTTCATATTTTCGGCTATTTATTTATTATTACTAATATTATTTGTAAGATCAAATTTTTGTATGATAAATAAATTACGTGAGATTTGTTAAATAAATTTTTATTACAGTATAAAGGTATGACCGTACACGCATGAGAATAAAAATTTATTTAACATGCGTGTACGGTCATACCCTTCTACTGTAATAAAAATTTATTTAACATATCTCACGTAATTTATTTATCATAAAAAAATTTGATCTTACAAATAATAAGATCTTACAAATAATAATAATAATAATAATACTAATAATAATACTAATAATAAATAGCCGAGAATATGAAAGGTTGCAAGTGTGAAAGCAATTATTAGAGCAATCGAAGAAAGTTGATCAAAAAAAAACAGGTTTGACTTAGTGCATCTTCTGTATTGGGAAGTTTTAATCTTAAATAAAATTTGCCTTTTAAATTAACCATAGAAAAAAAGTCATTAATCATCCAAATTTCGGTGTGTTAGCCAATAATATTGAAATTTTCCTTAAACCGTGTAATATATATATATATATATAAGAGTAAAAAAACGTTTTGGTACAATAAATATAATAATATTGAAATTTTCTTTTAATGTTAAGAGTGTGATATAAATATATATAGAGTAAAAAAAGTTTTGATGCACAAACTATAGTGATATTGAAGTTTTCCTGAAACGTTCCAGTGTGATATATATGAGGTTAAAAATTGTTTTGATAACCTCTGTTTGGACAATTATTTTAAAAATGTTTTAACGTTTTATAAGTAAAAAAATTTAAATATGTGTTTTGATAAAAAAAATTTGAAAATTATTTTTTATTTTTAAAAAAAAATTCATTCAAGGAAGTCCGAAATCGGGATATCACATGTTCGTTACATTAATATTTGTCATTTAATTTGTTTTAATTTATAAATTGGCTTTATAATTAACCTTTTACCTCCTAAAAATCAATTAAAATCTGTTACAGATGTACGAGAAGCCATTTGTAAAAATTAATGTATGAATTTATTAATTAATAAATATTATGTATACCCAAAAAAAATTTACTCTTACTTTTATTTATAAAATGACATTTATAACCTTTTATCTCTTAAAACTCAATTGAAATTAGATGGAAATGCACCAATTGAGTCATTTATAAAAGATCATGTATCAATTTGCTATTTATATAATAGTTCGTGCACCAAATATATACATAGATATATATAGTTTAATTTTATCTTAAACGAAATTTGATTTTTCGTAATTAACAATTTAAACTTGGTAAAAAGCCATAATGCATGTTTGCCAAAGTTGGGTCGTGTATCATGCAATGATCTTTTAAAGATTTCATTAGATACCTGAAAAATTACATAAGATCGATTAAGAGATACTCATTGAATTACAATAGCTCGATTTTCGAAACATTGAACATCGATAAATTAAATCGAGTTTGTATTCAAATCAAGCAGGAAAAACTAAAAATAATCTTTTGCAGAAACCGATTAAACATTTTAATAAAACATTTAAAAGATATGCAAGCTGAATGTAAAACCGGTTTGTTTGAAGAACTTTATCAAACACTTGATATGCAATATTTTGATATTTGAAGAAAACATAATATACTTCAACAATGCATCTTAAAAACAGCATCAAGCAAATAAATGCAATAAATAAATAGACATGCATTTGTTTATGAGTGTTTAGAGATTAAAACTCCTCTGTCACAACTTCTTCATCTAAAAAAATACCCATTTGAAAACTTTGATTTATACAACTCCTTGTACAAACCCATTTCGAATTAGGACTTAACCATTGTCTAATCAAAACTTCGAACACACTCTCTATTATATGTCGCAACCACACAATCCGCAAAATATTTAACGTCTCTTATGTCAAAAACTACAAACACAATCTTTAATATATTTATATGAAGACCCACTCATATAAACTTTGAAGCTCAACTATTATGTACATGTGAGTGTTTCTCCCTTTATCCTAAATTCATGAATTTCTTAAGTTATAGGAACTCCCACTTAATGCCATGTATGATGATTTTTACCGTCTATGTATATATTAAATGTATCCTCACATTTTGGCTTGTTATTATTATAGCTAATATCTTCATGTAGGCTACTCATACTTTGAATTACCTTCAAAAGTATGTGTTTGTTCTTCAAATGTTTGGGAATATTTTGAACAGTTTTTGACATTAAAACTGGCATTTCCACTTTGTTGGATGCTTTTCCCGAGCCTGGCTGATTTTGAGGTCAGGTGTCAGTTAGGATCGTCAGCTAGAGTACTGATCATTCAGTTTGGCTCATTAGCTAGCTAGACTGAATCAAACTAATAAAATATGTTGAAATCAACCTTGCTGATTTTCAGCATGTGCCTAATTTATTTTAAACTCCGATTAAGATTTTGAATTGTAAATATGATTTGTATATAATCGTATTCACTTTGTTTTTGAAACCATGTATTAGACGGTATATTAGTTTCTTTTAATTACGTGTACGAGAATTGTGAAAAATGATATACATTTCGTAATATTTTGAGTATTGATGAGTAAATCGTGACGGTCAGTAGGCTCAATTGACTCAAGTACTTATGTTTTAAATCTTATTTTAAAATTAATTAATTAGTATGTGTGTTTACTTCAACTCTATCTAAGTTTAAATATCAAAGACGACCATCGTCCGAAAATTACTGTAGAACAACACTTTAGTTTTTTAAATATATTTTACTAAAAATTTATTATATAAATTAATCATTGAAATAAAATTATTTAATATTAAAAAATATTATATATACACACGTCTCCAATTGCGTTTGGATCTGATATTGTTCACAACATTACTATTAAATAATAAAATAGATATCATGTAGGATCAATATGATCCAGCGACTTTACAATGCACAACACTGTACTGTACACTATAGAAGATCAAGTAGCGTTTGATTATAATAGTGGGGCTTGCCATAATATCCCACAACTACCAAATATTAATTTCAGATAGAGATGTCAATGGGGCGGGTATGAGGCGGGTTTGGCTAAACCCAAGACTCTTCCCAAAAAAAAAAAATTTGACCCATTACCCGCCCCACCCCGTTAAATATTCTTCGGACCCACCACACCTCGAATACGAAACGGGGCTGGGTAGACCCGTGAGACCCGAATTTTTTTAAAATAAAAAGTAATCTTTCTTCTCACATGACTGAATTATGAAACAGACAAGCCTCTAAATACAACATTGTGGAAAATTAATTCTTGTTTTCGACCACACTTAATAATAACAAACAAAGTATTTTCACGACATAAAAAATTATATAAAAAAAGAGTTACTAGCTCTCCAAAAAAATCTTGACATCCCCAAAAAATAAGGCATAACATAATTTAAACAGATCAATATAAAATTAGCGAGTAGGCAATATTTCAGACACATTCTTCGGGATCATTTTCCTCCTCATCGAGAATGTGGGGACAAGTTGGTAAACTACTTGAAAAATTAACAACAAAATTAAATAGAGAAAGTGCATTGAAAAAATAAAACTGTAATTTCAAATTTTAAGAAAAATGTAATTTAATGAAAGAAAGTACATTAAAAAAAAATTAAAATGAAAGTACAATAACAAAATAAAACTGTTATTTATTTACTTTTCACCTCACACCACAACCATCTTTGCGAGCACATCAATACCTCTAAAGTCGTTGGATTAAGTCTACTAAGATGAAGACCAACTATTCTTCCATTATTGCTAAAAGCATGCAACAGTTGACATATGAATAGCTTTGATCGTTACGGTTGAGGTGAGCTACTAAAAAAAATTAACATTAATAAAACTAAAACCCTATAATATTTATATCCACATATATGGCGCGGGTATTATAGGACTTATGACCCGTCCCATATCCGGACGGGTCTGAAAAATTGGACCTGAAACCCGTCCCAAGACCCATTTAGTATGCTCAAACACACCCCATACACGCGTGGTCCATTGCGGGTCTGGGTAAAACTCGGACCCATTGACATCCCTAATTTCAGGTAGTGTTTGCCAAATATTATATTTTTGTACAAATTATTAAATTTATAGATTACGGTAGTGCTTTTACAAATTTGCATAACTTTGTAAAGAAAAAGTCCATAATCATTTTTTAATCATTTGCAAATGCTAAATATGAAGAAGAGATGCGTTAGTAATGTTTGGAAAAAAAATGAAAAGTTGAAAATCAGAAGCACTTAGTGTTCGAAGAATAAGTAATTCTAATACTAATTTATTTTCACTAGAATTACTTTTAAAAAAAGCAAAATCAACGTCCCACCAGGCACCAAGCTTTTGGATTCGATTAAATGAAGTAGAATCTATGTTTAAAAACACACAAAAAATGAATTTCTTTAAACCACAAGCCGATAATCATTTTTTTTAGTTATCACAAACATTCCTCTTATTCGTAACGCATGTATAAAAGTGAAAAGTTATTTTTTTTTTTTTTTAAAAAAAAAAAGAGAAATAAAAAAAACAACTGGGCTGAGTTTCACAATCCTTTTGTCGGAAAGTTGAAGAAATAATATTGGGTCTACAACATGGGATTTGAGCCCACTAATGGCTTCAGCGTTCTCAACCGAAAAATGTGTGAATGAAACCATGCGGGTCTACTAATTATGACTCCCAATAAGTAAAATTGAACCAATCATTAATGTATACTTTCATCGTCTCATATATTTAATTTTACGAGTGTTTTAGATAAATAAAAAAATTTATTGGGAAAATATATTGTGAAACAAAATTCTAATTTTATTTTTTTTAATGAAATAAGTTAGAGTGGAAGAACGAATGAGATTCTCAAACACAGAAAAGGATCTAATGAATTCGAAAGAATTGAATGAAGAGTCATATTTTGAATCGCGATCTTTGGCTCAACTTTATCCAAGTTTTTTTCGAGGGAGCAACCCCTGGCCAAAATTTTATGGAAATAGCTAATGTATTTGACGATGGAGTATATTGGTTGTAACATGACCCCAAAATTTAAAAGTTCATATAGACCGCATACAGGCATTTAAATGTTAAATAGTATTTATTTAAATTCAAATACTGTTTAAGCAAAGAGTTTTAATGATGTTTTCGTTATATCTTGATTTTTCGGACTAGATGGATTTTCGGATGAAGACATCTGAGCACGAAACAAGATTAATTTTATTAATTTATGAATAAAATTATTAAGGTAAATCGGCCATTTAAATACTTTTGAGAGAACAAAATAAGTGTTTTTGTTAATTCTAGGATTTAAATATCAGCATATTGATTTTTAATTGAAAACGCACATTTAAGAAAGGTTTAGCACTTTTATTTAATTTTTTTAAACATTTTATTGCTGATTTGTTTTCTACATATTAGACTTGTATTTATTTATTGATGATTATAATTGGTATGTCGAAGAAATACATTATTTTTGACTGGTGAAAGATTACGTATATTTTTAGAATTTTATTGATGAAACAGACTTCCCCAATTTAAGTTTCATGATAGAATTAATTTATCAAATAACATATTATTACTGTTTGAGGGTTCGTTCGATGCTACATGTGGGGCACTGGCCTCACATGGTTTTGATGGACAAGATTCATACACATATGTGATTTTAAAAAAATTAGTGGACCCCATGTATATATGGCTAAATTTGAGCCTTTGATTCTATCATGGGGTAGTGCCCCTACATGTAGGATATAATCAACTATATATGTTTGAGTGATATTTATTTATTTGGGAGATAACGACCAGGGAGAGATTTATTTTATGACTTACGAGGTTATTTTATGTTTTAACGTTGCTGAAATTTTATTTCGATTTTTTTATGTAGGATATTGAAGGTTTCGGCTTCGCCTTAATTAAAAAAAAGTTCATGTTTGTAAGAACATTTAGGACGTTTGAAAAACATCAAATAAAATAATATCTAAATATAAAAACTTGACCATATATACTTGAAATATTAGATGAAAAAGAAAATATGATATTTATATTTGAGACTTAGGGAATAATTATTGTGGAATCTTTTATGATTTCATTAATCTGATAAATCCTTGTCTTTTTTCCTAATCGAGTTCGAATTCGAATCCAAAATAGTTGAAAAAAAATTATCAAGTTCGATTTCATATTTCATGAGCTCGATTACGACCTCAAATTATTTTTAATCACTGAACTATATATTTGAAAAAATCGAAAAAGAAATCGAAATAATTGAGACCAATAATGTACATATTTTTTAAAACTTTAACTGTAGTCTGTAGACGTATAATTTGAATGAAACAAAAATACTACTGTGCGGTGTAGATAGATACCGATCAATACTAATAACTAATTTAAATAGTATCTTATATTATAATATAAATATATATATATATATACACCATGCACAAACAGTAAAAGACACGTGTTACACAAGTTGCCATTGGTTAGACATTTCATAAATACACAATTGCACTAAAGTCGTTAAATATCTGTGACACAGCAATAAATTATGACCAACCTACATTAATTTTAACGCAATTTAACTATTATTATATACTATTCTAATTTAGACAATAATAGTCAGTAGATCCACGATGCATCCATTAAAAATTATGGATTTTTTTAAAAAAAATAAAAATATAAGTTTCAAAATGAAATGATATAAGATATTATGAAAAAACAACATATACACTAGTAAAACAAGTAACCATAATTTTAAGTTTGTATATATATTATAAATAACTTATTATGTTAATCCAAAATTGCAATATTTAATTCAGATATAATATACAACCTGCAAAGAGAGATCTACGTGAAATGGACGTGAGAGAACGAGGCTACAAATGATGCATGCATGAGCAGTCCGGGTTGCATGCATGCGTGGCTGAGGGGGACCAAAACCAACGACCTAGAAATTATCATTCATAACTGTTTTTGTTTTGTGTTACAAGAGGAATAAATTTATTAATTTTTTTTATATCTTATTTCCAAAAATTTCAATTTTCACTTACGCAACGTGTGTGTTTCGGTCACGAGTCTAAACTTGTAACGATTGTGTCTTATTGTGTTCATTAAATTACGCAACAAAGTTAAGCATTCTTGTTACAGTGCAGTGCGGCTGGGCAAAAAACTCGGCGCTGGCAAATTTTACGTCGAGCTCTCATTTTCCTTTCTGATACATTTCTGTGTGTATAATAAAATTAATTAATTAAAGGGTGTTGCAGAAACACAATATTAAAATGTCACCCCAACGTCACTCTTTCCTTTCATCGATAAAAGATTTCGATGCATTAATATTTGCTCATTAATGTATTTGTCGGGTCCTTAATTTCATTTTGTACGCATATTTTTTGTTCTAACGAAGACAATTCAATAGATTTTGAGGGATACAATTTCGAATTTCTACATATTTATACACGTAATTTTTGTATTTACGGGTCATTAATTATATATTTTACCAAAAAATTCACATTAATTTAGAGAATTAATATGGGTTGATAATGAATATTATATATATATATATATATATATATATATATATATATATATATATATATATATATATATATATATATCTGTGTGTGTGTGTGTGTGTGTGTGTGTGTGTGTGTCTAGTCTTCCATTAATTGAAGACATATCACGTGAAGAAAGTGTAAAAAGTTAATCAAAAAGTAAAATTAAATTATATCGCTTTTGGAACATATTAATCATATCATCATGATATAAATAAAATTAAACCCTACCAAATTCGAAAGAATTATTTTTTTAAAAAAAATGATTAAATGATGATTGTTGGGTGTAATAATTGTCTCTGGTTGGTAGAAGGATCGAACGTGGTGCTTGACCTATTGTGCGGTTTAAAATATTTGAGTTACACCATTACCACCAACTATACATTTTGGTAAAACTATAAGTATTTGGTCATATTGCTACCGGAGCGAGGTCATGGTTTCAAGTCTCCCAAAAAGCATATTTCTATACTTATTGGCGAGGGAATGTTGGGTTAAGCATGCATGAATGATAATAGTACTGAGATTGGTGACCTACTGAGAAGTTCTCATGTGTCAAGCTGCTGACGTTGCGCCGCTTGATCAGGTTGGCTAACACACACCCAAGTAGGTGCACTCTGCACTGTCACAAGTATAAGAAAATAAAGTTGCCCCTTGGCTAGCTAACAGCTATAGCTTTTGGTTTAGTGGTAAACGTTTGATCCTAAAATTTGTATCAGAGTCAAGGTCACGAGTTCGATTCTCATTGATTGCAATTAGTGCAATTATTGATATAGAGATTGTTGGGTGCAATAATTGTTCATGCTTGGTAGAACGATTGAACCATGATGCTTGAACTGCTGTACGGCTTAAAAGATTTGAGTCGCGTCATTGCCACCAATTATAGTTTTTGGTAAAATGATAAACACTCTATCCTACAATAATTTTGCTCAAACTTTAATAAACATTGCATGTATATGTATGAGCCCAGCACTTGGGGAAATGCAAGTACTCGGTTCCCTTTTTCTTCATGTCATCCTATGATTAGTAAACCTCGTCCAACGAATTCAACCAGCAAAATATTTCTTGAAATGTTATCGTATTTTTAAAACATCTTTTATTCAAACAAAATTTAAAATATTCAGTAATGTAATCATCTTAAAATAAGGAAAAATTACAATTTTAATCTTATAAATTGTCTGTTTTGATTTTAGTCTTATAACTTAATATAATTCAGTTTTCATACAGTAACTCAGATTTTTTTTTTTTTGTTTTTTTTTATGGCTAAAACCACTAAATCAATCGAATATGATTTATTTGTTTCAGATTTTCTCCTACGTGGCACATGTAGCGTGAATTAAACTCATACTACCAGAATTAAAATCCATCTCATAAAAAATAAAAAAAAAAATAAAGCAAAACGACCCTCCGTACTTCTAAATGTGAAGGAAAAAAATTTTGTTTCCTATTATTTTTGTCCATGTATATTTAACGTGTGTGATATAAATTTTATTCTTGTCATATCAGCCACGTATGAGAGTATCAGTGTCAAATAAGCAATAACCGGTGAATGCAGTGATTTCGAGAAAAAAAAACAAAAAAATCCAAATTACTGGATGAAAACCTAATTTTGACTAGTTAAGAGATTAAAACTCAAAACAGCTCAACTACAAGACTAAAATTGTAATTTTTTGCACGAGAAAATAACTAATCTACATTTAAATTAGTTAGGCATAATATTGAATTAAGATTGAAAGAGTAGATTATGTGAAATTTCTTGGAAATATGAATAATTTTAGACAATTATAAATATAGATTGTTGTTATAATTTTTTTAATTATTTAAAATGAAGGAATAGTGTAACTGGCAGTAATAGTAAAATTATAATATTTTTAAATCGTGTAATTCTTAAATAATATATATCTCGATTGCTCTCCCAACATTAAAATTATTATAACGACAGATGGCTTTACTTGACATCGATCCTTGAGAATATATCACTAAGGTTCGCTTGCTTTATGTGTAGTATAAATATATATATAATCGGGTGGATGAAATTTTCAAATTGGTTCTTTTTCGTCACACAGTCACAAAAATTTAACGTGGTTCTTTCCTAATATGTGAATGCATTCCACGAGTATCTCAAAAGTTTTAGACTCGGGAAAAAATATTATTTTTAATATCAAAAATATTATTTTTTCTATTATAAATATGGACATGTCACGTGATAGACTCATCTCACGAATAAAAATATGAAATACCGTCTCACACGAGTTTGTGAAAATTATATATATTTCAACAATTCTATGCACTTTACAACTCAACAAAATTTGACTATATATGTACACATTACTTTCTAGAGAAAAATATTATTTCATTTTCTCCGGCATGCAATTACAGTATTTGAATGGACCTTTTGAAAAATTCTCTGAAGCAAAAATTTGTGTGAGACGGTCTCACGGGTCGTATTTGTGAGACGGGTCTCTTATTTGTGTTATCCATGAAAAAATATTATTTTTTATGCTAAGAGTATTACTTTTTATTGTGAATATGGGTAGGGTTGATCAGTCTCACAGATTAAGATCCGTGAGACGGTCTCACATGAGACTCACTCTTTTTCTTACGGGACTAAGAAGATGTTTGGCATATCTTATAAGCTCTAAAAAATAGTTTACAAGTTGTTTTAAAAAACGTTTAGATACCCTACGTTTTTAAAAAAAATATATATATTATTTCTATATTTTATTTCTCCAAAAAATCCGTACATTTTTCTTAAATTGCCATTTTATCTCCATTTCTTAATCTCCAATTTATCACCTTTTTTTTTCAAATTTGAAATACGATTTGTTATATATTTTTAATAAGATCTAAAAAACTAAAGTGTTAATATTTTATTGAATAAATTATTATATAAAATTTTAATCAATATTTTATTTACACATATTAATAATAATAAATACTTTTTCTCCAAAGAAAATATTTTTTAAAAATATAAATTAAAAATAGATTTATTTTTTAAAATATTATAATTATAAAACTATTTTCATATGAGAATTGTTACCCTGCACCCTTGGGTGACGCGTGCATTTTATTTTTCTTTAAAAAAAATTTTAAAATCGGCGCATGGAAGGAAACAACGTTATTAGCGATGGTTTTCATTAATCCGTCGTTAATAACGACGGATTATTAAAAGTTGTCGCTAATAACGACAGTTTTTAAATAACCGTCGCTAAATGTCTAAATTTTTAAAAAAAATCGGACAGATATAAAAACAATTTTACGAGGAAATGGGCGTACTTTCCTTCCCCAAAATTTCTTGCGCCCAAATTTCGTCACCGAAACCCAACTTCGCAAGTAGCTTCAATTTCCTTGCGGTATTCCGGAGATCTATTGCGGGTTATTTCGAAATCAGAAGGTAAATTTCATGTAATTTAAATTTCATATTCCCAAGATATTTGTAATTTAGGATTTGTTGATAATAGATCTTGTGTTTGAAAAACCAAGGGTCAAGCTGTTGGATTTTAAATGGGGTTTCGGTGGTTGTTCTGTAAATTTCATATTAAATTAAGAGAGAAGGTTGGCAAAGGGGAACACACGAAGCTAAAGATGAAAGAAAGACCATAGAGTTTATCTAAGCGATTAGCTGCGTCTCATTCTCGTGAAACACTACTAAACTTTTTAAAATAAAAACAAGATTGTAGATTAGTGGTGAACATGTTTAATTTGTGAGTGTATTCACGTCACCTGAATTTATTATTAATTGATTTATTGGAATTTTGCGGGCAACAATGGAACCCATGAATGTTATCTTTATGGTTAGTGAATGAAGTCAGCTTTTAAAAAGTTGGGCTAGGGGGTTCGTTGGTAGTGAAAACAAGAAAATACAATAAGTTTTGTGAAACAAAATTGAATATTTTTATCAATTTTAATGTTTGCCGAGCTAGCTAGCATATTATGTGGATCAATTTTAATTTTGCTATTTTCATATTTAAATAATGGACGAAAACAGCGGCGATGAAATGTCATACATTCCCCAAGTTGGAGACAATCAAAAGCCAAAGATTGGGATGAAATTCGAATCTTTAGACGAGGCGTTTTCGTTCTACAACCAATATGCACGAGAATCTGGTTTTAGTGCAAGAATGAGCAATAGCAAAAAAAGTAAAAAAACAAAAGAAGTTATCTGGAAAAAATTTGTATGCTTTAAAGAAGGATATACAGATGAAATCAGATGGAGTAAACAATCAAAAAGTGATGAACCAATAAAGGAAAGAGCTCGTGGTGAGATTCGAACTGGATGTAAGTCAAAGATTTCAGTTGTGAAGGAACAAACCGGTCTTGGTTGGGTTATTAGTACCTTCATGGAAAGTCATAATCATCCACTATCAACTCCTTCAAATGTGCATTTGTTGCGCTCACATCGTACTGTTTCTGCAGCAAAGAAAGCACTGAGTCAACAGTTTGCAGAAGCGAATGTACCTACTTGTCAACAAATGCGATTGTTTGAAATAGAGTCTGGAGGACCTGAACATGTTGGTTGCACAGAAAGAGATATAAGAAACTACGAGAAAACGCTTAGGGATGAGCACAAGGGTATTGATGCCGAAACATTGATTGATTTCTTTATGTTTGAGAAATACAAGAGCTCAACTTTCTTTTTTGATTACGAGACTGATTCAGACAATAGATTTATTCGTTGTTTTTGGGCGAATCCTGTGTCACGGAGGGCATACACTGCATTTGGTGATGTAGTGGTGTTTGATACAACATATAACACCAACAAATATGGGATGATTTTTGCACCATTTGTAGGAGTTAATCATCATCATCAGACCATTGTTTTTGGTTGTGGATTTTTAAGTGATGACAAAACCGATTCTTTTGTTTGGTTGCTTAATAAGTTTCTGGAAGCCATGCCTAAAGGAGAACTAAACTTGATCATAACTGACCAGGATCCTGCTATAACGAAAGTCATAGCTGAAGTTTTCCTTAAAACAATACATCGATATTGTTTGTGGCACATTCTAAACAAATTCCCAGATAAATTGAACCCCGTGACTTTCCGTGACCACTATCAAAGCATAAAAAATGTCATCGTACATTCTACGACTTCTATTGAATTTGAGAGATCATGGGAAGATGTCATGAATTGTGCTAACTTGGTAGAAAATGATAGGCTGTCATTGATGTATGAGTTGCGGCATAAGTGGGTGCCGGCTTATTTCAACCATGTATTTTCTGCAGGAATGTCAAGTAGTCAGAGGTCTGAAAGTTCACATGCATTTTTCAAGAGGTACGTCTGTAACAAGAACTCATTGATGGATTTTCTAATTCGTTTCAATAAAGCACTTCGACACCAAAGACACAATGAGTTAGTTTCCGATCATACTGATATGAACGAGCGGCCAAAGGTTAAATCGAACTGGCCAATGGAACTGAAAATGGTGAATGTATACACGAAAAACAAATGGTTGGAGTTTCAAAATGAAATTAGTCTGAGTCATGGTTATTACGTGCAACAAGCATCTATCGGAATTGAGTTTGGGGTTTACAATGTCATTAATTTTCAAGGTTCTTCTTCTGCCAAACATAGGCTGCTTACTCATGACATACAAAGAGACGATATATCATGTAGTTGCATGAAATTTCAATTTGAGGGTATTCCGTGCAGGCATATGTTAGCATTCTTTTGTATCAACCAAGTGTTCCACTTACCTGATCAGTATATACTCAAACGGTGGACAAAAGATGCAAAATTTGGCGTACTATACACTATGGCTGAGCAAAATTTGGTCGACGATCTAGAAAGGTGTTTGATGTCTAGACATATGAGGTTATCTTGTAAAGCTTCAGCTTTAATTGATGTAGCATCTTTCAGTGATGAGGGGACAAACTTCTTGGCTGATGAGTTTGATTCTATTGATAGCAAAATGAAGGAGATGAATATTAATAGAACGTTAAGCAGTGGAATTCAAAGTAGGAGTACCTTCGATGGAGCCATTGGTAACATTGATCCTTCAGAAATAAGAACAAAAGGACGTGGGAAGAGACTAAAATCATCGAAGGAGAAATCAATATCAAGGGGCCGACAGTGGCGTGGATGCGGGCGTCGAGGTGTGTCACATGACAAACGCAACTGTCCAAATTTGAAAGACGGGTATGTGTGTTTTTTTTTTAAAGTTTATAATTTCTTTAATAGTAATAAGGATGACAAAGTTCGTTTATCAGGTCAACACTAAATAATAATAACACAGATGAGAACTCAGATGAAAAAGATTTTGGATCAATAGATGGTAACTCAAATACATAAATTAATTTTTGCATTTAAATATTGTTTCTTTGATAATATTTCACTAATAATCGTTTTCATATTTACAGGTTGTACAAACACGTGGACAACTGGAATGGACTTCGACGACTGAAATTAATTTGTATGTTTTTATGTTGGATGGTGCAAAATTTTAATAAGATAATGCTCTGCTACAATGTTTGAGCTATATTAAAGTTAAATTTTAATTACATATTTTGTTGGAAAAATATTGTGAAGTTGTGTTCATATGCCTTGAATAATAATAAGATAGCGCTATGCTGATTTCTGATGCAATATTTTCTGCAGGAATGGGGCTGATCGAAGTTGCAATTGGTAGGATTCAGGGTGCTTGTCCGTAGTTATTTTAATAAGATAATGCTCTGCTTCAATTCATGGTTACAGTCATTGCAAATTTATTGCATGTTAGCGCAACAGCTTTTGACTATATTTAGAAATGGACGAGTCATGACTTGTGAGAATGTTACCTTCTTCCCTTTTGGCATCATGGATGATTATAATAATTTACTATTGATGGTTTTCTATGCAGCTAGATGCACCTCTCTCAGAACTCATGTGTCACAAGTTCAACATCTATTGGATATGTCATTCGTCTTATGCTACAGATGGGACATAGGAGTTTTTACACATGCACATGTGAATAAGCTTAGCAAAACTTCATCATCCATGTTACCTGATGAATTTTTTTAGCTGTCAGAAAGCAATGCAAATTCTTGAGATAGGTTCTATTATCTGCTTTAATTAGCCATGCCTTTTGGATTGTTCAATTAATTAAAACTATTGTCATATATTATTTTCCATGGAAGAGAAAGGGCAGACGGTGATTGTAGGATATATGGGTCCAGACTGGGAATGCTTTTTCTACTACCAAAACGGGAATTTTGCTTCAATATGCACGCATTAAAATTGTATTAGCTTGAAACTGCTCGAACGAATTAGGAATGATATTTTTTCCACATAATACATACATAGATACCATGTGTAAAAGATCTATTTGAGTGCCACAATAGCAACAGAAACAAACTTCCTCCAAATGTAACTTCACTAATATAGAATTGCATAGCTAATATTGATATTTCATACCATGAGTGCCACAGCATAATAGTTAAACATTGGAACATAATCAAAAATTGTTTTTATACCTGGCCGATTATTTTTTAAAAATTTAGACATTTAGCGACGGTTATTTACAAACCGTCGTTATTAGCGACGGTTTTTAATAATCCGTCGTTATTAGCGACGGATTAATGAAAACTGTCGCTAATAAAGCTGTTTTAAATTTTTTTTAAAAATAAAATAAAATGCACTCGTGGGCTGGCGCCCACGGTTACCCTACACCCAAGGGTGCATGGTAACAATTCTCATTTTCATATATATATATATATATATATATAATATAGTTATATATATATATATATATATAACTATTTACATTAACTCATAATATTATATATTTTTTGGTAATGTTGTCAATAAATTTAGTCAAACATCCTCTAAGTGTAGTCGTGTTTTCGACTTATTTGATCGATTAATTAAGTATCAAGTTTTTTTTTAATAAAAAACCAAACAAGCCATAATTAGGGTTCATTGATCGTGATATATTGTTTATTTTTTAATGTATTATTTTGTCGGAGTGAGATTTAAGATTGCAATTTGATTGTTAATGTTCGTCTCATCTCATGTCAATTTCAGTATTTCATACATTAAACTTTACATATTAATGATTGTTCCTTTGGCTATTCAGGAGTCACTTTCATTGTCGTCAACATGAAACGTTTGGCAAATAACATTGCACGAGGTTCCGAAATGATTATAGTAATAGACTAAGGCATAGTTTGGTACATATGATAGGATAAACATGTGATATATAATATAAGGATAAATTAAGGATAAATAAGATGTAGGATATTATATTTAATGTTTGGTATGATTTTAATAAGAGTGATTAAATTTATATATTAGATTATAATGACAAAATTAATCTTATCATAATAAATTTTATAATTTCAAAGTTGTTGCTTGAGTTCACATTTTTTATTTGTTCATACGCCGATAGTGCTTGCATGATTTATTTATTTTTACCGAATTTTATATATTATATTATATGGTAATTGAGCTCTTGATTTTGTGAGTCAAGTCAAATATCAATTTTTAATGTTAATCGGGTGATACTAATAATTTTATTAAGATTTATAAAAATTATTTATATAATTATCTCGAATTCATTTATATAATTATCATATTATATAATATATAAAAATAAATAAAAATATTTATTTGATTTTAATTTCTACCTACTATCATATATTTATAAAAATCATTTATAAATTGAGGGTAATTAAGTCATTTGTAGTGTATTTTATCCTTAAATAAAAATTATCACACATAATAGAAGGGATATTTTATCCTTCTAAAAAATTATTTATCAAGGGCCCATGATATTATCATGAGCTTTTTAAAAATGTACCAAACATGGGATAAGGAAGATTATTTATCAATCTCTCCCTTATCCCATGTACCAAACAATGCCTAATAGTTTGGGTAGGATAATAGGTCTCTTGTGAGACAGTAAACTATATCTATTTTACAATAATAAATAATATTTTGACATAAAAAGTAATAATTTTTCATTAATGACTCAAATAGAAGATCAACTACACAAATATATTTTATTTAAATTATATTATCATTAAATAGCATTAAATATATTTCATTTAAATTATATTATCACAAAATTGACTCGTGAGATCATCTTTCACTTTGAATTTTATTGTAAATTACTAAAATATAGGGGTGTCAAAATGCGACACGACCCGTCAACCCGACACGACTCAACACGAAAAAAATCAGGTTCGGGTTGGGGTTTTTCGAGTTCGGGTTGGGTGGATTCGGGTTATTGTCATGTTAGACGGGTTTCGGGTTGGGTCGGGTTGGGTCGCGAGTTGACCCGTGAACTTTTTTTTTGAAAATATTACCTATATTTTTATATATAGTATGTTTGAACAAAATTTATTGTATATTTATATGATAAATTTTCATCATTTAATATTTATTTTGCATATTTTTTTAACAATTTTTTATTTGATTTAGTAAATATATTTTTAATTTTCTACGATTAAATTTTCAAATTTAAATCGAAAATTTTGTTATTATGTGTTTAAATTAAAATATTATTATTATTATTATTTATTTTTTTCATTAATTTTTTAAAAAAAATTAATAAAATTTGGGTTAGGCGGATTGAGTCGGGTTATACGGGTTCGTGTTTGGGTTGGGGGTTTTCGGGTTGAAAAAAAAAAATAAAAAAAATTCAAGGATTGACCCGAAACCCGACCCAACCCACCCGATTGACACCCCTACTGACATACTATCATTCAACAAGTTTAGGGTAAGTGAACTTAAATGTGTCGCGCCTTTAAACCACTTCCACTACCGAAGCTAAAAATAGACTCGAAGGGGTTGTCTCCCTTTGGCTTAAATTATTGCATAGAGTCATATACTTTAATTTATGGCATCCATATAAAATTATAATTCATATCCAAACAACCAAATTTTGGCAATTACAGTCGCTTTTCATTGACATTATACACGTAAACACCACATCGATGACAAAAAAAAAAGTAAAACTAACCAAAACAAAAAGAGAGCAGACAAATATTTAAATTTGACAGCACATAAAATCAAAATCACAACTAAACAAATACACATGACCAAAAATTCAATTTTCCAATAATAATTTTTCAAGAAAATTCCTTTTTACAAAAATACAAATTTTATAACCCAAAAAAAGTATAATAAATAACTTTCAACTAAAAATGTGGTAAAAGGGGCCCGAGTAGGCTTGGAAAAATTACAGCCACCCACTGCCGGGCTCCCAGTTGGATTCACCAATATTTATGGGAGTGAACACTATTCTAAAGTGGAAATATTTATTCACGCGACATCATGAAAATCTACTTATTTAAATACAATAAATATAGAGACACCAAAAAATAAATTCTATATCTACCACAATTAAATGTGAACCATTCCCCATTTTCCACAACTTAATTTAAATGAGTGTGTCTCATGTGAAACCGTCTCACGGATCATAATCTGTGAGACGAGTCAATCATACTCATATTCACAATAAAAAGTAATACTCTTAGCATAAAAAATAATAATTTTTCATGGATGACCCAAATAAGATATCTGTCTCACAAATACGACCTGTGAGACCGTCACACACAAATTTTTGCCACCTTAAATACCTAAGTCCATAATTTCCCTTCCCGACCCTTGAATTATCACCTCCCTAGCAATTACTTTTTGCACCTCTATCGAATGCAAAATGTTATGTTACCAAAAATCTTTAGAATATTAACATCCGTTCAATTATGTAACGAACATCTTCCACAAGTTAGTGGGAGGAGATTTTGAGACATAAATTTTTTTTTTTAAAAAAAAAAAAACCCCACCCATTTCTTGTCAGTACAAGTATCTGTAATAAATTATTAATCACGGCTTTTTACGTAAAAATCCCACGAAAAACTAACGATTGATTACTTGTATAAAACTAATTATATGGAAAAATTGTCTTTTTTGGTTCTGTAACTTATATTTTTTTTATTTTTTGTCGAGTGGGACGAATATTGCTAACGTATCTAATACTATATCGACATTTCGCTTAAAAATGATGAAAATTGGGAGAAAAAAGTGCAAGTTAGTAAAACTATAGATTAGATGATTAGAAATGAAAAACATATAAGTTATATGACTACAAATTAATTTCTTCTAATTATTTTTGGTTTTCTGAGTAGTTATTTGACGGTTCCATATTTACTAAAATATATAAACCAATTATGAAAATCATTATATCTAATTTTCAGAATTTACTAAATCCAATAGAATTTCAATCTGACCGTGTATGAACTTTCTACTCATTACTATTACAAGGATTCACACACAAGATTAAACCATAATGAAATAATAATAAAAAAAGCTCAGAAATAGCTGGTGTGTTTTTTAGAAGATTTACCTTCCGAAAGATCGAAACTAAATTCAACACCGAAAAGGAAACAAGTGATACCAAAATCTTGAAAAGGGGCAACTTATTTTTATTGTTAGAAACTAAATTAAACTCAATCTCCATACAAAAAAATAGCTCTCCTTAGACAGTAATACACTCCGAAAATGCTAAAAAGCAAATGTAATAAATATATATAAGTCGATCCACCGGTGACAAAAATTTGCCTATGAAGGAAGAGACAAGCCGGCGATGTAACACTAGACATTTTTATGCACTTCATAGAGCCAGAAGTGCATCTACGCCGGCGAACTCGCTCATGTCTTGGAAATAATCATCAACTTCGAGTGGACTAAACTCTTGACATTCCTTGAACCCTTGGAATTCGGCTTCTTGAAAACCGATGTCGAAGGGCGGGATGTCGTCGAAGAGCATCGATTCAGGGAACCCGTCGGAGAAAACTTGCTCGTTTTCGAATAATTTTTGATCTTGAACCTGAAGATTGAAGAAATCGTCTAAGAATGGAATGTCAACAGGCCAGAGATCACTAGAGTAATCTGGTGCCATATTTGTTTCCCCTTGACACTCCTCCACTTCCACCACTGGTCTATTGTCAGAACCGATTTCAAGAACGAGTTCATTTGGAACATCCACTGACCCGATAAGAGAACCTTCGGCAGACCCAATTGGGTCGCATTCCTGACCCGAGCCGTGGACAATACCAGACCGACTCGGCTCACCATCTTCACTGGAGTGACTGCTCCTGAACCGGAGAACAGATGTAGGTGATGTGAGATTATGGGACTCATCGACCGAATCATAGCCGGATAATGAAGTCACATTGATCTCCGGCGACATCTCCTTCACAGTCGGAGTAGAAAAGTTGGTTAAAGCATCCGGTCCCCGGAGCTTTATCGCTGCGTTATCGTACACCATCGCGGCCTCCTCCGCCGTTTCGTACGTACCCAACCAGAGCCGAACCTTCCTTGAAGGGTCCCTTATCTCCGCCGCCCATTTCCCCCACGGCCGTTGACGGACACCGCGGAACTTCCGGGCGCCGCCAATAGCCACCGGGGGAGCCTCCTTGACCTTCATGGGCTTGGGCCTCGCCTGTAGAATCTCCGCATTCCTGCTTCTCCTATTCATACAGCAAGCATTAACTCCCGTCACCATTTTTATCTCGCTTATGTATTTCTTCACGCGCCGCCTCGTGAAAAGCTCGTTCTCCTCATCGCTGGAGGAATCAGTGGCATCAGGATCGGTAACCGAAACTCTCACGGTCCTCGGTGGATCCAAGTTTCTCTGTTCCTGAAATCTTCTGGGGCTCTGTTTAGAAGGTTTGATGAACTTTTTGGTAGTCTTTTTGTGCTCGGTGTATTTCACAGGCCACAACATGCTTTGATCCATCGCTGCAAATCTTCAAAAACTTAAGTTTATCATACAAAAACAAGAAGATGAGATTCAAAAGAAATGGTTAAAACCACTGTTTTCATGAATCAAACGAAGAGCTGTTGGAAGACTGTAAGCAGTAATGTTAGATTTAAAAATGAGAATTTGGATGAGATTTTAAAGAAGGTAAATGTGTATCTGTATCAAGCGGAAAAAGGTAAGCAAATAAATAGTTAAAACTGTATTCTTTTGTAGCAATCCCAGTTGTATTTTCTCGGAAGATTACAAAGATATCGAAAAATGGACGATTTTTGTTGGGGAAGGAGAGGATATTTTGAGGCTTTTTGCGAGGAGGCTCAACACACAGAAATCGTTATCTTATAGGATCCCCGAACCAGTTGGTTATTATTATTAATTTTTTAAATTCACCATTTATCATTTCTTTTTAAAAAATAATTCTGTAAATATCAGTGTCAAGTGGGGAAGTCTTAGTTGGTGGACACCGACCCGCCGGAGGAGAAAGATTCCGGGACGTCCAACGGCGGGCACGGCTCGCCGCATTTGGCGTTTGTTGAATCCTGACACATGGCAGCGTGGGTCCCAGTGGAAAGTTGGTCCAATGAGTGAGCACGAACTGGGCTGAGTCACAGCGTATAAATTTCATTTCTTTTTAAAGTTCTGGGAGTACGTGTGGCCGGTCACGTGAGGCCCAGGATGCCCGGTCCACAGTTAAAATATGTCGGTCAAATTTAAAAAGCCATTTCACTACACAATAATATATTAAAATATTTGACATATTTAAAAAAATTAAAATAAATATGTCCATGAAAAATAATACATATTTTTATTTTCAATTTTTTTTTAAAAAAATACTAAAATTATCATATGTTGTGTCCCTTCCCATGTCCTCCCATGTACATAAGAGAGACGTAATGTTTTGCGTGATTGCGACAGATATTGCATTAAGTTTAATATTTCATGTAAAAAAAAAGATGCAATAGCTTATTTATATATAAATTGTGTGAAATCTCATATTCTTTGCATATTATTTTAAGAACTTTATATGGGTTTTGAATATTTGTTATTTATGTTATTAACAAATAATATGTAAAATACATAATACAAACCATAAAATAATTTTAATAGCTCAAGTTTTGTTTCAAGATCATATATTTGATCTCTTTGTATTGGATGTAACGAGTGTGAATTTTAAATAAAATAGTTATAGACATTGTGGTAAAAATGTTGAATTTTGAAAATATAAATTATTTTTATTTAGAAAAACAACTTTTTTTTACAGTTAGGAATAACGTGGCGAGAAACCTAAAAATCGCCGTCGTTTATAATTGTATTTTGTACTGTCTATGGGTTTTACAGTTAAGTCGATGCTAGCTAAGGGGATATTACCTCCACATGATTTGGATGGACAAGATTCACACACATATGTGATTTTAAAAAAAATGAGTGGAGCCCGTGTATATGCTGCTAAATTTGAGCCCTTGATTCTATCATGTGGGTAGTGTCCTTACATGTAGGATGAAATCAACCGGGTTTTACCTTGTTGTCTAGTAATTCTCATCCTCGACAAAGTTACCCCCACGCGAGTTCCCAAGTTTTCATTTCACGCACGAGCCCTCCATGGTATATCTCGCGGTTCCATTTTTTAGGCGTGATATATGGGTGGGTGCTGTTATCGCCGGCTGACACATCCACACTACGATGTTAATTTATTTAATTACCTAATTATATTTGATTTTTTCCCTTTTTTATAATTATATTATAATAATAACATTCATTATTCCACTATTAAACAATAATTTAAATCAATTTAGTTTATTTACTTATAGCATTTTTTTTCCATTTTTTACCAACGGGTCAATGGTAACAAAGGAAATAAATAACCTGTTTATCAATTTTTTGTTTCTATAAAAACTCAGGATCTTTGACCATTTACCGAGTAAAATTTAATTTTTTGTTTGTTTTTAACGTCAACATGATTCATGCGTTTTTGAGAAACTTGCATTTCGTGAACGGTTTGATAGAAATTAAGGCTTGACATATGCTATTTATATGAGTAATGTTAAAACAAAAATTGTAAAACGGACCCTCTTGTTACAGTAATAAATATAAAATTCAATTTGCATATAACAAATATACTAAAAAATACATAAATATACCAAAACAAATATATTACATCAATAACAACTCAATAAATATTTTAAAAACTACATAAATATAACTCGTCTAGCTGTTTATAGGCGAAAATATTTATCAAATCTGTGTAATCCAATTGTCGGACCATTACTTTCTCAATCCACAACATAGCTAGCTCATTTCGTTTATCTTATGACATTGTTGATCGAAGATAATTCCTGATTAACTGAAACTTCGAGAAGCTTCTTTCTACCCATACAATTGTTACTAGTATGGTTATCAAAATATTATAAGCAATATAAGTATTTGGAAATAATTCATGTTGTTTCGTCAAACATTGCATCATATTATTTGCCCTTTTTTCATTTGTTATATAACATCTCATAACCAGCACCTCCGAACACAACTCATCACCATTAATGGCTCATTCTATAACTTGTTCAAATTCGATAAAAAACCAAAAAACTTTTAACATTGTTTAAATTGTTCAAACCGAACTTTAAGAGAAGATCGAGGTTGATCAATTATAAACAGAAAATATTTCAACTCTAAAGCCTCTTCAGCTGATTGTGTCACATTATCATTGTCACTTTCATCAAACTGTTTTTCTTCGAATGATGCGTTTTTTCTCAAAATTTAGGTTCGATCCTCGTTTTACTTGCCATTTGTGTAACTTTATACATGGCACTAGCAAACCCCTGCTCTCTAAACTCGTCAAGAAATTGAACAACTCCTTGTAAAAGATCGATTGCAATATCAATATCCATTTTTTCATATTGAATAAACTTTACTCACAACATTTATTGTATGTAACAAGTTATACCAGATTATCATTCTAAGCAAGAACTCAAAACTCTCAAGATCATATAGTGCCAATGTCTCATCATCACTCTTTGTTCTAGAATTTTCATGTTGAGAGTCATCTTCGAAGTTTTCGTTCGATTCACAATTGACTTCTTCATTGCCAGATAAATCACCCAAATTGAATTCTTCAGTCGATTCATTCAGATTTCTAGCCTCAGTCACTTCTTCACGTTCATTATGATTTTTTGTTCTTCAATCAACAAATTATTCACTCATTCCTCTCTTTCTATTGTGCTAGTTCCACTAAAATATTTATTAATATCTCAAGCTGGACTTTGAATTAATGACATTTTCCTTTGTTTTTTTTTCTTTTTTCAGCTCCAGACCGATAATTAGGAGGCATTTCAAATTTCTTTTTGTTGTATCTACAAGTGATTAAAAATTAATAATTATTAAAATTTTCAATCAACAATAAATTAAATTATGTTTTAAATTTTTTTAGATATCTAAAACAAAATCAATCATTCTCAATTAACATATAAAATCAAAACAAACAGTACCGCATGGAATAAAAAAATTCTAGTTTTATAATTTTCATGAATTAAAGACAAGTATTTTCTGAACCAAATCACCAATTACTTGCAAGTTTTAATTTCTAAAATAACACAAATCAAATTAACAAGCGTCTAACCAAAATATTCCTATACTTTTAGCCTATATAATTGTAAAAACTACAAAATCAAAGAATTCCTCGAGTCGAAATAACAATTACAAAATCAAAGGACAAAAAAATCCAAAAAATAACGAATTTCATCTTTCAACGGTCTACACATTCAAACTCTATTCACAATTTATATTATTTCCTTAAACTATCCACTGATTAATTACACAAGTCACACATAAAATTTATATAAAACTCATAATTCAATTATAACTAATCAAAGACTTTAAATCGTGTGATGCATGCTTTAGTTAAATATTTAATTAATATGATCTCTAAGCACATTACAGTCCTCATATCACAAGTAAATAAAGCATAATTTATGAAGCAAATTACTTACCTTCCGGCTTAAGAGAAGTAAGGGACCATAAACTTTATTTTTTGAATAAGGACAAGAATTAAAGTTGAGACTTGGAGTAAGTTAAAAAACAAATAACATATATATATCGCTTGGTTGGCCTCATAAGAGGCCCGACTATGCGCCCAACACATAAAACATGTGTTGAGAGATGAATCATGACTCAACCATATATCAAGGTTGATCTAGTGATCATGATCTATCTACTCAGTATACATGTCTTATATTAAATGTATAACAACACTACCCACGTGAGTAGCATAAACAAAACCCGAAATTAACAGGTTAATATATAAATTGAAGTGGAGGAGCCAATTTTGGGATGAACGATCATCTATGGTGCATATTTGGATGGAAATATTTTCGTAATGATCTAATCTGTCTCCGTATCTAATATACACCTAATTTGTGAATATATTTTTTTTTTCTTTTAACAAAAATACATGTATAATATTTTTATATTTTTGGAATAAATCCCTTGAAAAATTTATTAGCGAGGTGGTGGGGGTGGGTCTCCCATAATATCTTGAATTTGAAGCTTTTGATAACTGCAGTCCAATGTTTACTTATTTGTGTGAAAAGTGAAAAAGAGCATACGTTGTCTCTCCTGGCATGCTTGCATGTTAAAATGAAAGCAAACAAAAAAAAAAAGAAAAAAACTTTTTGCTCTGAAAGCGTCGACTTCAACTTGCACAATACCTTTGAACTTATTCCTTTAAAAAAAAAAAAATTGAAACATTGTAGTAAATTAAAACTTTAAAAAGTAATTTTAAACTTAATAATACATTTGACAAAATCTATCTTTGAAATAAAAATCTCAACTTCTATAAATGTACATGAAATGTGTTTTGAAAACACCCTTCTTCAAATTATTTGAGACACAATTAGTACCTGTTACATATAACTTTTGGGAGAACGTCAAACATCTTATTCTACGATACCGTAGTTTTGGAAGATTATATTCCGTGAATCAAAACATTTTTTTTTATAAAAAAAAAACTCATATATAACAAATTGTTATATATTATTTAACAAAATTTATGTATGCTGCATGAACCTCACCGCCCATCTTCGGCAGCGCATTGCTCGCCATCGCCATTTTTTCCTCCACAAATTCCAAAGGCAATCACACTTATTAGCACACACTCTCGGGTTTGGGGCTTCCCATTGAGCCAAGTGAATTTAAATAATCACCAAAATATATATATATATATATATATATATATATATATATATATATATATATATATATATATATATATATATATATATATATATATATATATATATATATATATATATATATATATATAACAATCAAATCATCGCACATAAACACATCGAGCTCGACAAATATTAATAATAAACTTTGGTCTAAGTTCAATTTATTATATCTTATTAAAATATTATATAAACAAAATAAAATCGTACGTGAACAACTAGCCATTGATAATTAACTATATATTATATGAATTATTAATTTGTTAATATGTGTGTGGAGGTATATACAGCTAGTTTGAAAGTTAAGTAGATAGAAGCCAATGAACATCAAGTCCAAGATTGTTCTTAAATAATATCTTAATATACTTAATAAATTGGCCCTCAAATCTTTCTCCTTTAATCATGAATTACTTAATTGTCGTCAAACCCTAGATGTTCTTGGTTCCTGGGAAAATTCAGCAACTTCTACTCGTCATGTCTTTTATACAAAGAAACTCGTGAAAATATGTGCATTTTTATACATGTTTAAGCTACCAACTAGTCATCACCAATCTTTCATATATGGACCACTTCCAACCTTTCATCTTTTACTTCATATTATCGCCAACTTGTGATTTTAGTCTTTTGTTATATCGAATTTCAGTCATAGTCTTGTATATATATCTTTCGATTTCTTACACTTTTACTCATTTTAATTTAGAGTGCTGATATGACACTGTGCAAGTGAGCGCCACATTGGTGTTGCATCATTGCTGAGTCGGCTAAATGAGTAAAAAAACAAATATAACGAAGGAATACTGATATTTTAACATGTAAAAAACCAAAATCGTAAATAAGGAAACATGTACCATAAATTGATCAAGGTTTGATGCTTAGAATGTTGTAAATTTTAAAATTTTAAGTCGCAACATTAATGAACATTAATAATTTTGTTGGGGCATGTCCTTGAAAACCCGAAACATTATTAAATTACCAAATAGTTATAATTTGAAAAGTCTAATCATATGATTTTCGAGTTATTATTTTGAAAACATAGGCTAAAATATAATGGATAATTATATACCTAAGATCCCACGAAAGTAGCAAATAGTTTTGCCTAACGATTTTGTTTTTGCTTTTTAAATAAATATATGTTGGAAATTTGAATTTCGAATAAAAATTATGTCTTATGAATGTGAGAATGTCTTTTGGCTCTCCACATTCTTGAGTTAGTTGAAGAGTTTTGGCTCTTCATATTCTTGAGTTAATGAGAAGATTAATCGAGTTAATTAATCTTGTAAAACTCTTGGTGTGCATCTTGGGGCTTATAAAAATTGTGTTCATTTCTTCATTTCAAATATATGAAAATTTTATCTCTTTCAAGCACTCTCTTGCATTTCATATTGTTAACTTTCCATTTGGCTTCGTTAAATCTCGTTGATAAAGTAAAGGTACATTTTTCAGTTCGCCGTAGTAGTGTCTCGTGCTAAGTCACTGGTGGTTGTTCCGTTGTATCCTGGGAAACATACTTCCGCTGAAACCTCGAAACACATTCCGGAGAGGGCAAATCTGTTTTAAGGAAACTGTACATGCTACATGCCTCGGTTTGTTTTTGCTTTCTTTTTCACAATAGTCATAATATAACATCACACTTGTTTCAGTTATTGCTTTATCTCTATATGTTAACAAACTTAAAACAGATTACTCATTACGTAGTTTGTTTCAGATATGGCTACTGAAACCAGCGTGCAAAGGGAAACCGGTTATGTTGTCCTTACTATGGCTCAAGTTGTCCTTCATGTTATCCCACATGCTGTTGCGGTTGCTGTCCTAGCCAGTCATGGTGAAAAGCCTGAAAAGTTCACTGGTGTGGACTTTAAAAGGTGACAGCAGAAGATGCTGATCTACTTGACAATACCGAACCTGGCCAGATTCATGTCTGAGAATGCTCCTAAACTCATAGAGGGTGAGGGAGATGTTGAATCTGTTAGTGCGGTGGAGGCATGGAATTATTCTGATTTCTTATGCGAAACTACGTAATAAACGGATTGGCCGATTCGATCTACAACTGTTTTGCGAAAAAAAAACAGCTAAAAAGCTGTGGGAATCCCTTGATAGAAAATACAAAACCGAGGATGTCGGGGTCAAGAAGTTTCTTGTTGGCCGCTTTCTGGACTTTAAAAGGTTGGATTCAAAGTCGTTTATCAGCCAAGTTCAAGAACTCCAAGTGATTCTTCACGAGATTCACGGTGAGGGGATGACTTTGAGTGAATCATTCCAAATGGCTACTATTATTGAAAAATTACCACCTGCTTGGAAAGATTTCAAAAATTATTTGAAACAGAAGCACAAGGAGATGAATGTTGAAGAGCTTATTGTTCGACTTCGCATCGAGGAAGACAACAAGAGTTCGGAAAGACGATTATTTTCTCCTGTTGTCGCTAAGGCAAATGTTGTCGAGCATGGTCAAAGCTCGAAAAAGAAAAAAATTTCCTCCTCCAACAAAAGGTTGAACATGGGACCCAAAGGAGCATTTCGAAGAAAAAGTTCTCTGGAAAATGTTATAACTGTGATGGTATGGGTCACAAGGCATCTGAATGTAATAAGGCAAAGAGAAACCGAGAGGTGAATGTGATAGAAAACATATCTCAAAAGATTTCGAACATGAATCTTTGTGTTGTAATATCAGAAATTAATCTGGTGGGTTCTAACCCAAAAAAGTGGTGGATTGACATTAGTCTTTTGTTATATCGAATTTATGTCATAGTCTTGTATTTACATCTTCCGATTTCTTGCACTTTTCTCATTTTTATTCGGAGTGATGATATGACATTGTGAAAGTGAGCGCCACATTGGTGTTGTATCTTTGGTGCGTCGGAGAAATGATTAAAAAAACAAATATAACGAACAAACACTGATATTTAAAAATGTAAAAAACCAAAATCGTAAATAAAGAAAACATATACCATAAATTGATCAAGGTTTGATGCTTAGGATTTCGTAAATTTTAAAATTTTAAGTCGCAACATTAATGAACATCAATAATTTTGGGGGGCATGTCCTTGAAAACCAGAAACATTATTAAATGACCAAATAGTTATCACCACGTTCTCAATCAAAAGTATAATTGGAAAAGTCTAATCATATTATTTTCAGATTATTATTTTGAAAACATAGGCTAAAATATAATGGATAATTATATACCTACGATCCCACGAAAGTAGCAAATAGTTTTGCCCAACGTTTTCGTTTTTGTTTTTGTTTATATATATATATATATATATATATATATATATATATATATATATATATATATATATATATATATATATATATATATATAACCATAGCTTCCGTACCTTCACTTCTAAAATTATTTATCGGCCAGGCCGATTAATATTCAAGAGAAATAATGATTGGCGGCTAACCGAAATACATAAATAATTTCTATTTTATTTTATAATTAAAATATATTAAGTTTAATCTTCGTGGGACGATCAATGCTCTCAGTTCTATCACATCGGTGAAATATATTTCGTCAATTGACAAAATTTTAAGCACACTAACATTATAAGCCATAATTAAAAAAAATATTAATTTAAAATATAAGTTATTCTCATGCATACACACACGCATGCTATATTGACACATATTAAGAAAATTGAAAAGTAAATTTACATACAAATATCTTATTTTATCCCCCATTTAATCCGTTACCATCTCAACGTCTATATGTACATATTTTTTAAAATTAAGCTATTATCATTTTTTTTAAAAAAAAATTTAAAGCTGTTATTAAATATATATGATACAAAATAGTTGCAAATAATTAGGAATGTTCACAAAACTTGTTAATGCTCCATGATATACATTCTCGTTTAATGGAAAACGAAAATAAACAGAAACCCACGCGAAATATTTCGAAGTTTGAAATGTTTAACGTTCGATAATTATTTTAATTTTACGAATTAATTAATCCCAATGTTTCTAAATTATTTAAAAATAAATACGGAGAGATCTATTATGAAAAGAAGGGTCACATTTATTAACATGTACTATTTATATTATTGTTGTTGTTGTTATTTATGGCTTTGGTATTTGCAAATATAGAGATTAATAAAATGCCAAAGCTCGCATTTTCACGTGGACAAAATTAAAACAAATATACGCAACAACGACCAATTATTACTAAGATACACGCTTCTTATTATTTTCCACAAGAAACGTGTATCAAAGCGTCCAATGAAAGCAAGAGATGTTGGCCGGTCTCATCTTTAGATGACCCTCATCCCATTATTATTTGATATTGCTGAAAAATTTATAATAAAAGAAAAAATTAATTTTTTTTATTCGATATTGAAATCCAGAATGGAGCTAGATCCGTAAAATTTCGGTTTCCTAACTTCTAGGAATCACATCACGCACAAACATGCATATATATATATATATATATATATATATATATATATATATATATATATATATATATATATATATATATATATACTAATAACCGTGGCACACGTGTTACGTGTGTCCTGAGTACATGTGACTAATATATTAAATATTCATGATATTACAATATAATGACGTCACAACATAAAGAAGAGAGTTTATTTTTCACGGTGGCTAGTTTGGAGAAGAAATAATATTATTTTTCACGTGAACAGTTTTCTTATGACGGTGAATATAATATTATTTGTTAAGAAAAAATGAGAAAGTGTAAAATAGGAAAGAAAGTTGGTGTCCTCATAGAGCGGTTATATTTAGGGGTTCAACTATAATAAAATAGTAAATATAAAAAATTAAAAAAGGTAAAACATGAAAGAAAGTTGGTGTCCTCATAGAGCGGTTATTATTATGGCCTCATACTTAATATGATAGTATAGATATAGTATGTAAAAATAGATATAAACAGGCATATAGAAAAAAATTTGATATTTTTTTTTCTTTGAAATTTTTGTCATTTATGTTATCAAAATTAAGTTGCAATTCTATATTTTCCGATTTTTGACAAATTTAATTTTTGTTCATTAGAAATGCTGATATATCATTATTATAAATGTTTGAGGCTGAAAATCTATATATATTTATATATATATATATATATATATATATATATATATATATATATAAAATAAACAAATATAATGTTTCTTGGAACTATAAATTGTGTCCAAAAATAGGAACTTACATGCTTTAGGAAATAGGATATGGGTGACCGATTGATTTTTTTTCCACTAATTTTAAAATTTTCCGTAGAAACCGAAAATATAAGTCAATATTAATTTTTCATTTGTGTTATTTAATTTAAATGCATGGTTATTTGAGTATGGTATAATAAAATCCTTAAATTAATGAAATTTGAAATAAAGTTTGGTAAAACTTTTGGTGTAAGATTTTCGGGAGAAAGAGGGGTCGTAACGTTAAAATAAATATTTGTCGGGGAGAGTGGGGGCCCAGTCTTTGGTTTTGTGGACCACACCTGACACGTTTACCTTTCCGAGCCCAAATCCACGGCTCAATCGGTCTCACCACCTAACGCCACGTGGCCTACCACTTGGACTGACGTGGCTAGTTAATCTACCGTTAATTTGTGTTATGTACATTTCACTTCGTATTTTTATGTGTAAAATATGTGTTAAATTTATTCATAGAAGGAGTTTAAAGAACAAGAAATACAATGAAGTTTAGTTATCAACTTTTTTAAAAATAAAAAATAATTATTTTGTGAAATATAGTTACGAAATTTTATTCTCGTCTCTTCGATAATGATAAAAAAGATTGAGACATGAGGAACCTTAGGGCCATGTTTATGTCCAATTCCATTATTTATCAAGAAAATTAACACTATTATATAGAAGGTTATTTTACTAGAAAAAACGAATTATATTAAGTCCCCTTGATAATTAATCCAATTCGTGTCAGCTAGTGTTTTTGTGTATCCAATATAATGTTGACTAGGGTTTTTGTTATTTGAAAAATAATGAATTTTTATAGTAATTAATTTCTCAACAATTTGTATGATTTTATATAGTATTTCGTTAAAATGTTCAAAACATTTATTCATAATTTGATTTATTTTTTTTCTAATTATCCACATATTTTGTATTGTTCTTATGTTAAAAAAAACATGCATCCTTCCTTGACAATAGACATCACGTACCATTTATATGATCAAAATACATGGATTAGGAAATTATAGTATTTTTCAAACGATAAATAAAATTGATCGATTTTTATTATTAATTTCCTCAATTCTTGGAGCTGGCCTATTTATTAATTCACAATATATATTCGAATATGAAACCTTGTTTAGGAGAAAATGAATTTCTTGCTATTAATTCCAAATTATTAACACATATTATTCTCAAATTCGATTTTATATATGCGACCCCCCGACTAACTAGTATGGAAGAATGAGAAAGAATGTGTTGTGTTAGGTGCCTTTTGTCTTTGGTGTACTGGATCTTGTGTGGAATTCCAACGAGGAGATGTTGAAAATTCAATTTAAAATAAAAAGTGTTAGGATTGAGCATTTATCATTAGGTCAAAGACTAAAATTGTTAGCAAATACATAATTTTATTTTCTTATATATGACAGTACATAGTGTACCTACTCGGGTGCTAATTGGTCAGACTATTAGGTTCATGAGTCTGGGGAGGTGTATGTCTATCTACTGTTGATGTCTCATATCCCTAAAGATCGGTCTTATCATTTTCTTACCGTCGACTGTGTCCCAACAAAGACAATATTATTCATTAAAATCTGATATAATTCTTTTATGAGAACTCTCAGGAAGTCATCCATCTCAATACCACTCTCACTAGGGGTGGACGTCGGTCGGTTCAGTCCGATTTTTTTCTATAACGGTTCTGTTTTTTGGTTTTCGGTTTTGAATATATCTGGTCCAAACCAGACCATTTTACTACGGTTCGGTCCAGATTTTTGTAATACGGTTCGGTTATATGGTCGGTTTTATAATATTTTGTTAAAAATAAAATTATACATCACTTTATGCTTGATTAATGCAACACATATGTAGTGACCCGTTCCAGAATCACCTACTAGTCAAAAACTAAGCATGCAAATAACCTAATCAACAATAATCAGAGATAACAGCGGAAAAAGTCAACAACAATACCGATTATACAACCCAATCGAAGTCTAGAATAACTCAAAATAAAATATCCAATACAACCATATCGAATCAAAACAATACCGATAAACTAAACCAACCAGATACTCAACGTCCTCCTCCTGCTCCTCCTGAGCTGTCCAACCTGAGGCCTGCCCCGTGGGAATGGGGTGTCCAAGAATAAACAAAACCGAGGACGTGAGCGATAAGAACGCCCAGTACAAAAGTATGAGTATACAAACCTATATGAAATGCACATGCTATGATATGATACCAGGGTAGTCAAGAAACAGGAACCACAAAAGGATCTCAACAATGCTCAGTCTAGAGGCGCCAAGTGGATAGTGCCGCGCGGTACACCTCTGGGTCACTGCATCCACTACAAGACAGACGTGGACCTAAAATGTCCCGGACCACCGAAGCCCTCCCGACCCGTCGGCCACTGTGTACTCTCGGTGTCCATGCGTCCACAAGACAGGGCTGAGCGGCCCCAAGATATAGCTTATCTCGAAAGAGATACAGCTCAACAGTAAAGGCTATCTCGAAGGAGATACGGCTCAACATGAAATGCAACGTGCAGTAATAAACGTGACATAATAGCATGCATCATATGACATATATCAATGCACCACATAATCATGCAACACATATATGAATGTATACTCAACCAGGATATCTCGGATAGTACTTTCGTACCTCTATCACAGCAATCCTAATCCACTGGAACAACCAGACAACAGGTCTAATCCAAGCCTATTCATCAAGTGAAAACCATCACTAAACTTATCTACCAGACTTAACTAGATAATCCTGAGATAAATACTGATAAAATTCCAAACCTTCGTCCGTCGCTAGCCCGCTGATGCCGCTAGCTCCCAACTAGAGCACAGCTCTGCTACAAGACCAGCAGCTCCCCGCTAGTGCCCAAATCTCGGAACAAGACTAGAACCTGTCAGAAACGACTGAAATGCTATGGAATTCTCTGAATTGGCGAGTCAAAATGAGGAAATCCGACCACTATTTATAGGCTATGTTCGGATCCTCCGAACACCACTTCGGAACGTCCGAACGCTACGTGTCCATCGGCTCTTGACAGCTCATGATCGGATCCTCCGATCATACACTTCGGACCGTCCGAACTTGCACGTGTCCAGCTGCTCTTGACACCTCATGATCGGATCCACCGAACCTACACTTCGGAACGTCCGAACTCCCACGTGTCGATCAACTCTTGACACCTAATGATCGGATCCACCGAACTCACTTCGGACCTTACGAACTCTTCGGTGCTTCCGAACCATCTTCGGTCCGTCCGATCATGACTCGGTCAAAATTACACATTAAACCTTCTTAATCACCATTAATCCGTTAATTACCCAATTTGGGATTCGGGCTACTACAACATATAAAAGAAACAATTATAGTAGATGAGTAAAACATATATGATTATAATATACTTATGACTTAACAATCTAAGCTTCAATAATAATTTGAAATACAATTTCAAATAGTAGCCCTTCAATAAAAGGATACACAAGCATTAAATTCCAATTCTCAGACTCTAAAATATACGTAGATTTTGCATCTCAAATCTCAATACATTTAACAATATGAGCTTATATCAATTTGAACTTCCACTTGTCAATATTGGACTTGTCACATGACTAAAGCTCATTTATTAGCTCATTATACAAAAAGCCCTATAATTAAATATAATATGGTCGGTTCAGTTATTTCAGTTTTCTCGGGATCAAAACAATAAACCGAACCAAAAAACCGAATTTCTTTAATTTTGAAACCATAACCGGCCGAAAAACCGATAAATTCGAACCATTTAAACCGAATTTTTTGGTTCGGCCGGTTATTTCGGTTTTTACCAAATTATGTACACCCCTAACTCTCACATATACACGCTTAACCTAACAAAAAGTTTATTTTCCATTTATGTATTGAGGTAAGCATTTATATAATATAATATATGTTTTTATATGTATTTTTGTATTTGGTGACTTGCTTCATTTATTTGGCATGTGAAGATAAATACCATAGTTTTCGTGTGTGTAGTTAGCAGACCTTAAATTTTGGTCCAAAAAGCCTCAAATATTGGAAAATTTGAAAATTTTCTCTTTAAGTTATATCTTTCCATTATATTAAACTCGATTCAAATAATAAGAATATTTTAGTCATATACATTTAAAGTTCATTCGGCTTTCATTTCATTTTAAAATTTCAAATTTTAAACTTTTTTTTTAATTGCAAAAACAATTTTAAAAATATTTGATAATAAACGGCTTGCCAACAAAATTTAATGCCTAAAATCTTCTTCAATGAACATAAAAATTTATAGGGAAAGTTATATATTTTTAATGTTATAAGTTTTTCATTTTTAATCGCAATTCACAGTTTTTGTTAACTAGCTTTTATTATTCTCGATTTTTGTATTTTTTCACCGGAGTGCTAATGCAACATCGAATTCATAAGTCGTCACATCAACACTTCCATAAAAAAAACTTAAATAAAAAAATACAAATTTGTGGACTGCAAAAGTGAATTAATCGATAACAAGACAAAAATGAAAAACATATATGTTACAAGACCAACATTATAATTTTCAACATTTAATTTTTTTTATTCAAGAGATTTCGTTTGAAATCTAATAAATTGCAGGTGTTGTACATAATATTAAAATCCAATTACATATATTCTCTCATTTAATAAAAAATAAAAACCAATTTTACAGCTTAAAATGTAGGAAATAAAGCAAAAAATAAAACAAAATTAAAGCAATATGGACCAAACCCACTACAAAATTTCATTCATGTGTTCGTTTTTTCAACAACACACAAACCATGAAATGTGCTTCCCAACAATTTATGTTCTCACAATATTTAATTATTATCACAAAATTATTGAGTTAACATCATCCCCACCTGATGGCCGTTTCCCTCCCGGCGGCGTAGTGGCAGCTCAACCACCGCCGCCGCCGACACGTGATCCTCCACTCACAACTTCGTTAGTGGGTGTCAACTTGTCATTAATTCCCATGTCTCCACTTAAGACAAATACTACAAGTAGGCCAATGTTCGCTATCGAACGTGAAAAAAAAATATTCGTTATCATTCAAACGAAAAAAAAAATTTAATTTTTATATATATTTTTTGATATTGTATATTTGATTTGTCATATATATATATATATATATATATATATTCGCTTTTATTCGAATTTCTTTATTTTTTTTGTTTATAACACAACTTTTACTTTACTACTTACTATAGTATAAAAATACTTATACATTCTTATTACATCGTATCAAACTCAACAAAAAATCGAAACTACGCATCATTTCAGAACTTCGTGTTAATATAAAACTATATATATAGTAAATAAAATTCGAATCAAACTAAATTGTTGATAACTTCGTAATTAAAATCGTTTTATGTTGCAATATATTTCAAACGACACATATTTGACTGATTTGAAATCAAACACAATTATTAATATATGTGTATGAAATAAACGAAGGTGAATCTGAAATTAATACAATATCATCTATCCAAACGCAATCTCGGTTCAGTCCGAAATGTTTTCGAATATATTAGAAATCTAAATATAATGTGAATTCGAGTTAGATATTATTTAAGATGGCTTAGCTTATAAAGCATAGTATAGATTTTTTATTTATGGGTGTCCCCACATGTACAAAAATACAGACAAAAAATCTGAGAAAAGAAATATAAAAAGAATATAGGGTTTAGGTTTAAAAAATTAATGAAGCTGATTTTCAGGGTCGATGCCTCTCCCCGGCTTCCACTCGTGGGCACGATCTTTTTCCCGGGATTTAAATTAATCCAATTTATAAGATTCTTCATTAGATAGGAACTCGACACGTGTAATTTTTCGGATTTAAAAAACGTTAATTATACACGACATGGGTCATGTAATATTTACTGTTTCATTTAATAAAATATGCCCCCAGAGTTGAATTAGACCATGGGGAACAAGAACATTGTTAATTTGGTTTAGGATTACTAGGAATTGTTTTTTTTTTTTTTTGTAAATCGAAAGATGGTATTTGACTCGGCTAATTCGATACCTCGGTCCGGTCCGGTTCGGGCTGACCCAAACCCCATAATACCAATATAGGTTTACCTTAACTTGGTCGCTCTGGATTCAGGTACTTGTGGGGCGTAGCCATGATTTTAAAGTTAGTTAGATGGGTAAAATCTTAAATAAAATTTTATAGTGGACAAATAATACTTTTATTGTTTAAAAAATTGACAAAAGTTCAAAAATAATACAAAAGTATAATCTTATCCTTTTTAAGATTTTCTGTCAATATTTTGAGTTAGAGCGGAAGGAGTTTAATTTTTAATTGTATGTAACTATTTTTGTGTCTATTCGTATTTCTAATCATAAAAAAACATATATTTGTATATCGACTTTGCACAAATGATAAGTTCTATTGATTTTTCTTAATGATAATGTAATATTATATGAGTGGACTTTATAGTTAAATATTCCATGGATTATTACACATTTGTTACATATAATTACACGGAATACTCACTGTCGGCACACGTAAAAATCCATAAAAAATAAACTTGATTAAATATTAATCAATGACTTATAAATCTTGATTGGTCAGCCAGCCACGTTATTAAACATACTGTTACATATTATACGTAAAAAAAAATTCCCGATGTGACAATTCTATTCTACATTTGGAGTGCGATTACGAATGAATTGAGATTAATTATATTAAAATCGTGCTTTGTGTTTATTTAAGAGTGGAAATTCAACGTGAGTAATTTATAAAAGTTGGCCGACAAAGACTTGCCATTTAAAAAAGTATTATTATGGAGTAGCATTAATATCATGTTCGGCCCTTTGGGTATTATCTTAACAATATTCTATGCAATCTCAATTTCGAGGCAACAGTAGAACTCATAAATATTTGTGATGTGAATCATCCGTGGTTACAAATTCTAAGTTGAATTTTTGATCATGATCGTGTCAAAGTGAGGAAGATAAACTCCAAAAAATAATTGAATAAAAAACATTATAATTTAGTGGAACTACTACTTAATAACAACAACAACAATATATATATATATATATACATTATAATTTAGTGGAACTACTACTTAATAACAACAACAACAATATATATATATATATATATATATATATATATATATATATATATATATATATATATATATATATATATATATCCACCGGATCGGATGAAAGTTTTGTTTGGGAAGATGAGCAGGGAGATATATCTTGTGGTGAAGGTATATCTCTGTATAATATGGTTGCAACCGTGTCCTGCAAACAAGGAAATGAACTCGTGAATGAGCATCAGAGGGGTGTCCGACGTAGCCACTCCGATGCTTAAGTCAGCATGTGAGGATGAAGGAAAAAATGGCTATATATGTGTGAATATACCCGAGTGCCAAGAGCTTAGAAACAATAATATCCGGATCCTTCAAATGTAAATATATCTGCTATTTATAGGAGGAAAATCCCATGATTACCTTGTTTTCAATGCCCACCTTCTAATTAGGGTAATGTGGCTGCCCATACCATACCTCTGATAACTTCTAGACACGCCAAACCCATGTAGTTCTGACAGTAATGATTATCAAGCATAAGTGAGCCCATACCATACCTCTGATAACTTCTAGACACGCCAAACCCATGTAGTTCTGACAGTAATGATTATTAAGCATAAGTGAGCCCATACTAGTGCACTCGAGTGAAGTGTTATTTTCGAGGTAGCCCGGGTAGAATGTCTCCTGAGAGCTTATATGAAAGTGGTGATAGCCCGATGAGAAAATGTCTCGGACATCTCCTGCCCGGGTTCTGAAGAACTCTTCCTGCAAAATTAGCCCGATCCAAGCTATCCATGCATTGTCTTGGGTTATCGTCCTAATAATTTCACTCGTAACAATTTATGAAAAATCAAACATGTGATCTTGATTCCAATACTAATTGTATGACCGCATGTTTATGATTTACCAAAAGTTATAGGTAATGATAACAATACGACTCTGATTTTTTAAACAAAAAAAAAAAAAACTACGTTTTGTTTCGATTTTCCTAGCAGCAAAAGTAATTAAATTATTGCATCTCTAAATAAAACTTGTAAATAATCTCCAACTTAATTTGTATATGTAGACGTGTGTGTAGTATGTTGAAGGAAAATCACCATAGTATAATTATAATTACCGATGGTCGATTAAATATCTAAAACCACGTTATCGCCATAACGTAGCATAACTAATGTGAACGAGCCTAGTTGGTGAGATTAAACTACAATTAAGTGATACTTAAGAATCATTATCTTGAGATTAAATAGTTAATCATACTTGAGGTCACTAATCATGTCATTATATAAAATTTAGAGTGTTGGGTGACTCTTTGTAACGTTGAATAGGTACGTAGTAGATTCGTGCCATTAATGCTGCAGATATATTTGACTTTGACCATTAATTTTTACACATTATTATTTTAGGAAATGTGCATGCATCATCGTCTTTTGTTTATGGCCTTGTCTTTCCCTTAATGGATCCATGCATGCATGCTCTGTTTTTAACTCACAAAAGGTACGCCTAATTGTACCGAATAAGTTTATTGCATTTTTAAAATATATTAGAGATCGCAACAAATCTTTAATAACATGATGATACGTGTAATGATTATTTGATAAATTGAAAATTAATATATGGTTTTTTGTTCAGTGTATAATTGTGTTCTTGATTGATGATCGATTCAAATTCATGATGTGATCGATGAACTTGTTGAAATGAGCTTGAAAATTCATTAGATTCGAAATAAAACCAAGAAATTTTATAACTTTGATTGGATTTGATTTAAATCTACCTCATTTCCTTTGATTAGAATTATGGTACCTTTAGGCCTGCTCTAATTTCATCTGCGGACTAAACAGTAGAATTACAAAATTCATGTAATTCTGATACTTATCTTAATTTGTTATACATATAAATAATAATACATCAATAAAATAATAAAATTGGAGAATCGCGAAAGCATTGAACAAACATTTTGGGCTTAACAATATACAGAAATCCTTTAGAATAGTTCCATCGATCTGGTCTAAATCCAATTCTAGTAATGGCCCAAATTTAAGGCTGTTACATTTTCAATTTAAGCCCAAAACCTGATTATCAGAAAAATTGATTTGAACCGGGAATATTTTATCCTATTAAAACCCCTTTTATGAAATCCCAACTTATATCCGCGGATAGTATTTCTCTTCATTGAAAACCTATCCGATATAAAATTGCCCTGAAAGACACTTAATTTTTACAATGTAAACTATTTTCTATAAATATATACACACACATACATACACACATACATAACCGCGGTAGTAAATCGATCGAGCTAAAATTTGCCTGTCGGAACCACGGGTTTTGATAGTGAGCAAAATAAGCTATTTCATCAAAGAAACTGGATATGTTTAAAAGAAAAAACTTCTTGGCAATTTTCTCATTGTCTACTACTACTAGGGTTGGGATCGGGTAGGGACCCGTCCCGTAACCCCCTAGCCCGATCCCCGTCCCGATAAGAATTGGGAATAAAAAAATATTCCCGATCCCGTACCCGACAAATATCGGGACCCGAATGTTCGTTATCCCGAATGTTCGGGATCGGGTCGGGAAGGGAGACAAAATCCCGATAATTTTTTTTAAAAATTCGGAACCTAAAACTATGAAACCACGGGCCTTATGATGTGAAACTAGCATAAGAGATTGAGTAGAAATATGGCTTCCTTTCCCAATTCTTAGATTACACTTCTAACCCTTTAAAAATGTTATGGTTCCAATGGATTCACTCATGAAATTGTGCAACAAAAACCACAACATTTTTGCAACCAAGTGCCGAAATTGTATGTTCAAATTAAAATGTAACATGAATGCTCAATATGAAAATTATCTACCATCTATCAAACTACTATTTCCATTCTGAGAAAGCAATCACTAGTTGAGAAACATCAAACATCCGTCCAAACCGACATTTAAATACTAAAGCAAGAAAGAAATGTATCCAAGCAAGAAAGAAATGTATCCATATGCAACTTTCGCCTCCTAACAAAATCATTCATCCAAACTTTCACGAGGATGAAATTTTTAGTCCCAAAGGTCTTCAGCAAGAGTGTCTTCCGAACAATCATTCATCTAAAAGTTGATGAAAGAAAATGATAAAATCATAATTCAATTAAATAACATATGGACAAACAACATACACACTTTGAGTCTTTAGCATCAGGTTTTTAAAGTCAAGATGACTTCATAACATATCATGCCAATCTAAATATAAAAATGTATCCAAGCAAAAAAAATATTAGATTCTTACCATTAATCCATTATTCTTCCACCACGAGACCTTTGGAGCTTACACTTGAGGGATGCATTACTTTGTTGTGTGCATGAGGGTACCTACAAACAACATATATTATATAAACATAATCTAAAAATATAAAATATAAATATATATCAAGCACCAACCTTTTTTTAAAAAAGAAATATACCAAGCACCTACTTACCATTACACAAAACTATAAATATATACCAAGCATGAACTTACTTCGCTCCAACTTACTGAGCCACATTCTTCCTCATGAACATCAATGACTAAATAAAATAGATAATAAAATCATGTGAGTATTTTCACAATTACAAATAGGTGATCGATAATTGAACATAAACATCCATGATCCATCCACTAGTGCACACGAGTGCTTCATAAAAACTACTAAAAAATTTAAGAAACATAATTTAAGTAATCATAAAAGTACTAAATGGATCTTTATAAAACATAAACATAATTTAAGTATTTATAAAAAGTAATAAAAAATTAAATATTTACTTACTTGTAACCACTTCTTCACAATTTTTATAAAAATTTAATTCTTCTTCTGTCGGTTCTTTGTATAAGTTAATTTCTTCACCTCTAAGCCAATCAATAGTGCACACAAGTGCTTCCACCATTTTGGGATGCAATGATGCCCTAAATGGATCCACGACCCTCCTCCCAAGGCTAAAAGCGTTCTCACTAGCAACAGTAGATGAAGGAATTACAAAAATATCCTTGGCAATTTTTGAAAATACTGGAAATCTTGTTGTATTCCTTTTCCACCAATTGCCCAACTTCGACTACACAAGGAGACAACAATTTCATAATAGTAACCATCTTAATATCTTATTCCTCATCTTTTAGCTAGTCATTATGCTCAAATGCCTGATATAATTTATAAGGACAATTCGAAAAATTGCCCAACTTCGACTAGCCAAGAGACAAAAAGTTTGCAAACGGTACGTGACAACAACAAATAGCAAATGCAATAATTATGCACATCTACAAGTAGTAGTCAGCATTAACCTTGACTGAGCAATTCTCTGCATAAGTAAATGAAATATAAAGGATTCACCTCGTCTGGCTTCCTTATTGGTTGTAAAACAAGACACTATTAAAAAATTAAATATATTTAGAGAATTTGAGAACTTCGAATACATGCTAATACTTACAAAAAATCAAAGAAAAACTAACAAAAAAACAAGCAAGGATTCACGAGGAAGACATCCAAGACTCACGCAAAAAACATGGCTCGTGTAATCGGCTCCAGGCTGCACAAATGGAGCAAGGTTCTCTCGATTCAAGCCGCTACAGGAGATGTCTGGACCTCAGCTGTAACCCACAGCGGTCGAGCACCGATTCACGATGACGCGGCGGTCGGATTCGGGAGAAGGAAGAGGGGCGGTGGGTTTTTACGTAAATGTATTTGGTTGAAAGCCTGGGACGAAATGAAATAATGAAATTGGATAGGGGCCGGGCCATATTGTGGTGAATAAGGAGCAGTCGTTTCATGAATTATACCCACAGATGTGCAGAATTCATCAAACGGTGCTCCGTATTCGCCCCCTCTATCGCTTCGAACTCTTTTTATTTGTTTGCCTAGTTGATTCTCAACTTCGGTCTTATAACATTTGAATGCTTCAAGAGCTTCATCTTTTGACCTCAAAAGATATACGTAACAGTATCTTGTATTATAATCAATGAATGTCACGTAGTATCTTTTCCCTCCTCTAGTTTGTACAAACTTTAAATCACCAAGATCGGTTTGTATTAATTCTAGAGGAGTTGTACATCTTTCAATCGAGTGGTAGGGCGCTTTGGTCATTTTTGCTTCAACACATATCTCGCATTTGTGTGTTGGATCGACGTTGTGTTTAGGCAATAATTCAAGTTTCATTAAACGTTGCAAGGTATTAAAATTTACGTGTCCTAAACGAACATGCCATAAATGAGAACACTCAAGCAAGTAAATAGAACTCTTGTTTTTATTACTTTCAACAACATTTTGGCTTATAAACATTACATTCAACTTGAAAAGGTTCTCATCGAGATATCCTTTTCCAATAAAATGACCATTCTTTGTCAATACAACCTTGTTAGACTCAAATACTAGTCTAAACCCGTGTTTGACCAACAAAGACCCCGACACGAGGTTCTTTCTTATGTCCGTTACATGAAGTACATCAACAAGGGTTACTTGCAAACCCGATGTCATCTTCAGTACGACATTTCCGGTGCCCACCACCTCAGATGTAGCGGAGTTCCCCATGTATAATTTTCTCCCGGTCGATGGAGTGTATGTGGAGAACATCCCTTTGTTGGAGCATATGTGTCAAGTTGCTCCCGTATCAACCCACCATTCATTGGAGTTTTCAACCAAGTTGGCTTCCAATATAACTGCAGTCAAATCAAGTTGAGAAAAATCAAATGGTACCGACCTTTCTTGAACAACGTTGGCTTGAGGATTTCCCTTCTTTGGCTTCCTACAATCCTTGGCCATGTGATTCGGTTTTTCGCAGTTATAACAAGTGCCTTTGATTTCTTCTTGTTTGATGGTTGTTGGCCTTGTTGTGGTTGCTTTTCAAACTTCCTTTTCTTCCCTTGAGAACTTGATTCAACAATGTTCAACCTTGGTGCCATCTTACTTGCCTTGGCCTCGGTGCTCTTGTTGTCCTCTTCTATCCTCAATCTCACAATGAGAT